>NW_027186296.1:3641333-3669020 GCF_028583685.1 Petaurus breviceps papuanus | reverse complement strand
ATATCAACTAGGAGAAACACCAGTGAGAGACAAACACACACACACACACGCATGCATGCATGTAAACACACACACACACAACAAAGAATCACTCAATGGGGCCCAGATCTGAGGCAGTGCCAAGATGAGACAGATCCTCCCCACCCAATCCCCTCTAAAAACTGTAGTCAGGGAACAGCTCAAGAGTATAAAGGGCTGTGCTTGGAATCAAGGAGAACTAGTTTGAATCCTATCCCAGACTCTTTCTAGCTTTCTGACCATGGGCAAGTCATTCAATATCTCTAAGCCTCAGTTTCCTCAACTGTAAAATGGTAGTAATAATAGCACCTATCTCACTTGATTGTTGCAAGAATAAAATGAGATACTCTATAAAGCACTTTTCAAACCTTAAAAGCTCTATGTAATAGTTTATTATTATTACTCTTATCATCATCATCATCATCATCATCACCATCTATCTCTGTGGAAAGGTTCCATGGTCCTCAACCCTTTCAGGATTATGGGACACATAAGGTCTGGCCCAAGCTTAATGCCCAACTGTAGGACTTTACCCAGTGGCAGAGGTCAGTGACTATAAAAATTCTGGCTCATGAGCCTCATGAGAACTGCAGATAATTTGTTTTCTTTTTTTCTGAGGGGGGAAGGCAAGGCAATTGATGCTAAGTGACTTGCCCAAGGCCACACAACTAATTAAATGTCTAGTGTTTGAGGTCGGATTTGTACTCAGGTCCTCCTGTCTTCAGGGGGCAGTGCTCTATTCACTGCACCACCTGCTGCCCCTGAAGATTAGCTTTAGACTGTAATCTCCACCTCCGCAACTCTCCCCACATCTATTCCAGGACTGTGTGAGGGGACATTGGCTTAAAAGCTTCATTAAAGATTGCTAGGGGGAGCAGGACCTAGCCCAGCATACGATTGTAATCAGGGGCAGAGACCAGAGACCACAGGGATTTCAACTCAGATATTCCATCCAGTATTATCAAAAGAGTAGGAGCACAAAAGAGTCAAAATTGAGCCTCATAATCTCTGCCTCAGTATACCAAACCTAGACTGATAGAGAGAACTAGGTAAAGAAGATATTATTAGTGGGACTGATGACTGGCCTTCTTCAAAGTGAAGATCTGTTTGCTCACTACCTTGGGTATTCTCACCTTGGGTCTTGAACCAAAGAAATAAAGTGACATAAAACCAGCAATTCTAGAACCAAGAGACATTTGAAAGGAGCATCAAAGAGGGAGATTTTTGCCAGAAATAAGAAATGACTGGCTACAAAGACACCAAGAATAGATGGGATAATGAGGTAAAGGAAGAAATAATAAATGAAACTCAACTCTAGAAGAAAAACTTTAGAAGGAAAATAAACAATCTTAGAACAAAAGCTAGAAAACCATACCAAGGTAGTGAACACCTTGAAAAATAGAATGGAGTAAATGGATCTCAAAAGTAAGAAATATTAGAACGAAAGATAAAAGACAAACCAAGAAGCTATGAGAATTAGTAGAAAGATTAAAAATCAAAAATTTGAAGAAACTCAGATGAGATATCTCTTATCAAATAGTGTTAACCTATAAATCTGGACAAGGAAGGACAATTTACAGATCACTGACCTCCCTGAAAACCTCGGTGAAACCAAATAACTGTACATCAATATTCTAAGAAATCATGAAAGAAAACTCCCCCAAGTTACCAAAACCACAGAACCAAATAAAAATAAATAGAATAAGCAGAATACTGAAAGAAACCCCAAATTTAACAACCTAGATATTTAACAAGCTGTAAATGAACTTGTAAAGAAGGAATTGAAAATGATTACCTAAGAAATGTTTGGCAAACATAGTAAAACCAGCTACTGGGTAAGGTCTCCTTATGCGACAAAAATTTCTTAAAGAACTGGAACATATTGTTGCTGATATTGTTTAGACTGTCACCTTACTCCATATACCAAAATAAGCTCCAAGTGGATATACGACCTATAACAAATAAAAGACCATAATATTTAAAAAAAATAGAGTAAAATGAAGGGAGAACTTTGCAAAAAATATGGTTGGGGGAAAGTTCTTTTTATTTTACATCTATTTTTAGTTCCAAATTCTCTCATTTCCTGCATTCCTCCTCCACTCACTGAGAAAGCAAGAAATATGATTCTCATTATATATATGAAGTCATGCAAAACGTATTTCCACATTAGCCATGATTGGTGTGGGGAACAAGAAAAATAAAGAATAAGTTAAAAAACATGTTTCAGTTTTCCCTCTGAGTCCATCATTTCTCTATCTGGAGGTATACAGAATTTTTCATCATGAGTCCTTTGTAATTGTGGTGGATCTTTGTATTGTTCAGAGTTACTATGTCTTTCCATTTGATTATCTTTTCAATATTGCTATTACTGTGTACATTGTTCTATCAGTTCATATAAATATGTCTTTGGGGGAGAATTCTTAGCCAAGTAGATGGAAAAGGTCATTTAGAAAGGTAATATAAACATTATTGATGACATAAAATTGAACCGTTTTGCATGAAGACCATCAATGTGGCTAGAATAAGAAAAAAGCAATTAACTTGGAAAAATTTGTGGCAAATCTCTTTGATAAAGTTCTGATAACCAAGACATGTGGAATTACATAACTATACAAGGACAAAGGCATTGTCCAATAACTAGTTTGTCAAAGGATATAAATAGGCAGTTTGTAGGAAAAAAAAGACCAAATTATCAATAGCTAGATGAAAAAAAAAATCTTCCAAATCACTAATAATTTCAAGAATACACATTTTTTAAAAATTGAGTTTAGTGAAACTTTGAATTGATGTTCAACTTATCTAGAAAAATATTTGCAATTAAGATTGTTTTGAAAGTCACTAAACTCTTCTTACCTTTTGACCCAGTGACATTACCAGTAGATGCATATTTCAGTGGAATAAAAGAGAAAGGTCGCATGAATATATACATACCTATGTACATAGATTTGTATGTCATATGTGTGTGTGTGTGTAAAATGTATGTATAGATATAGATAGCAGTACTTTCTGTAGTATCAAATAACTGGATGGAAATGGGTACCCATTGATTACAGAAAGACTAGTAAGCACTTAAATGCTTATTGACCAATGGAAAAGCACACTATGTGAATATGAAGGAACATTATTGCACCATAAAGAAAGACAAGCATGACAAATTCATAGAAATTTGGGAAGACTTGTATGAACTTGTGTAGAGTGAAGTTAGCAAAACTAAGAAGATAATTTAGACAGTGATATATAGGCAATATAAAGTAATATAAAGGGAAATAATATTGAAAGACTTCAGAAATCAAATCAGTCAATGATCAATGCTGATTTTAGAAGACTGATTCCAGAAGTTCCAGGTGAATGCCTCTCATATCTCAGCCATGGAGCATAGTTGCTGAATCAGACAAATATTTTCAGGTTTGAAATGTTAATTTATTTTACTTAACTGTACTTATAGGCTAGAAAGGAGTGCTCAAATGAAAGGAGGTAGTCATTGGGAAGTGACAGTAAAAAAAAAAAAAAGCATCCATATAGTTGACTTTTTTTTTTAAAGAGGAGATTAGAGTGGTGTAGAGGGACTGGGAAAAAAGACAATATTTGAAACAGCCCTTGCAGGGGAAAACAAACAAGGAACTGACCTTTCCTTGACTTGCTGCAGTTTCACTACAATTGGGAATATTTTCTTTACAGGTCACTTAAGAATGTATGAGATAGACATTCTTGTCACTAAACATTAGCAATACTTGAGCCCTTTTCTCCCCCAATCTAGATAGAAAACACAATATTACTGGGGAAAAAAGTTTGGATTGTTTTATGTTTGTTTTTTGCATACTCCCTTTTACCAACAAAACTATCTGAATAGTTTGAAAAAGCCCAAAGGATCCTGCTTTTTATCATCAAACATGTGCTGAAGTCAAGATGATGCGACAAGTCAGAGGCAACAATGATAACAATAATAGTCAAAATATACAGAGTCCTTCCATTTTATAGACAGCATAGCTAACACAGAGGATATATAGTGGAGATTTGGTATCATAAGGCCTAGATATGAATCCTGTCTCTGCTATTACTTTCTATGTAATGTCCATTAACCTCTTCAAGTTAGACTAGATGACCATTTCTCCTAAATGATATAGAGAGGTTTCTTGTTCCGGTATAGCTTGTACTAAGTTATCTGTTAAGATTACAACTTATTCTTAACCTATTAGTCTCTATGGCCCCTGCCTACTACTATTCTATGACTTCTTTCAATTTTATCACTCTGACTAAAAATTCAACGTTCTTCCTATAATAAACCATTGTCCCAGGTTACAGAGGAGGGTAAATAGTATGGCGGAGGGTCTCAAGATCATGACATAGGACTCTCTATTGAAAGAACTGGGAAAGTATACCTCTAAGAAGAGAAAACTTAGAGAGTTGTGATGATAACTTTTCAAATACTTAAAAGATAGTTGTATCAAAGAAATTAGTCTGCCTCTTCTCTATTAACACACTCTTTTAGGTTGTCCTTGATGCATGAGTGGATTACTCTCATAAACATTTCATAGAAATGGAATTATAATCATGAAGGCCAGAAGCTGGATAAGTGGCTAAATTTAGACAGAAGTGGTAAAAATACTGATGACAGTGTGGCAGAGTCTTTGCTACTAGGTTGTAGCACACCGAAATTGACAAGAAAAAGAAAATATGTTGAATCATATGGCTCTCAAGAGAATAAAATTTAAACAGATTATTAAAATTGAAAGATGAAGTTGTTATGGTTTTGACTAAGCAGAAATCTGATTTTGTTAATTTTTTTCATAATGATTTATGACTTTCAAAACTGTAAATTTTTGCATATTTTGGAAAAATTTGATGAGTTAAACATGTCACTTCAAGGAAAAAATTGTAACATTTATGTTAGAAGATTGAAAGTTTTACTAAAAAATTAACGTATGGAAGAATAGGGTGGGAAATGGTTCTTTAGAAAAGTTTACAGCTATAGTTTATTTCATAATTGAAAATAACCTTCCCAAAGATTCAGTTGTAAGATTTATAATTGATCATCTGAAGTGCATGGAGACACAGTTTCAGAAATACTTCCCCTTGAAATTTTGATTCTAAAAAACTCATTTGTATTCATGAATCATTCTCAATTGAAATAAAAAACAACACAGGTTTAAATTTTGAGTTTTCTTTAAAAAAGTGTTAATTGAATTTTGGCTTAGGATTAGAAAAGAATTTCCAACGATTACTGAAATGGCCCTAAACATACTTCTGCCATTTTGTACTACATATGTATGTGAAGCAGTGTTTTCAGAATTGACGGTTATAAAATCAAAATATTGATTAACTATGAAAAACATTGAAGATGCTCTATGTCCAACAGTCTCAAATATTCCACCAAGATTTAATTCTTTATGTAAAAATAAACAAGCACATCCATCTCATTAGTATGCAATTTTGATTTCATCTTTAATAAATGGTAAAATTATATGCATACCAAAATTATTTTAAAATAAATTTCTTTGTGTTTTGTTATTAGTAAATGTTTGATTTGTATACCTATTTTACATACCTATATGTTTGGAATTGTGTAAAAATTTCTGAGGCAAAAAATGATCACAAGTGGGAAAAGTTTAAGAAGGTCTGTTCTAGGTGGGGTAAATTTTGGGGTAAAAGACTTCAGACTGGCTATGACCTATATTGGCTTATTTCTGAATAAGGAAAAAGAAAGAAAAAAATCTTAATCTCAACTAATAATTGGTTATCAATATGAGAGAAATAATATGTATGTAATCATATAATCTTCCACCATCCTTTTCCATATGATGTATGATGTATTTTGTTTTGTTTTTTGTTTTTTTTTTTTTTGCTTTTTGGAGGGACGAAGGCTGGGCGATTGGGGTTAAGTGATTTGCCAAAGGTAACATGTATCAGTATGATTTTACAAACAGTTTTATGTTCTAAATTGTTGTTACCTCCACCTAGTATTTCTCTCCATTTTACAAATAAGTCAAGAATTTACTTAGGTGTTTTTAGGCATTTTTGGTCTCTTATAGTCATTTATCTACATTGGCCAAATTTCTATGTAACATTTCCATTGTTTCTGCCCATGTCCTTTATTTTGTCCATTGCCTATTTTTAATTACGAATTGTTTGGATCTGTCAGAATTCAGATGGTTCAGTAGCACATCTTATCTTTTTCTAATTTTTATTCTTCTACTTTCATATTAATTGTAATCTCTGCTCTGACAAGTTAGTAGTCTGACTATATGCAGACTCTTAATTTAGGATTGATTCTAGTTTCAGCAAGAAGTAATTTTGCATCTATTAAAACATAATAAATTTTTATTTTCATAATATTATTTGGTGTTCAACATGTCTAGTACCTGCAAATTCTTTTGTGAAGAAGGCATTCATGATGTAGGAGTGTGAGGCTTTTATACTGTCTATGAGTCTTCAATGTGTCTGATTCTGAAGTCCTGACTATATACATATATGTATATGTATAGATATTTGTGTATATATGTGTATGCATGTACACCCATACATATGCATATGTGTATATACACATACACATATATGTATGCATGTGTTTCTCACCATTTTCACCTGTTCCCACTCTTCCATTTAAGTCACCAGGTATCAAATTACAAACTGATTTCATTGGGAGGAGTTTTCCCCACGTTCTTCATAGATTTTTTTTTCTACCTGTTCATCATCTAAGTGGATGCATAAGCTTCAATTGTTTTCATGATGATCTTTTTGCAAAAACTCATTATGATCATTGAAGTATGAAATAACCGAATGTCTCATGAAATTGTTTCTTATTGTCTTTAGATGCCTAATAAAACTAATTCTACTTCACTTACTTACCTCTCTCAAAGAAAACCTTGAGTCATCTTTCAATCTAGCTGAATCTTCTTTCTTCTGTTTTCATTTATAGAAGAGTCTGTCATAAATGATATGTTTCAGTTCCTCAAGTGGTATGGGCAATTAGGCAGGGATCTTTCCTTTAGAATACCAACAGTCAAGTTAAAGTTAATAATCTAAGAAGAGTGTGATTCTTAGCACCCTTGACACTCTTTCCCACCATTCTCACCATCACTTTAGAAGTACAAAGGGTCTGTGGTTGGAGCAAGATACTAACTCCTACCTCTTATTATGTTGGGCTAATTTTTCCTTAAAAGGTATTGAAATCTTCCTAAAGATTTAGTTGGCTTAAGAGACAAATGGTTCTGACTCATCACCTGGGTACAAAGCAGCCACAAGGAGCTCCAGGGGCTCAGATGCTTGATTGATGGATCCCAATATGGAGAACTCAACCAAAGAAGCTGCCCTCAGTTGAATCACCTCAATATGTCCTACCTAATACCTATAAGGTACCTAAAACTTTTTGAACATCATTTTCCTGCTAAGACTAAGGAAATCTCTTTTTGATAACTGTTGAATGACCTATGAGTATCTCATTTTGTTCTAATATTGAAGCTAAAGTTGAAAGGAACTAGATTAAGTAAGAACTATCTCAGAACAGTCACACAGGAATGAATCAATTTTGTGTGTGTGTGGGGGGGGTTCTTCTTTGTTTTATAGGTTGCCGTGACTTCATCACCAAAAGACCAACTTACTAGTAATAAGAATTTCTCTAGACTGGGCCTCAAAAAAATCTTTTTTTTTTTTTTTTTGCTCACACTATACTTTCCAATCTGGTAGAATCTGCCAAATCATGTACTCCTTTGGTGTAGCCTTTGAGAATGCAATTTCCACTCAAATAACAGCAATAATAATAATAATAATAATAAACAACTAGCATTTATATAGCCCTCTATGCAAAATATTTTATGTACATTGTCTCATTTCATTTTTAAAACAACCCCACAAAGTAAGTGTTATTATTATCTGTATCTTACAAAAGAAGAAACTGAGACTGAGAGAGGTTAATGACTTGCTCAAGGTCCCACAGTTAGTAAGTGACCCAATTCAGGTCTTCCTGACTCCAGATTCAGTGCTGTATTCATGCTCTATTCACTTTGCCACCTAACTGCCTATCTTCTCTATAACATGACCAATTAATAAGTCAATCAACAAGCACTTATAAAGTGTCTCTTGTTCTAGGTACTGAGCTAGGTGCTAACAATGAAAAAACAAAGAATGAAGCAATCCCTGCTCTGGAGCAGCTTACATCTTAAGGGTTCCGTATAGTTTACTCCTAGAGAGCCAATGATTAAGTAATATGGAGATAGGGAAGGTGGCAGAGCATTGTTAGCCTTAATCCTTTGGATCAAAGGGCCATACTTGAGAACCTAGAGGACCATGTGTGGCCTCAAGGCCACAGGTTCCCCATCCCTGACTTAACCTTTCAGGGCCTCAGTTTCCTCATCCTCATGAAATGAAGGAATAGGGGGCAGCTAGGTGGCACTGTGAATAGAGCACGGCCCTGGAGTCAGGAGGACCTGAATTCAAGTCTGGCTTCAGACACTTAACACTTACTAGCCATGTGACCTTGGGCAAGTCACTTAACCCCAAGTGCCCCTCCAAAAAGAAAATAGAATAAAATAAAATGAAATGAAGGAATAAAACCAGATGACCTCTAAGGTCCCTTCCAAGTCTAAATCTATGGTCCTATGATCTATCACTAATAATACCTGATATAAGATTGATTCTGAGAAATTGCCAACTGAGGTATGGTCTCAGGAGAGCTCTGTCAGAGCAGGGACTAAATGGGAGATGTTTGTTCCATTAACCTGGCTATGACCATCTCTCAGTCTGGGTTAATGATTTACGAGGAAAGCTTGACAACAGCCCAGGGAAACTCTTCTCCAGGGGAGCTCTTTCTGGGTTGCTCTCTTTAAGACTTAAACAGAAAGTGCTAACCTTGATGCTCAGGGACCAAACACATTAACCTCCATTAGACCTCCTGTGCATAGGACATTGCTGACACTAGTCAGAGTTTTGTTCAGCAGGACAGCAGGTCTTGTACTGACACTGTGCTGACAGCAGCTGTTTCTCTCTCTGGTGCCAGAAAGACAATTATGTAATCACCCCTGCTTTTGCCCTTAAGGAAGCCAAGATAACAAACAAAATGGCTGAACTCAGCAGTTGGCTTGCGCCTTGAACATACAAATCCCATTTTCATATGTCAAAGGCCTTTAATCTGAGAATGGCCAAAACTCGCTAGAGTCATTGCTGGTACCATCTTACTAGTTCTCTTTAATTCCTTACCTCCACAATGTCACTCTCATATCTCTAATGACAACTACAGGCTCCAAAGACAAATAGCAATTGTTTTTATTCTGACTAGAAACTCTTCCTCCCCCCCCCACTCCCCGCCCCCAGCATGATTCTCTTGTGAAGACAAACTAGGCCATCTTTTGCCTCGATTCTTACCTATCCCTTAATCACTGAATGGGTGTTGCCTCAGACAAACTGAGACCTGGGAAAGACTTTAGCTTAAAAAGGCCAAAGTCTCCCACTGCATTTGGGGCCATCACCAGTCATCCTGACCTATGTCTTGCCACTGGACTCAGATGACTCTGGAGGACAGAGTGAGGTTGATGACTCTACACAGTCCTGCCTCACTTAAACCCAATTCACTTGCAAGTCAAAACAAGACCCTCCTGATGTCATTGGTCCTCTTTGATAGGATGAAGGATGAACAACAGCAGGCCCCAAAGTCCTATGTCGCATCTGGAGACTAGTTTCCTAGTTCAGTAACTATTGGTGCATCACTGTTCTGCCAGTTTTTTTTTCAATTAGTTCTTGAACTTCAAGACTCCCACTTACTTAGGCTGTTAACAGTATCTCATGTCAGACATTATATCTGAAGACAGTTTTCTTTTTTCTTCAGAGACTAGTGTGCAGTCATTGGCTTTCCCTCTTACACTTGTCATATCATTTTGTCATGCCAAACAGATACCATTTTGGAGTCTGAACAGAGAGGTGGCAGAGAGCAAAAGTGCCTTTCATAGTTGACTCTCATCTGGTCTGAAGGAGGCTGAGCCAAGAGAGCCTCTAAAGCTTCCATCTCTTGGGATATAAACAGAAATATCCAGAGATAACTAAGGCCCTAAATAGCTGTAACTATGCCTGGGACAAATTCAGCTGATTAGAAAGTAGGGAATAGGGCACCTTGACTACAGTGCACAGAGGACTGTGGATTTTGAGTCAGAGAACATGGATTCGAGTTTTGGTTCTGCTACTCCTGAGTGACATTGGTCAGATCACTTAACCTTTCTGGGTCTCAGTTTCCTCATCCTTACAAAATGAAGGAGTGGGACCAAATAACCTCTAAAGTCTCTTCCAACTCCAAATCTATGGTCTTATGATCTATCTTTCATAACATTTAATATATGATTGATTCTGAGAAATTGCCCAAATCCACAAGGTAGAAGGGGAGTGTGCAAAAGAAGGATGACCTTGAGGAAAAGTTACCAAAGACCCTGGGGTTGGCAGCTCAGGGTGGGAGAAAGTAGGTCCTCCTGAGCCTCTCCCTCTCTCAGATATTAGTGTCCTGGGAAAATTCTCTATTTGCCCCGTGCTAGGCATGCTCCTGGGAACAGAAGGGCCAGTGCTGCCTTCTCTTATAATCAAACCTGAAAATTTTACTAACACAACTCTGGAAAATTTAAATTATTGTACATATAGGACATTTTCTTCTTTACTCTGGTATAGCCCTAGCAGCAGTATAGCTGGGACGAAGGACATGCACCATCTATTACTTCAGGGCACAGTACCAAATTGCTTTTCATAATGGTAGGACTGTTTCATAGCTCCACCAACAGTGCGCCAGGACACCTGTTTTCCAACATCTCTTTCAATATTTGTTATTTCCCTCTTTTGACATCTTTGTCAACTTGGTAGTTGTGAATTAGAACCTCAAATTTGCTTTGATTTGCATTTCTCTAATTATTAGTGATTCCAATCATTCTTTCCTATGATTGTTTATAGCTTAGGTTTCCTCTTTTGAAAACTGACTGTTTTATATATATATATATATATATATATATATATATATTGACCATATATCTATTGGGGAATAGCTCTTAATCTTAGAAATTTGAATCAGTTCCTTACATACCTTGGATATACAACCTTTATTAAATAAACTTTTTGCAAATACTTTCTCCCCAATTATCTGTTTCAACAGCGAAGTTTGAAAGAGAGGGGTGACTTTAAAGAGCAAAGATAAAGAGTTCCATTTTGGACATATTTGCTTTGAGATGCTTATGAGATATCTACATTAAGTGTCCAACAGGGAGTTGATTATTGAGGTTGGGAGATCAATCGAGAGAATGAGGCTAGGTAAAAAATAAGTGGGAATCACTTGTATAGAGATTATAATTGAACTCAGAGGAATTGATGAGATCACCTATTGAAAACATATAATAAGAAATGAGAAGAGGTCCCAGGACAAAGCTTTGAAACATCCCCATTTAGTGGGTTGAATGGATGAAGATCTAGCAAATGAGTCTAAGAAATATCCATAAAACAGGAAGGAGGAGAACCAATTATTATGAAAATAATAACAAAAACAACAATAGCTATCATTTATATAGCACTTACTCTTTGCCAGGTCTTATGCTAAGTGCTTTACAATTATGAACTCATTTCATCCTCACAACAACCTTGGAAGGTAGGTGCTATTAATACCCCCATTTTGCAGTGGAGGAAACTGAGGTAAACAAATAAGTAACTTGCCCAGAATCACACAACAGGTAAGTGTCTGAGGCAGGATTTGAACTTGTGTCTTCCTGACTCCCAGTCCAGAGCCATAGCCACTGTGACAAGAGGAGGAAGAAAAGGTAGTCAACGGTGCCAGATGCTGCAGAGACATCAAGCAGGACTGACTTAGAATAGGTCATTAGATTCTGCAATTAAGCTATCACTAGTAACTTCAGAGAGAGCAATCTCAGTTGAATGATGAGGGCAGAAGCCAAAATGTAGACTTTAGAAAACAGTCAAAAGAGAGGAAATGGAAACACCAGCATAGATGACTTTTTCAAGGAATTTAGCTGAGTAGAGGAGTAAAGATATAGGACATTAGCTGACAGGAACAGTAACATCTAATAAAAGGATGTTAGTTTAGTTTTGTTTGTCTTAAAGATGAAAGGGTGTATTTGTAGACATCACAGAGGGACCAGGAGATAAAGAGAGATGCAGGTGATAGAGAAAGTAGGGATGGTGGTGATCACATTTTAATGTACTTCGGCTGCACTCAGGAGGGCAAGCTTATTGACCACATGTTGACACCTCTGCTCTAGAATAACTATATTTAGAGAATATGGATATAACCCTAGGCCAGTACCCTCTCTATTTGAGGAGAGCAGAGTGGTGGCATCTGGTCCAACATCCTGATTCCCCTTCTGGAAGGAATTAAAGTTTCCCTTGGAGAAGGATTAAGGGAGAAGATGCTAGAGACATCTATTCTTAGGAAGTTTAACACTCATCCTTAAAATGAGGAGTCAGGTCTTTGGTCTAAGAGAGATGACCAAATAGCCATCCTCTTATTAATAATATGCTAGCTTTATTAATAAAATTATTAAATTACTCAGAAAACAATAAAATAAAATGAGGGGCCAGATTGAACCATCTCTAAGGTTCCGTTCAACTTTAATCTTCTAGAATTTTCTGATTCAATCACACAGCTTTATTTCCTTCAACTCTAGCCTTATTTCATGGCACACTTTTTTATACATTCTCTAGCCAAATCAGATTAGATTGCTAGCTCTTCCCCAGTCTTATCTTACCCTCTTTCCCCTATCTACAATTGGACAGACCAGCCTTCACCATTCTAGGAGTAGAATACCTCTACCCTCATTGCTAACAATTGAAATCCTTCCCTTCTCTCAAGGAATAGTTCAGGTGCTAAATTCTCTGTGAAACCTCTGTGAAATTCTCCAAAATTAAATTTTTTCCCCAATTTTCCTTAGAGTTATCTGTCTGGATTTCTATTTTCTCCCTGTTAGCACCTAACTTATTGTACACTTTTTGATATATGTTATTGCAAGAGCCTACCAATTAGATTCTATGATTCAAGTTTCTACCTACTCTACAGCCAGATGGCACAGTAGATACAGTGCTGGGCTTGGACTCAGGAAGACTTGATTTCAAATCTGGCCTCAGACAATGTCTGACCCTAGGCAAGTCCCTGAATTTCTGCCTCACTTTCCTCAACTGTGAAATGCCAATAATAACAGCACTTACCTCCCAAGGTTGTTGTGAAGATGAAGTGAGATAATATTTGTAAAAAGCACTTAGCACATAGTAAGTGCTTAATAAATGCTTGTTCCCTTCTCCCTCTCCTCCCCTCCCCCACACTCCAATTTATCTTCCTCATAGTTTCCCAAGTGGTTTTTTTAAGTGTAGCTCTGACCATGTCCCTGTCCTACTAAATACCTTCCAGTGGCTTCCCATTGCCCCTAATCAGATATAATCTCCTGGGAGCAGCTAGGTGGTGCAGTGAGTAGAACAACGACCCTGGAGTCAGAAGGACCTAGGTTTGGATCCGGCCTCAGACACTTCACACACACACACACACACACACACACACACACACACACACAAAACTAGCTGTGTGACCTTGGGCAAATCACTTAACTCCAATTTCCCTCCCCTCCCCCCTCCAAAAAGCAAAAATACAAAAACAAAACAAAAAAAAGATATAATCTCCTATGTCTTTTAAAGTCCTTCACAACGTAGCCCAAAACTATTCTCCTGGCCTCATTATACTTTGCTTCCCTTCCCATGTTCTACAGCTCAGTCAAACTCGCCTTCTTCCTATTCTTTGGACACAGCACCCCACCCTCCTTCTCTGTCTTTTCCTCGACTGTCCTCTATTCCTGGAGGGCATTCCCTCCTCATCTCTATTTGATTGAATCCCTCTCTTCCTTCAAAAGCATCACCTTCTACAAGAGCTTTCCTGAAATTTCTGACCACTAAAGCCCCCCTCTTCTTGACTGCTTTGTATTTTATTTTCTATTCATTCTGTACATAGTTATCTATGTACACAATGACTCCCTCAATAAAATAATAGCAAATATTCATATTGCAATATATGGTTTGCTGAGTGATTTCCATATGGATCTTGTAATTAGACATTGTTTCATGGGGGGGAGGGGGAGGTTGTATCCTTAGCACCTAGTACAATATCTATCACATAATAGTTGCTCAATAAATGTGTGTTGGTTGAATTGGGTATGCGTTATATCCTCCATTGGATCGTAATCTCCTCAAGCACAAGAATGATGTTGTTTCTACATTCCTAATATATACCTCAGTGCCTGGAACACAGTATGAATTTCATACATGTTTATGGAACTAAATAATGATTTTGCTATTGTATCACTGGCCAGTTAGTGCCATCAAGAGACCTAAGTCCAAACAGAGGGACTTGCTTGGACTTGGCTCCCTACAACTCAAACTTTTAAATAAAAAGGTTACCTGAATAAACTCTCCCTGACCCTTTTTTAAAAAATGCATTACATCATTTCTTTCCTCTCACTTAGGGAGGCCTATTTAAGTACAAGTCACCCTCATTTCAACACTCTGGGACCCTGGGAGTGCCAGAGAGAGGTGTGGTATGGAGAGCATAAATATCACAAAGTGAGGAATAAATGCCTAGCAGGCTCATTAACACCAAAGAGCAGAGATAAAATTTGCTATTTTTACAAAACCAATTGCAGACTAACTTGAGGCAAAAAAGGTTCCTTTTGGAAATGTTCTTATCCTGTCTAGGCTGGGACTTCTCTCTACTCTGTGACATTCAGGGTATTAGAAATTCTTCCCTTGGCACCACTCAAAAATCAGCTCTGCTATGGCCAAACTGTGCCTTCCTGCCTGCCTGCCTGACAGAGCCAGGCCAGGGCATTTGCATGCCCCAGGCAAGGTCTGAAAATTGTACTCATCTCTGACTGTCCACCAGAAGCTTTATGTCTCCAGTTCAACCATGCTACAAGATTCATCATGAAGCAAATGCCTACTTGACTTAGAAGGTGGAGTCTCTGGCATTAATGTATATGCATTTAGAGAAGCTGATAGGATGCTGGCCTCAGAACCAAGAGCTTCGTTCAAGTCCCACCATTTACACATATTGGTTATGGGACCCTGAGCAAGTCACTTAACCTCTAGGTTCTCTGGGCAACTTTCTAAAATTTTAAGTTACAGAGAAGGCTACCAATCTATATTGGTAGAGGAAATTTCATTTTTCAGGGAATGTCATTCCATTTCCAGGGATGCCATTCTATGCAATGATATAATAGGTCTGGTCCTTATCCATATGACAATTCTTTTTTTTTTAAGCAGTTGGGGTTAAGTAACTTGCTCAAGGTTACACAGCCAGTTATTTCTGGGTGTGGTGCTAAGTATCTGAGCACTGATTTGATCCCCAGGTCATCCCGACACTGGGGCCAGTGTTCTTACTTGCCAAGCCACCTGGTTGCCCCTAAGCAATTGGGGTTAAGTAACTTGCTCAAGGTTACATGGCCATGTGCTTCTGGGTGGGTGCTAAGTGTCTGAGCCTGGATTCAATCCCCAGGTCATCCCGACACTGGAGCTGGTGCTCTTACTCGCTGTGCTAGCTGGCCGCCCCAAGAGGGTATTATTTTGATTTGTAAGCAAATTGGATTTAACTTGCAAGCAAATTGGATTTAAGTGAGGCAGGGCTATTCAGAGTCATCAGCTTCACTATTTCCTCCATAGTCATTTGAGTCCAATGGCAAGAAATAGGTCAGGACAACTAAAGATTGCCCCAGATGCAGTGGGGAGACCTTGGCCTTTTTAAACTAGGGTCTTTCCCAGGTCCCAGCTTGTCTGAGGCGATACTCATTCAATGAAACTATATTATGACAAGAGCATTATTGAAGTGTAAAATGGACAATTTTGATTATTTTAAATTAAAATTTCTTGTATAAATAAAAGTAATATAGCCAAGAATTGAAGGAAAGCAGAAAATTGGGGGAAAACTTTTATAGACTATCTCTCAGATAGAATATGACTGGGTGGGAATACTGCTGTGATATAAGAAATGATGAGTTGGTTGATTTAGAAAAACATGGGAAAACTTGGACCTATGAAGGAAGATGCTATTCTTGTACACATATATGTCTATGTTATTCAACTCCAGAGAAAGAAATGACAGAAATATGCATAGTACAGTCTTACATATCTGTATATCTGTATGTATATGTATACATGTATGTGTGTGTGGTTTTTTGCAGGTATTTATGTGTATGTAAATATATCCACATTTAATTGTAGCCTGTGGGGCAGAGGAGGAAGTGGGAGGGGGTAGGAAAAGAAAAAATATAAAGTAAAAAGTAAACAGTAAAGAACAAAAGAAAACCTAGAAGGAAGCAAGGAAAAGCTGTGTAGCTTTGAAAACAATGTATAGTATTTATTATAAAGGTTTTCTTGAAATGGAAATTTATTGTTTTATACTGTGTTCTGATGTGTACATGGAGATTTTTAAAAATTTCTCATTTTGTATTTGTTTAAAATAAATAAAAATTTACCTACATGCAAAAAAATCACCTTTTGAGACAGATGCTATTAATATCTTCTTTTTACAAATGATGAAACTGAGTCAGAAGGAGATTACTTACTTACTTACTTGTGGGACTTACCCAGCGTCACAGTTACTAAGTGTCTAAGATAGGGTTCGACTTCATTTTTCTTGACTCCAAGTTCAAGGCCTATTGACTGAACATGGCTACTTATTTTTATGGATTAAAATTGTTCCATATTTAAGATACCAGTCTCTTTTTTGGTAGATTCATAATAGAGAGAGATTTATTTTATTTTTATTGATATATTGTGGGGAGGTTATCTTACCTTCATTTACAGATATCTTTCCTACCTTTTCTCCTCAAAGAATCATCCCTTGTTAAAAAAGAAAGAAAGAAAGAGAGAAAGAGAGAGAGAAAAAGAGAGAGAAAGAGAGAGAGAGAAAGAAAGAAAAGCAAGTAACCAAAATATCAGTCATGTGTATGTTTTTCTCCCATAGTGTCCCATTTCTGAAAAGAAGGGAAGTCTTGTGTTTAGACTGATTTTTAGTGAAAACTGGTTTGCTTCCCTACTCCCTACATATGCTGTTCTCTTATCCTTACACTTTAGTACTCTCCTGAATTTTGATACTCCAAGGACAGTTAGTTATTCTGTAGCACAATCTGCTTTTATTTCAAAACATTTTATTTGCTACTACAATCTTGGGCTACATCACTAGAAGTATGGGGTCCAGAATAAGGGAAATAATAATCTCACTGTCCCTTACACTTGCCAGAAATTTTTTTCATATTTTTTCTTTGTAACCCCCAAATAGTACATGGGCCATAGAAGTAAATGATTATTGATTGATTGGAGTGTTATGTTCATTTCTCGACACTAAACTTTAAGAAGGACATGGATTATGCTAGAGTTTGTCCAGAGAAAGGTGCCCAGTATGCTAGGGAATCTTGAAGCCATGTCATGTGGGGAATACTTGGAAGAATTTGGACTGTCTCTTCCACAGAAGAGAAAATTTTAAGGGAAGTATGATAGAGGTCATCAAATATTTAAAAATCCAGCTAGAAATTTAACTTACTCTATAGCTCCAGCAGGCAAAACTAGGACCTGTGGGTGGAAATTAGAAGTAGATTTCAGCTCAGTATAAAGGAGAATTTTCTCATAATTGGAGCTGTCTAAAAATGGAATAGGCTGATTTCACAGAATTTCAGAGTTAATGGAATTTTATTGGCCATCTAGTCCAGTCTGAAAAAGAGTCCTCTCCACAACCAGCCTAATAAGTGGTTATCCAATTTTAAGAAAAGGCTTTTTATCCTAGACCTATCACTCACCTTTCCTAGGGACTTTTCCAAGGATTTCATAAAGAACTTTTTAGAGCAAAGAAATGTTATTTCTCTGTATTTCTAGAGAAACTAACCAGGGTCATCTCCAGTAGTCCTAATCTATATCTTGCCACTGGACCCAGATGGCTCTGGAAGAGAAACTAAAGCTAATAACTTTGCACTGCCCTCTCTCTTTTAAAAACAATTCACTTGAGTGTCATGGCATCATCTCCCTATGACCATGTCATGGTCATCTTTGAGAATGAATCATAAACAACAACAACAAATCCCTCCAGTGAAGGGGAACTCATTACCTCTAGAAGTAGGGTTCTCAACCATTTTTGTGTCATGGATCCCTTTGGAAGTCTAGTGAAGCTTGTTAACTCCCTCTCTAAATAATGTCTTTAAATGCATAGGATTATAAAGGAAACCAGTTATATTTAAATATAGCTATCAAAACATTAAACACACACACACACACAAGTTCATTGAGCCCAGGTTAAGAACCCCTGTTATGAGGCAGCTTTGTAATAACAAATTGTTAGGAAATCTTTCTTTACATCACACCCATATTTAACTCTTTGTATTTTCCATCCATTGTTCCTAATCCTGTCCTCTGGTGCCAAATACAAGTCTCATTCCTTGCCTTAAGACAGCCACTTGTAGCGGCAAGCACCCCAGCATCCCAAGGTGGCTGCCAAAACAGGTTCCTAGATATGCTTTTCTAAAGGAAAGCAACTCAAAATGGGTTAACAATCTTGCTTTAATCAATCAAACATATCATTTACCTAGTTCAGGGGAAAAAGACAGCACTCTGAACTTCAGAGTATACAGACAGGTTACAAGCGGAAGTTACAAGACAGAGAAACAAACAGATCAGCAGACAGGACTCCAACTGTCCAACCATTACATCAATATCTAGTCAGTTACCAGAGAGGGAAGCATCAACATCCAGGTCTTCAAAGCCAGAGGGCTCTCAACAGCTGCCCAGAGTCTCATCTGGTCAAATCATACAACACTTCTCAAAGTGAGCCCCAAAACAAAGTCTCACATCAGGGATTATGTAGCCTTATCCTGGCTCAGAGAATGTAACAACCCTCTTGACCCCACTGCCCAATCACTCCTGAAAAACAAGCCTCCTGCCATGGGCTCCTGGTACACTTAAGGCTATCAAAGGGCCTAGGGACAGGGAAAATCTTAAAAATTTACATTCCTATAACAACACTTTTCAAAGACTTGAAGACATCTAGCAAGTAACTTCTAAATTTTCCCTTCTTCAATCCCCAGTTTGTTCCATATATAGTATGAAACTGACTAGACTGGTTACCCTCCTCTTCTACTTCTCCAGCTTACCAGTGTGTCTTCTAAAATGTGAAACCTGAAACAGAGAACAGTCACCTCCCCCCACCAAAGTTGTGATCTGATTAGGTCAGCATTACAGTGGCACTATCATCTCCTTGGGACTTGAAACCTCAATCTTCTTAAAATCATCTACTTGCATCCTTTCTAGATAGATAGATAAATAAAGCATTTATTAAGTGCTTATTATGTGTTAAACATTGTGCTAAAAGATGAGAATACAAATAAAAAGTAAAAAGAAAGACAGTACCTGCCCTCAAGGAACTTCCATTCTGATGGGGGAAGACAATGCCTAAAAAGAAATTAAGGGAGAGGAAAAGGGTTGAGCTGCCACTATTTTCATCTTTCACTATTCATGATTTATTTTGTATATATTTGGTATCTAATTATAAGTGAATATGTTGTCTCACCAAATAGAATGAATGTAATCTGGACAGATGAGACTTTTTGTTGTTGTTGTTGTTGGTTTTTTTGCCTTTTGGAGAGCAATTGGGGTTAAGTGACTTGCCCAAGATCACACGGCTAGTTTTTGTGTTAAGTGTTTGAGGTCAGATTTGAACCCAGGTCCTCCTGACTCCAGGGCTGGTGCTCTTTTCACTGCACCACCTAGCCACCCCAAAGAGACTTTTGATTTTGTCTTTGTATCCCCAGTACCTAACATGGTATACCTGGCCCATAGCGGGATATTCTATCTAAGATTAGATATATGGTTGGAAAACAATCTTTAAAGCAAGTGTCTCTGATAGAGGCCTCATTGCTCAAACATGTAGAGAACTGAGTCAAATTTACCCCAACTGATAAATGGTCAAAGGATATGAAAAAGCAGTTTTCAGATGAAGAAATCAAAGCTATCTATAGTCATATGAAGAAATGCTCTAAATCTCTATTGATTAGAGAAATGTAAATTAAAACAACTCTGGTGTACCACCTCACACTTATTAGATTGACTAATGTGACAGAAAAGGAAAATGATAAATGTTGGAGAGGAGGTGGGAAAATTGGGACATTAATGCAATGTTGGTGGAGTTGTGAACTGATCCAACCATTCTAGAGAGCAGTTTGGAACTATGACCAAAGGGCAATGAAACTGTGCATACCCTTTGATCTAGCAATGCCCCTACTAGCTCTGTAGCCCAAAGAGATCATAAAAAAGGGGAAAGGATCTGTGTGCACAAAAATCTTTATAGAAGCTCTTTTTATGGTAGCAAAAAATTGGAAATTGAAGCAATGCAGTGACTGAACAAATTATTACATGAATGTAATGGAATACTATTGCACTATAAGAAATGATGAGCAGGCAGATTCAGAAAAACCTGGAAAGATTTATATAAACTCACACAAAGCAAAATGAGCAAATCCAGAACAGTGTACATGGTATCAGCGACTTTGTACAATGATCAACTACAAATGATCACATTAGCTATTCTCAGCAATACAATGATCTAAGACAATTTCAAAGGACTAATGATGGAAAATGCTATCCACATCCAGAGAAAGAACTGATGGAGTCTGAATGCAAATCAAAGCATACTATTTACACTTTCTTTATTTTTTCCTGATTTTTTTTCCTCTTAGTCTATTTCTACTTTCACAACAGGATTAATACAAAAATGTGTTTTACATGATTGCACATATGTAACCTATATCAAACTGCTTACCATTTTAGAAAAAAGGTAGAGGAGGGAGAGAGGGATGGAAAAAAATTTAGAAATCAAATTTAAAAAAAAATTAATGAAGTGAAATTTTTTTAAAAGAAAAAAGAAATTTACACAATAACTTTACTATATATTTAAATGAAATAGCAAGTTGTACATAATAGATTTGCACTTTCAAGTGCAATCTTTTTTTCATTATACTATTTTATGGAAATGTTTGTTTTATCCTATAAAGTACAAACAAAATAAATAAAAATTTAATAAATGAACATTATAAATCATCTTTACATATAATTGGAAAAAATAAAATACTATTAAAAATAAATATAAATATATGGTGTCCTCTTATAGCATGCTGAAATATTCAAATGGGACTATGATCAATTTGATATGGAAGTTTCTTTCAACACTGCAGATCAGAAACCATTTGTGCCTGCCTATCCTGTTGTGATTGGTGCCCATATCTTCCTGAACTTTTACCATAGAGGGCTCAATGAAGGTGCAAAAGACCTTTCCTTACTTTGTCTTGATAGTGCAAGGAATCTTATGAAGCATATGAGTTGTCCATTAGTTATCCCCAGCTCTATCTTTATGATCATTTCATCTTTATCAAGAATTTCTTTTCCCCCATGTATTTGATAATGACAAATGCAAACATTTCAATATAAAAAGAATGAGAAAGGATTATATAAGAAATTATGGACTTCTGTCACATTGAGCTTGATTTTAAAGAAGTTATTATTTTTTTTAAAGTTAACTTTTACTGCAATTTTCCTAAGTTCCTTATTTGGTACATATTGTACTCTGCTCACACCCACTATGTGATTCTCCATTGTCCTCTGTATAATACTTGTTTATAGCTCATTGGAAACATAAGTATTTCATGATTTGCAGTCATAAAATTAAACCAGCACAATATTAATGTTAAAATTATGAGCCTTTTATCTAACAGAAATTTGGTATCACTAAAAGAGTTTGAAGTTTCCCATGTAATCCAGTTTGCTCTTCTCTCTGGAATCGTTTTCCATACTGTACATAGCATGGTTGTACATAGGTGCTTGCATGTGATCTCCCTCATATGTGAGCTCCTTAAGGGTAGGGACTTTCTTTGCATCCTCAGTAATTAGTAGGAAATACAAAGTGCCCAACACGTGGTAGGCTCTTACTAAATTCTTATCGACTAACTGACTGGGAAAGACCCCATATGTAACAAAATATTCATAATGGGACTTTTCTGGCAGTAGAAACAAACAAAAACAACTTGGAAACAAAGTAATTGCCCATTAATTGGGGAATAGCTAGTTAAAATATGCTTTATGGATGTAATAGTATATTTTGTAATATAAGAATCAAACAAAATGAACAATTCAGAGAAACATTGGAAGATGCTTATGCACTGATGCAAAAGGAAGAAAAAAGAACATTAAACATAGTAACTACAACAATGTAAATGAAAATAATACTTAAAGGGAACTAAATTCAGATTACAACTGGGTCTCAATTTGTGCAAATAATAAATCCCCTTGACGTAGTGGCATTATTCAAATTTGCACTCAATATTTCCATTGGACTGGAACCAGTGACCATATCTTACATAATAATAATTTTTGATGGTGTAGTGAGAAACATATGACCAACTTCAGGGGATTCATCATTCCCATCAGGACCTAGTTGTAATTGCAATGCCCAGTTTTGGTCCTAGAGATCAGATCATGAAATGTGCTTCCTTTCTACTATTAGAGGGGACAGAATACTTGTTTGTCAAGTCAACAATGATTTATCAAACTCCTATGTGCTGGACACTGCCATATGTGCTGAATATACAAAGAAAGACCAAAAGAAAATCAACAGTTTGTCCTGTTAAGAAGTTCACAGTTTCGGGGGCGGCCAGGTAGCACAGCGAGTAAGAGCACCAGCTCCAGTGTCGGGATGACCTGGATCAAATCTGGGCTCAGATACTCAGCACCACACCCAGAAATAACTGGCCGTGTAACCTTGAGCAAGTTACTTAACACAGATTGCTTTAAAAAAAAAAGAAGTTCACAGTTTAATAAGAAGACGTCATAACTACTAAGTACAAATAAGATGTACAGGATAAAATGGGGGTAGTGTTAGAGAGAAGACATTAAGATTAAGGAAGACTAGGAAAGGCTTTTTTGTAGAAGGTAGACTTTAGCAGAGCCTTGAAGGAAGCCAAGAGACACCAGGACACAGATATGAAGAGGGAGAAAGCTCCAGAATAGAGGATAGCCAGTGAAAATGCCCAGAATTAGGAGATGGAGTGCCTTGTTAGAGGAACAGCACAGAGGCCAATGTTACTGGATCCCAAAGTACATGAAAAGGCATAAAGTATAAAAAGATTGAAAAAGTAGGTAGGGACCAGGTTATAAATGGTTTTAAAGGCCAAACAGAAGAGTTTATCTATCAAGAAGAAGAAGTAGAGAACCACTGGAGTTGATTGAATGGTAATGACATGAGGTCAGACATGCGCTTTAAGAAGATTCGTTTAACAGCTAAGTGGAGGATGGTTTGAAATGAGGAGAGATGTGAGGAAGAGAAACCAACCAATAGGCAACTGCAATGTGTTTTTAAATGTGTTTGCTTTGTTGATCAGTTTTGTTTAACCATTTTTTCTTTTTAGAAGGAATGGTTGGTTCACTGGAGAGAGAGTGATGTGGGTAAATGACTGTAAAGTTTTGAAAATGGCAGCAATAAAATATTCAAAATTAAAATAAAGTTTATTTGATGGTAACTAATTCAATTGGTAGTATTTACTGAGAACCTAGAAGCATGCTAGGCCATTTAATTTACTGTAATTTATTCTCTTTGTGAGATAGCATGGTATAGTCAAAAGAGCATGTGGAAATTGGACTTAAGAAGACAGGTTCGACTATCAACATTAACATTGATGATAAAGATAAATTAGTCCCCAGTTTATCCTGTATATGACTTGTTTATACATAACTTTGCATGATGTCCTCCTCATTAGACTATGAGCTCCTTGAGAGCATGGGCTCTTTTCTTTTTTTTTCTTTTTTGCCTTTATTCCACACACAGCCTAATGCTTGACATAATAAATGCTTGTTGACTGACCACATGACTTGAGGAAAATTGCTCAACCTTTTTGAAGCTACTTCCTTATTTGTAAAATGGGCATAGTAATAACTACAATACATTCCTCATAGAGTCATTGTAAAGTTTAAATGGGATAACACATAGAAAGTGCAATATACATATCAACTATTATTTGCAAATATTATAACAGTTCAGTTGTTACATCTCCTTGGAGATATCTTCATAAAGAAAAGGTGCTTCTCTCTCTCCCAGTGGCATATTTCCTAATGGCATCCCCAGAGAATAAACACTTGGGCAGATCTTGGAAATTGCCTTAAGTAGAAATTAATGTGATCTTTGATAAAGCCCAATGACATTAATATGCAAAGGCAGATTATGGATCTTTTAAATAGTAGCTCCTCTATGTAGTATATATTCAGAAACTAAGAAAAACTATCTCTAAAATTAGAAAATAAATCAATGGGGAAAATAGAATTTGTTTAGGTTCTTAGAACTTTATAATACTTAGGGATTTTTCTAAACTCAAATAGAAACAGGATACTGAACCATACATACATAAGGATACTCATGCTTGCATATTGACTGAGACAGCCATAAATTGACATTATTTATGTTTTAAGGTATTTTTTGTTTATTTCATTAAAAATTTCCCAGTTACATTTTAATCTGGTTCAACATTGTAGTGAGCATTCCACCAGGTAGTATGTTTGATGCCTCTATCCTAAACTATCTCTTTCCTTTTCCCAATAATGAAACTGGGGACCATAGAGGTTAAGCAATTTATCCAGGGTCGTGTAGTTAATTAGAAGCAGAACTCAGGCATAAATCCTTGTATCTTGACTTCCTAATCCTGAGCCTCTTCCACCATGGCATATTGCTCCTGCTTCATTTTTAACAACAAAATCCATTTCAGGTACAACTGTGAGGAAATTCTTTAGCTATCACACATTACTTTAAGTAAGCAGTGACTGTAGAATGCTGAATACATAAAGGGTGACTAATAAATGCTTGTTAACTAACTAATCCTTTGCAAGCAACCATATAATCATCTGAATAAACCAACTCTCTAAGGCAGGCAATTTTCCATAGCATTAATCTGCCTCTTAGACTTCCTACCTCCTACTCCTTCCAATGCATACAATATCAATGCCTACAAAAAACTTTAGAATCCTTCTTGTTAAAGTGTCTCCATTCTTCCCTCACGAAATACTAGTATTCAAATATGCTAATATGAAAATGGGTGTACATGTTATTGTTGTTACTGTTGTTTGTCCTTCCATTATCACACAGGACCATGACATCAGGGAGTTGGTGCCATGACATGCAAGTGAATTGGATTTAAGCAAAGGAGGGCTATGCTAAGTCACCAGCCTCTCTTGCTCCTCCAGACTCATAGTCACTCCAAAGACACTGATCAAATCCCATGTCTCTAATTCTTGTCCAAACCCTTCTGTGAGTTCACCACAATGAGTCCATCCAACAGTCTGAGGCCTTCCTTTCTCTCTTCATCTTAAGAATACCACTGGGACATACAAACTGCTCAACAATTATCTATCCCTTATTCTTGCTATGTGATCAATCCATTATCTCCTCACTTACACATATCATTGACATGCTTTACTCTTTTCATTTCTCCTTTATAATTCCTTGCCATGCTCCTTCCCATCCTTTGGATGGCTTAAAATTTTAATTCTTTTGGAGATTGTAGTATTCCACAACTCAGTCATATAGGAAGAATTCTGTTGTTAAAAATATGGGACTTTGTTTTAGGGAAAAGTTGGGCCAAAAAAGAAAGAAAGAAAAGAAGGAAGGAAGGAAAGAAGAAAGAAAGGAAAGAATTTTGCAATTTCCCAAAGGCAATTCAACCTGCTCTCTCTTCTCATCCCCACCTCCACCCCCAATTCAATTCTGGACTTCATTCTCCATTTGCAATGTTTATCATATATATGTGTGTGTATATATGTATGCATATAAGTAAATACATTACTATGTATATATACATATGTGTATATATAAATACACACATATAATACAAGAGACAGAGAGAGTGAGAGACAGAAAGAGATGTCTATGCATATATATATGAAAAAGCTGGGCAACAACAGTATGGAGCAGAAAACCTGAAAACAAGGGAACTGTCTGAGAAAGATAATCAAGCTATTAGTCTATTTCTTAGAAGGAAAGTCATTATATGATGGAAAGAGTTCTGAGAGTCAAGAGACCACGCTTTGTCATTAAGTAGCTGCATGAACCCAGACTAATCACCATTTCTTGAGTCTTACCACCTATTTATAAGAGACTTGGAACATAATCCAGCTCCAAAATTCTAGAACCACAGATTTAGAACTAAATGGGACCCTAGGTCATGTAGCCCAATACCTACATTGTATGATGAGGAAAATGAGGGCTAAAATGATTAGGTGAGTTGACCCTTATCACATAGGTAGTAAATAGGAGAGCTGTGGTAGGATTTGAATCTAGTTTCTTTAATCCAAAATCTGAGTCTTTCCATAGCACCATTCTGTCCCACCTTGCATTAGTTATACACATTTGACACATCACACCATGACAAACAACTGTTTCATGCTTGTATGCTTTATATTTGCAGCTAGAATATAATCCTCCCAGAGACAAGAATTGTATCTCACATTCTTCCCTAAACCCAATAGCGTCTAGTATAATGCTATCCATATAGCAGGAAGGCAATAAACTCTTTTTGAATGAATAAACAAAAGAAAATAATCCCCTGAACTGGGAAACATAATTCTAAAAAAAGCTCCCAGTGTGGGTCCAGCAGCACCGGTAAACCCCATTCCCATTGCCATGGGAAAGAGCCAAAAAGGACTCACCAGAAGGTTAAAAGAAGGAGCCCTTAGATCTCTTTCCACTGAGTAGATGGGAATTAGGGTTTGCCATTATGTCTTGGAGATTTCATGGTCTTCCCTGGGTTTTTCTAAAAGCTCCAACTTTCTTGGAAGATGTGGTAGAGTAGTCCTTTAACCCAAATCAAGATTTTGGGAGAAGATACCCCATATTCCAGTGATCTTAATCTCAAAATAAGAACAGATCCCTGTAGGCTGTATGTTGACTTAGAAAATCATAAATTAACACTTTCTATGCTGTATTATAGTTTTATTTATTTGTTAAACATTTTCCAATTACATTTTCAGGCCACTTGCAGCCCTGGAGCCATCAGTTTGACTTCTCTGACACATTAGAGTGTTCAATCACACTTCTTGAATGACATAGGGATAAGGTCAGCAAATCTGTGTCTGAGAACTAGTATAATGACCCTAAAAAAATATACCTATTGGGTACCATATTGAGACATAGATCACCAGATGTACTGAAGATGAGGCTACTTCTGTAACAAGGGTATGGAATATTTGCCCTTCCTGGAGAGTTGTATAGAATATGCATATATATTCTCTACCTGCTTTTAAGAAACCACATGGATATGAGAGAGAGCAGATTGGAGGAGGGGATATTCTGTGGGACTGCTATTTTGGGTCAGTGGGTAGGGGAAAAACGGGGAGAAAATTTGTAACTCAAAATCTGGCGGAAACGAATGATGTAAATCAGAAGTTGATAAAGCATTTAAAAAAATTTAAAAAAACCACATGGAAACTTGGGGGGAACCTACTTCTGGTCATCCAAAGGAATTTAAAATTGGAGATGATTAAAATGATCCTTAATTGACTGCAGAACTAGATCTCACTAGATATACAAATTGTAGCAATCTGTTCTCTCTCTCTCTCTCTCTCTCTCTCTCTCTCTCTCTCTCTCTCTCT
>NW_027186296.1:3621808-3641323 GCF_028583685.1 Petaurus breviceps papuanus | reverse complement strand
TCTCTCTCTCTCTCTCTCTCTCTCTCTCTCTCTCTCTCTCTCTCTCTCTCTCTCTCTGTCTTTCTGTCTCTGTCTGTCTCTGTTTCTTTCTCCCTCTTTCTCTCCCTACCTCTCTTCCCCCCTTTGTCTTCAAAGCATGAGGACTACTTTGAGCTGCCTCCCAAGAACCAGGTAGGTGAGGGCATTCTGGCCCATTCTTCCACCTAACCTCCATACAGCTCATGTCCTAACTAGGTCAACCTGAACCTAAACTTGGGCTGCTTCTCTTGTGTTTTCTTCCCTGAGTAGGTGACCCAGTATCCTGAGACTGAAAGGTTTAGGAAATCTTGTGAGTTTTGAAAAGCTCTGGGGGTCTGTGTGGTAGCTGTTCATTATCCACTGAATAGGCTGAGACTGATGGGAGGGGAAGCATCTATATCAAGAGTATAGAGACATACTGGAGACATACAAATACAGAAAGACAGTTACTCTCAAAAGGAAGCAACTTCAAGGAGCATAACTCCTTGGACCAGCAAAGACTACTGATTGCAGGTTCAGAAAAGGACTTTCAGGCCATAAAGTACCAGGAATTGTGAGCCACCCAGAGAACTTTCCAGAATTGGGGATATGGACAAATGTGACAAAATACCTTAGTTAATTTCCCGTTACAGCAAATATTTAACTAAGGGGAGAATAGCAGTCAGATTTTCCTGACTCCAGTCCCTGAGCTCTATCTACTGCACCACCTAGTTGCCGCCCACCTCCCCATACCTACTATCTCCTACTTTTTCCCCTGAGTACCTTTCTAGAAGAGACTATTAATCCTTTTAGGGAGGCTCTAGACGTGAGTTATCATACCTAAGCTATGTTAGGAGATTTTCCTGGAGAAACTCCAGGTCAGGAATATAAGCCAGAGAGCACAAGAAAAATAAAAGCCTGGTCACCTCTCATCAGGGTCAGCCTCCCCCAAGACTGAAGGTAGTCTACCTGAACCCAGAGTCAGGGACCTTTTGCAGGATAAGGCACCCTATCCTGGGCAGTAGCTTTCCTCCCTACATTGTACTAACTCATAAATCATAGAAATGAAACCTGCTTTTTCCTCTTTGCTGGCATTCACCTTCACTCCCCTACAGAGACATCATAGGATAGTGGAAAGAACACTGGGCCCGGAGTCAGGAGACCTGGTGTCCCAGTCTGTTGCTGCTGCTTTTTTGGGACTGAGAGATTTCCACAGAAGGAGTAAAATAGCCAACATTGCTAAAAGTGGCAGGCCTTTATTAGGGGCACATTTGACCTCACACAAGGAAAGATACTTAACATTAAGACAGTTGGGTGAGGGAGATGAGAAGGAGGGAAAAGTGGAAATGGGCAAGGATATATCAGAATCTCTGCCATCTGAAAGACAAGGACACAACCAGACCATTGGAGGGGCAAGATATATCAACTGAAAAAGTCAAGGTTTTGGCTGAGATGATCTTGAGTCCATGGCAAGTGGAAGGAAAGAAATGATGATTGTGTGAGACACCCCCTCTGGTCCTGATGCACTGGTTAAGACTCACCACTCCACCAGTTCCTTTTTTTTTTCTTTTTGGAGGGGGAAAGGCAGGGCAATTGGGGTTAAGTGATTTTCCCAAGGTCACATAGCTAGTAAGTGCTAAGTGTCTGAGGCCAAATTTGAACTCAGGTCCTCCTGACTCCAGGGCCGGTGCTCTATTCACTTCACCACCTAGCCTCCCCTCCACCAGTTCCTTTTAACTGGGACCCTGGACAATGTGGAATAGGGTTGAATGCTTTATGGAAAGAGTTGGGGTCTTATTCAGTCACATGTGATTAGTTTCCCACCTTTGGTGTCACAGGCAAGTCAAATCAGGTCAACAAGCATTTTTTAAATGCTTGCTTTATGCCAGGTACTGTGCAAAATGCTGAGGGTACAAAGAAAGGCAAAAGTAGTCCCTAGCCTCAAGGAGCTCGCTTTCTAATGAAGGAGGTAACCAATAAGTAAATATGTCTACCAGATATACACAGAGTAATTGGAAGTAATCTCAGGTCAGTATCAATAACCTATATGCCCGAAAGTTGCCAACAAGGGGGATTACAGATATCAGAGTACTGGGAAAGGATTTTGGAGATGTCTTTATGCAGAAGAAGTTGACTTTTGAGGGAAACCAGAGAGTCTAAGGTGGAAGCAAAGAGGGAGTGCTTTTCAGGTATGGGGAACAGCCAGTGCAAAGGTGTGGAAGTGGGAAATAGAATCTCAAATATGAGAAACAACAAGAAGACAAAATTTTCTGGACCATAAAAAGTGCATAGAGGGAATGGGAAGAAGAAGGGGCTGTGTCTAAAGCAGAAACAGTTTATCACAAAAATAACCAACTGCCGTTTAGTCTTGGCTCTGCCTTCAACCAGTGAATTAACTAAGTAATATGCATGCAATTTATTGGATTGTTTATTAAATTTATTAGAAAAATACTTATTGAACACTTACTAGATGACAGGCACTGTCCTAGGTGCTGGTCATAACAAAGACCAAAATAAAATAGTCCTTTCCTTTAAGGAGCTCATATTTCAGAGTAAGAAACAACATGCACTTATATAGGTATATATATATATATAAAACAGATACAAGGTAACCTTGGGGGAGGGGGAGGGAAGAGCAGCTATTGGGACCAGGAAAGTCTTTATGCAGAAGGAACTGAGTCTTGAGGGAAATAAGAGAAAAGTGGAGGTAAAGAGGGAATGTATTCCAGGCATGGGGGACAGCCAGTGAAAAGGTGTGGAGGTGGGAATTGGAATCTCAAATATGAGAAACAGCAAGAAGGCCAGACTGACTGACCCATAAAAAGTGCATGGATGAGAGTAATGTGTAGTAAGGCTATGAAAGTAGGTTGTGGCTAGGTTGTTAAGGACTTTAAATGCCAAACAGAGGAATTTATGTTTGACCCTGGGGGTAATAGGGAACAATTGGAGTTGTTTGTATGGGAGAGGAGGATTACATAGACCTGCACTTTAAGAAAATCACTTCAGCTGCTAGGGCAGAAAATGAATCAGAGAGTAGAGAGACAAAGACTAGATAATAGGGGCATCAATTAGGAGGTTTATTGCAATAGTCCAGGGATGATAAGGATAAGGACTTGAACTAGAGTGGTGGCTCCATAAGTGGAGAGAAGGGGAATGTATGCAAGGGACTAGTCATGTGACTAGGGCAAGCCCCATCCCTTCTTTTGGAATCAGTTTCCTCATCTGTAAAATGAGGGAGTCGGATGATGATGTCTAAATTTCCTTCTAACTCTAATATTAGTTCTGATATGTAATTTCAGGTTTAGACACACCCATTCCTGGTTTCCTAAGAATCCACCTGGTAATATTCCCTTTATGCTTAGAATTAACAAACACATTCAGATTTATGTAATGATTTTTAAAGGATGGGAAGAATTTGAAAGTGAGAAGGGTGAACAAGAAGATTACAAATAGACATTTGTAAAAGTTTTCATTCCCACCTTCAGAATAGGTAGATCGGCAGAAGCTCCTCTGATCAGACATATCAGAGGTTTCAGAATTGACTTGTTTTCAATTAAAAGCAGTCTATATTTAGCTGTCCATATGCTCCTACTTGACCAGCAATGCCCACAAACACAGACGTTTCAGTGTACACAGAAGCAATTCTCAGCAAGATCTCCTTTTTAGGAAATGAGAGAGAAGCTGCAAAGCTTAATCGGTTCTAAGTGGTTCTGAAATATTGTATCAATTTACAGCAGGAAGGTCATCTTGGTGAATGAACGAGAGTGTTCCACTCCGCACCCTGGATTTAGCTGCCTAACTCCCATTAATGTTCATAGGAGTCACGCTGCCAAATCCCTAGCCATCACTCTGGATATCTGTCCCAATCCCTTGCTGTTCAGATTGAAATGTGTCTTCCAAAGCAGAACTCACCCTGAGAGGGAGCAGAGGGAAGCCTCAACCACCGTCAGAACAGTGCCTGCTGCAGGCATGGGCTCACACATTGGCAGCGTGAAAGGTGCTCCATTTTTTTGCAAATGGACATATCAAAAGGACTTTTCTTATAGACCTGCCCAGAGACTAAAGCTGATCTTTTTTTGGGGGGGGGGAGGGTGGGAATGATAAACTAGTGACAGAAGGAAAGCTGATAACCAAACTCTCCTTCCATATTGAGATTGTTGTCTTATGGGGATTGTCCTTGCCAAGAGGTGAGGGAGGCAGGTCATCCCAGATTGCTCTGGGAAAGGTTTGGGTAAATGCACTTATGACAGAAAGGCCTCCTCACATACTAAGATAAACATGGAACTCACCCCAAAAGACCTGGGTTTGTTTGAGCCATGACTGTCATTTGCTAACACTAAGTCTTTTAAAACCTCAAATTTCTCATCTGTTAAAGGTGAAGAGCAACGTAGCCTGGAGCTGGCCTCTCAGTCATTTAGACCTGGGTTCAAGTCTTGATTACGAACTGACTGCTTATGTTACTCTAGGCAAATCACTTAACCTCTTGGCACCCCAAGCAACTTTCTAAAAGTATAAATTTTAGGCAACATTCAGGGTATGCTTTGTTAGAATGAGCTCCTAACAGAACTCTTTGTACTGATGAAATCACAGGTCTGTTTGTTTGTTTTTTTCTTAATGCATTTCCTACTTCACAAGATTGTTATGAAGGAAGAAATTTTTTCAGCAGAAAAGTGCTACCTATGAGAGGCAGAATGGATTCTTGGAAGAGAGAGCTGCCACAATAGTTAGGAAGCCCTGAGTCCAAATCTTATCTCTTGACTTGACACATACTGGCTGTGTGACCTTGCATAACAGCTTCTCAATGCATCAGTCAGCTATCTAAGATTATAAATTGCAGGGCTGTTGCCAAACTGTGACTGGTAGAGCAGCTGGGTAGTGCAGTGGTTACAACACTGAACTTAGAGCATCAGGGAGATCTGAGTTTGAATTCCCCCTCAAATGCTTTCTAGCTGTCTGACTCAGGACAAATCACTTAATCTCTTTCAGTTTCTGTTTGCCTATCTATAAAATGGGGATAATAATATCACCTATCTCACAGGGCTGTGAGAATCAAATGAAATAACACGTATTTCATAACATTTCATTACATAAAACATGAAAGGTTTTACAAACCTTAAAGAACTGTATAAATGCTAGCTATTTTTATAGAGGAAACCATTTCAATAGCCGTTCCCTTTACCAATTAAATCACAGGTCCAGACTGAAAAAAAGTGCTATATCAATATGACCTTCAGTTATTAGAAGTTGACATTAGAGATTGCCTGGTGTCACTGGCAGAAATCCATTGCCCATGGGTCTGATCCAACATGGGAGTCCTTGATTTCTTTTTCTTCCAGTGGTAACATATTCCCAAAGATTTAAACCTAGGCCATTGCTTATCACATCACCTAGATGACTCCTAAACTAGCAAAGGGAGTAATTCAAATTATACACAGGTTTAATTCAGCAGACTTTGCTTCAGTGATTGTTCACTCCCAATCAACCTCTAAAATAGCCAATTCTGTCTCCTGCTAAATCAATATGGTTAATACATGAGGTATACATCTGTTGACTTCATTAGGTTGCTGCAACAAAGGTACTTTTTACATCTTCAAGCGGGCAACTAGTGCCACAGTGGATAGAGCACCAGAATCAGGAAGATTTCTCTTCTCCAGTTCAAATATGTTTCCAGACACTTACTGGCTGTGTGATCCTGGGCAAGTCAGTTAACCTTGTTTGCCTCAATTTCCTTGACTATAAAAAAAGATGCAGAAGGAAATGGCAAACCACTCCAGTATATTTGCCAGGAAAATTCCAAATGGGGTCACGAAGAGTCAGATAAGACAGACAGGACTAAGTAATAACACCTTAAAGTGATATACAATTGTAAATGTGTTGTTGTGGTTTTTTGTTTTGTTTTTAAGGCAGAGACTTAGAAGGGGAAGAACTTAAGTTAATAATTATATTTTTATCCCTTTATTATTTTAAAAGATGCATGCTTAGTCATAAACTACAGTTCTTGGCACATAGTAGATGCTTAATTCCTTGTTGATTACATTAAAATCCTATAATGATTTTATATATAATTTATATAATAATTTAACTACATTAAAATAAAAAAAATCATTATTTTTTGCTTTTTTTGGAGGGCAATTGGGGTTAAGTGACTTGCCCAAGGTCACATGGCCATCTTTTGTGTTAAGTGTCTGAGGCCAGATTCAAACCCAGGTCTTCCTGACTTCAGGGCCAGTGCCTCTATTCACTGTGCCACCTAGCTGCCCCATCTTGGTTATATTTAGGCCAAAGATGTCAGAGGTTAAAAAACATTATTCTGAAATTTTCTTGCCTTCCTTCAAAGTATTACTCAGCTGCCATCTCCTACATGAGCTGATTCTTGATCCCCCTCTACCTCCCAATCTCCTATCTTTGCTACTTGAAATTATTTCAAATCACTTTGTATGTACTTTATATTTTCTTATTTGTGTGCATAGTGATTCCACTACCCACAGATTATAAACTCCTTGAGGGTGTGGACTTTTCTCTCTTTGCTTTTGTAGCTCAATTTGCCTGTCACATAATAGATACTTAATAAATGTTGAATTTGTTGTTGAATAGATACTTAATAAATGTCGACTTATTTCCTCCCAAATCAACATAGTTGGAAAAGTTTGGTGATGTGCAAATAAGAAATTAATCAAGGGAAAATGCAATAACAACTGACATTCCAATGGTGTTTATGGCTCCAAAATGCTTTACTTACATTGTCTCATTTGAACACACATTACAACAAATCCCTTACAATAGCCAGAATAGACATTATTTATTCCCATTTTAGAAATGAGGAAAATGAGGCTCAAAAAGATTAAATGACTACAGTTATTAAATGGAAAAACCAAAACAGAACCACCAAATAACAGGATTGAAAGGAACCACAGAGACGACCTAGCTAGCCCAAATTATGTCTGAATAGCAATCTTCTCTGCAGCATCACCTGACCTTCAACTGGACACCTCCACAAAGGGGGAATTCCCAAAGAGTAACTATCTCTAAAGGCAATCCATTCCAGTTATGAGTCGTACCAATTATTAGAATTATTAGGAAAGTTGTCCTTGCATTGAGCCTAAATGTGCCTCTCTGCAACCCAGAATGGGCTGACTCCAAGTACAGAGCTCTATTTTCTGCTTTATCATGCTATCTGGCAGACAGATAACATTTCAGTGGACAATAAATCATATTACAAAGGAAAGAAATAAAAGAATATACTGTTGCCATCTTTTTCAACAATTATGATATATTTAGCAAATTGGCCTGATTATTCTTCCTTCTAATGTTGGATCAGTAAATTAAGGCTCTCTCTTATCAAGAGAGAGCTTCTTTAGTCCACAGTTGTGTTGGTGTGGTCCCACCACTGACAAGGATCACAAACTCCCCAACCGTTAGTAGATGGCTTTCTCTCTGGGGCATAAAGGGAATTCCTCTTCTGGTTGTGATGGAATACTACTGTGTTATAAGAAATGATGAGCTCATTGGTTTTAGAAAAACATAGATAGATTATTTGCATGAAATAATGAAGAGTGAAATGAGTAGAACCAAAAGAATATTTAAAGAGCAACTTTGTGTGAATAAATCATTTTGACTATTATAAATACCCAAATGAACTACAAAGGACATGTGAAGGAAGATGCTGTCTGCATCCAGAGAAAGAACTGATAAATAGAAGTAGGCATAGAATGATTACACATACACACACATATATCTATATCTATATGCACATATATATCTAATGGTAGTCATCCCTAGGATGGGGAGAAAAAAGATATTTACATGAAAACTTTATTATATATTTAAAAGTAATAGCATGTTGTACATAATAGATTTGTAGTTTCATGTGCAGTCACCTTTTTTGATTCTACTATATTATGAAAACACTTGTTTTATTTCATAAATTAAAATTAAAATGGGAAAAACCAACTTAAGCTGCTTAAACTCTGCTTTCATGGGCTTCTTTCCCAGGTGAATCATTTCATGAGATCTTTAGTTATTTTGGATCATCCTGTTGTTCTTTATCAGTGAGTCTAATCAATCCTTCCAGATTAATTTCCACATCCCTTGTGGTTTTTGGAAGTAGGAGGAGGATTACAGGAAGCCTCTCACTTTACAGATGAAGAAACTGAGATCCAAAGAGGTTAAGTGATTTCAGAGGATCATATATTTGCAGCTAAAAAGGTCCAAAATATATTTGGACCTCAAAAGCTACCAAGTCCAAATACCTTATTTAATAGGTGAGGAAACCAGGGATTATAAGCGTCTTGTTAAAGTTGCACAAGTGGAATTACTTAGTACAAGGTGTAATAATAGAAGTCATGGTGGTAGTAGCAACAATGGTGGCAATCTTAGATACCATTCCACACATAGGAGAGCTTATTCAAAGATGGCCTGATGTTGACAGAGAGAAAAGTCATAATAAAAGTTAGCATAAGAATTTCCAATACGGGGGCGGCCAGGTAGCACAGCGAGTAAGAGCACCGGCTCCAGTGTTTAAATGACCTGGAGATCTAATCCCGGGCTCAGACACTTAGCACCCACCCAGAAACACCTGGCCATATAACCTTGAGCAAGTTACTTAAACCCAATTGCTTAGGGGTGGCCAGGTGGCTCAGCGAGTAAGAGCACCGGCTCCAGTGTCGGGATGACCTGGATCAAATCTGGGCTCAGATATTCAGCACCACGCCAGAAATAACTGGCCATGTAACCTTGAGCAAGTTACTTAACCTTGATTGCTTATAAAAAAAAAAAGAATTTCCAATATGTCACTAAAATTCTATTGCTATCATTTTTAAAGGAAGGGGGACAGAAATATGACTTACCTTTAATAAGTACTGAAGTACTTTTTAAAAATCTACAGTTTTATTGGTGTAGTTTCTCCACTGACACAGATCACAGTCCCCTCATGCCTTAGTAGATGGTCTTCATGAAATGTCATCATCTAGTGACAAGCTTTCTGTTGATGAACCTGCTTAGACTGAACCAGGTTGGTCCCTAGGAAAACGAACATACATTCTATTGGATGGAACTGGTGGATGGAGGACAGCCCTGGAAGTCTGTCTGTTTTGTAGCATTGGTCAGAGGTTGTACTCCATTGTCATAGACTTTAGTACTCAAGACAACATTCCCATATGGGGGGGGGGCAGGGAATGACCAAACCTGGCACTTATGAGTGTGTGCAGCTATGGCTATTTCCCATCTGATAACCATGGGGCAAAGAAACTGACTTTTGATTAACTACCGAGCTAGACCAAGGTATACACTGAAACCAGACAAAGAAACCCCCTGGGAGTCACTAGGTAGGGAAATTGTCCAGGGCCCTCTTTTACCCAGAGCTGACACGAAACATCCAGCAAGTGACTTTAGGTGAAAGAGCATTAGATGCAGCAAACTTGACCATGACTTTATGAGCTTTGGAACATTGGTCCTTTTGAGTTCAAATCCTGCTCTGTTTCAGTAGTCAATCAAAAGTCATTTTTTTCTTCATCACATGATCAGCAGATTGGAAAAAGTCCTAGCTGCTCATGCTCTGAAATTCATGTGAGGACTGACCTCTTCTGTCAAAGCATGCTGTTCATACTCACAAGGGCTAGATTTAGCCAGTCCCACCCTTATATTCTCAAATATGTACAAATAACAGAGATGCTTTCCACTGTCCTTCTGTAGCATCTCCCCCATCCCCTTTATCAACGAGTTCCTTACTTTTCTTCATTGCAGACCTCTTATATTTGATAGAATAAGACTCAGGGGTGGGGAACCTGTGCCCTTAAGGGCGCATATGACCTTCTAGGTCCTTGTGCAGTCTTTTGACTGAGCCCAAGTTTGACAGAACAAATCCTTTGATTATGGGGACTTGTTCTGCAAAGTTTGGATTCAGTCAAAGGGCTGCACTTGAGGACCCAGAGGGTCACATGTGGCCTTGAGGTTGCAGGTTCCTAGAATAAAAGTTACATTCTTCATAGGAAAAACATATTCTTTTCAAGGACAATCCAGGGGAGTTCCTTGTATATATTGGAAAAGTATAATGCAGGAAATCATAACCACTTTTAATAAATATTTCTCTAAACCCAGAGTTCTTAATTTGAAGTCTATGAACTTTTTTAAAAAAATTGATAACTATATTTCAATATCATTGGTTTCCTTTGTAATTCTATGTATTTTATTTTATGTTTTAAAAACCATTATTCTGAGAAAATGTCAATAAGCTACCAAATAGGGCCATGACCAAAAATAAAAAGGTTCAGAACTTCTGCTCTAAAGATATACAATGGACTTAGTAAAGGGTAACACAAATCAAAAACAACCTGATTATTTCCTAGGAATTTGTTCAAGACTTTCTCTGGGGACTGTAACCCAGATTTATACAGTAAAAACTTCTTTACCTTAGTGCTTCCCCTCCATAGCAACCATGTCTTTTACTGCCTTGTATATATTACTTGTTAAGTATAAACTCATATGTGTATATGTTGTTCCCCGTGATAGAAGACAAACTATTTGAGAGCAGGAGTTGTTTCTTTTTATCTTTATATCTCCATCATCTTTTTTTATTCCCATTGTCTTTTGCAGTGGCTGGCACATGGTAGGCTTTTAATATATAAATTTGTTGAAGGGTTGATTGACCATCATGCAATTGATTGATGTAGCACTTGCCAAACTTTATTTGGAATCAAGGAACACTTTGGTGCTTGGAGTATATTGACTAAATCCCTAAGTACTACTTCCTTTCTAATTCAAAATCTATGAACCTATAATCAGTATACAAAGCACAATATGCCATCAGAGACCCCAAGCACATTGTGATAGGAAGGTGCCAATGTGCCACAGAATAAGCAGACTTTACTGGATTTTGAGAAGTTAGATTAATCTAACTCCTGCCTCTTAGAAGTTTAAAACCTCCCTAAAAAGGTTTGCATTCCCCTACCCCCTTTTTTTGGCTGTATAATTCCCAGATAAAGAAAATCTACAACTTTCTTTGATAATCCTTTTTTGTAACTCTACATCCTTATAGCTGGAAAATCTTTTCTAATATCTTCCCTAAATTCCTCCCACCCTACCTAAAACCCATTTTATTTGCCTTCTAGAAATATAAACTATCTCTGCTCTCTTTGGGAGCTAAGTGATGCAATGAATTGAACAAAAAGCCCTGATTTTGAATCCCACCTCAGAGCCTCACTAGTCATGTGACTTTGGGTAAGTCACTCAACCTCTCAGAGTCATTTTCTTCACAAAATGAGCAGAACCACAAGAACATTATATAGCAACAACAATATTGCTGTAAGAACAACTTTGAGTGATTAAGTCATTTTGACTATTATAAATACCCAGATGAATTACAAAGAAAGAAAGATGTTACTGAAAAAGGTGTTATCTGCATCCAGAAAAAGAACTGAAAAACAGAAGTATGTACAGAATTATTTTACATATATATGTATGTATGTACATATGTGTGTACATATGTATGTACAGATATACATACATATATGTGCCTAATGGTAGTCACCTCTAGAGTGGGGGAGGGAGGGAAGAAAAAAAGAAAGTTACATGGTAACTTTATCATATATTTAAAAGGAATAGCAAGTTGTACATAATAAACTTGTACTTTCATGTACAATCATCTTTTTTCTATTCTATTATATAATGCTTTAGGGTTTAGAATCAAATAAATAAAAGTTTTTAAAAGAAATAAACATTTATCAAGGGAATAATCATTTATTAAGCATCTACTATGTGCCAGGCACTGAGCTATAAATATTATAGTTTATATTATAAAAGAATATAGATCCTCCTATAAATACTATCTCGTTTGATCCTCATAGTAACTTTTGGAGGTAGGTGCTATTATGATCTCCATTTTATAGATGAGGAAATTGAGGTGGACAGAAGTTAAGTGACTTGCCCAGGGTCACACAACTAGGATATGGATAATAATAGTAAGGACCTCACCAGATTGTTGTGGGATCAGATGAGGTAACATAATGTAATGCACTTTGCAAAAATAAAGCACTATATAAATGCCAGCTGCTATAATTATTATTATTTAACCCTTCATAGATCTAAATTTCTACTATAATCCTACTTTGATAATTCAGTATGGTACAGAAGAGACCCTGGGCTTATGTTCCCGGGCTATGCCAATGAACCATAAGCTTTGGCAAATCCTAATAAGGTCAGTAAAGGTTCAAATGGAATCAGAGAGTGACTGTATGTTATTGTTTAAGGTCATGCCTAGTTAAGTTTGGGAAAGGTCATCACCAGAAGACTAATTATCAAGTGATGATTTCCCATGCCCTCCTGCCTTCCTATCAAATCATGATACCAGCTGCTAAGGTATAGAAAGAATTTGCAATGCATATCAGTGGAGGAAGAGTACGCAAACTGACAAAATCATGAATATTTTGAAATATTCAATTATAAGCTTACAGAATGTTATCAAGTAAACCCTCTCCACTTTCCCATCTTGGGACCTAATAATTCAAGTTCCTTTAGCCTGTTCTTGAACTTGAATCTTTACACATAGTGAAAACAATGCCACTTCTGCATAGAATTGGAAAAATCTACCTTTCCAGACATTTCGCATCACCCCCTCTATGTCATATATTATACATGCTATTCCAGCCAAGCAGGCTACTTGCTGTTCCCCCAGACAGCTCCCACCTCTGTGTCTTTGTCCATGCTGTTCCCCATCCTTAGGACTCAGTTCCTCCTTACCTTTGTATGTTAGAATCCTTCTACAGGAAGCCTGCTATGATCCCCCTAATTGTCAGTGCTCTCTCTCCCTTCTCAAACAATCTATTATTTACTTTTCTACCTATGTATTATATTCTTCTAGAAGAAGGTAAATTCCCCCAAATCAGGAACTATTTTCATTTTGTCTTCATGTTATCAGTGCCTAGTACAGTGTTGTGCATATAGCAATTACTTTTTAAAAAGTTTATTCTAGTGAATTGAGTTATATGAACTGAATCAGAAGGAGGATGGAAAGGAATTTTGAAGAGGATGGTCAAAAAATGTCAAAAAGGTCCCTCTTTCAAAAAGGCATATGGATCAATGGGGATAAAAACCTTAAACTTAAGAACTCATATGAAAACACTTCCTCAACTCACCCCATTCTAAAGGCCCCACTGATCACATCTTCCTTTAACCTACTAGCAGGCTTCCCTTATTAAAAATAAAACAAAAGGGGCAGCTAGGTGATGCAGTGAATAAAGCACTGGCTCTGGAGTCAGGAGGACCTCAGTTCAAATCTGGCCTCAGATATTTAACACTTACTAGCCATGTGACCTTGGGCAAGTTACTTAACCCCAATTGCCCTGACTTCCCCCCTCCAAAAAAAAAAGCAAAATAAACATATAAACATTTTAAAAAAATAAAACAAAAGACACAATGACTAATGTTTCATAAATTGTGGTAGATGTTTACACATGTTGAGATAATGGTACAAGGTTCTTCTCTTCTAAGATCAATGTATGGACATTTGGAAGTGCCTACCTAAAATAAATTAGATATCTGAAAACTAGTGTGGAATTCAATTTTCCCAGAATATATGAAAATTCATATGATATCGGGGCATAAACACAACAGCCCTTGTTTTCTACACTCCCATTTCTTTCACACTCAACCATATGCTTAGTGCTATCAAGCAACACTCTTTTTCCATTTCTCAGAGGTGTTTTAAAACATTTTTTTACTTTTTAGTTTACAAAATGAAAAACAGAGAATTACTTTCTCCAAAGAATAGTATTCTTGGGAAGTATATTTATATTAAAGCTGAAGGCCTATATGTTAGACCGTTCATATTTTTTTTTCTAGAAAATATCATGCTCTATGAATTAAGGATGAAATAAGATTCTTGTATATTTTATAACAATCATTTAAGAAATTCCATGGGAGCTTTGCAATGAATGACCAAACCAAATTTTAAGCAAATAATAATAGTAACTCATAAATTTTTAGCACTTTATAATTTCAAAGGACCTTTGTATATATTACCTGATTTGATACTCATAAGAGCCTGGGAGTTGGGGAGTATATTATACCTATTATATATTATGAGATATATTATATATAAACACATGTATTTTATATATACATAAATAAACAGACCCAAAGAGGTTATCACTTGGACAATGAATTGTGGAGCTAAGACTCAAGCCGAGTTTTTCAATTTTGAATCTGGGACTTTTTTCAATACCCTGCCAAGTCCACTGAACCTGATATCACACACTAGGGAAGAATGCTATCACTGACAAGAACATGGAAAGCTCTAAAATGTGGGATATTTTCAGATGGCAAAGAAATATTCCCTTCTGAAATATCCTAACATAAAATAATGGATTAAAAGGCAGATGACATTTTCTTTGTTTTCCAGGAAAGAATCAAGTTGGGAATGTGGGGTCTGGAAGAAAAGATCATGAGGTCTACTGTGTCTGCTCCACAGGGCTGTTACAACAGGGTTAAAGTGATGGAAGCAGAGACCATTCAACTCCTTGAACCAATTCCTGTTGGCTGACTCATGATATGTTACTGACACATACATTAGGAGAAGTTTTGTCAGATACTCAGAGCATCCAGATGGATAACCAAAATTAACTATAAGGTCACTCACAATTATAAGACCCCACTGCAAATCCCCACCCCCAATGTCACAAAATACACTGGTCTCTGAAACATTACTCATGTTTGAGTGATGGTTTGGGATTTGGAGTCATCATCAAATAAAGTTGATTAAGCTGTCCTCTCTTCCCAGTTCTCTGCTAAATATAAAAATTTCAAGGTTTCTATAAATAAAAGAGGCCCCAGAAAAGGAGATAGAAAGCTCAGAAAGTTCTATTTTTACAAAAAAAGGCAAGTCCTTTATTTGAGATGGATCACTGTTGTATGTTACACCATTGTCATATCTAAATCAAGGGTCATAATGTAAAGGAAACAAAGGGTTTCATAAAAACATATTACTCCAAGTGGTACCCCTGGCCAACTCTTTGATTAAATACATAGTGAAATATTCAAGATTATTATATGGCACTTAAATTAATAAGAGCAGAGAGAAGGTAACATTTATTCACAGTCCAAAGCAATGACTTTTGAGCCTTTGGTATATGTCTCAAATAAACATCAGTAAATACATAAGTTAGCTGGATAGTATTTAGTTCCAGGTTACTTAGGCCAGTGTTAGTGCTAGTGTGTGTGTGTGTGTGTGTATGTATGTATGTATGTATGTATGTTTTTAAAGAATTGACAAAATTGATGAATCCAGAATTCACATGGGATGATTAAGGTCTCTGGTGTGAGCGCACAGGCAAATCCAAAACATGGCAAAAATCAAGCACTGTAGTGCTGTGCAAGAGAACTACATTAGAAAATAGCAAGTGAGATACACCAAGTTACAAACTCTGTGGCTCTGATAGACTTCCAAAATTTAAAAAAAAAAGGACACTCTCAAAAATTCATGAGCTAGGCAGAAGAGATGTCCTGGGGCTCATGATTCAATTCCAAACAGTGCAACAACCCTCATATAAGTATTTTTGTATTTGCATATTACAATACCCTTCCCACCCACCCCTTTCCCCTAATAAACAGCACCAGTGCAGTTTGAGTTAGAAAATTGGAAATCTGAGACATTCTACAGGTTTTCATCATAAGTAGGGACCATTCAGTCTGGGCTCAAATGCAAACCTCTTCAATAGCCAGTCCTAACAGCATACCGCAAACAATTCCCTCTGGTTGACTGGTAAGAAAGCCATGGTAGGTATGCTGTAAGGTCATACATAGAAAAAGCTGGCAAGCTGTCCCAGGGTGTTGGGGAGGGGCTTGCTGGTGGAGAAGAAGAGGAGCACTTCAGAGATGCCTGTCATGTTTTCCAGGAAGAGGGGATAAAATGAGGAGGTGGATCACAATTTTTATACCAAGGAAGTATTTCACTCCCACCATTCACCAATGTCCCGGGCGCAGCCAAAGCTCAATGTGACCCTAACTAGTAACCGCTGCGTCCATTACTAGTCAGGTCACACCAACCCATGGGGTAAAGAGGGCGCATTTCCACATGAAGCCTTTTTCTTTACCCAATTGACTCTATAGGGTCAATGGTGTATCATTTCCCCATGTTTCTACTGGATTGGGCTTCTTTTCCCCTTCTTGAGATCATTGTCTAAAAGTTTCTCTGGAACAGCCCTGTCCCATTTTTGGGTGGAGAGAGTGAAGCTACTTGCTGTCTCCCCAAGTCCTCCCCGCCCCATCTATCCATTCACACATAGGCAGAGTCGCTTGATTGAGTCCTGCCAAAATTGGGAACACTGACCCGAGGCAGGTCCTTGTTGCGAATCTCATAGACTGACTTCCTCTTGGCCTGCGCACCACGCACAGCCAGCTTAATCTTGCGCCAGCCCAGGTGGTTGAGTTCAGCCAGATTGAGGACAACACAGATGCCACTCACAGCAAACATGAACACAAGGAAGACTGTCTTCTCTGTGGGCCGGGAAACATAGCATTCTACCTCCTTGATACAGGGGTAGCGGTCACATTCATACAGTCCAGGGACACTGAAGCCATAAAGGAAGTATTGGCCTACCAGGAACCCAATTTCTAGGGCATTACGGAAAACCACCTGGATAATGTAGAAGCGGGAGATGCCCTCTTGCCGACGGAGCTTGGAACGTGCTGCTGTTCGCAGCCCTGATGGGTGTGGGGCCAACTCCTTAACCTCTAGACAGTCTGGCTCATTTTCCTTGCTAGTATTCTCTGTATTCTGTAGTACTCCATTTACAATGGCATTTTGCAGCTTCTTATTGTCTTCCCGTTTGCCCCCACCACTGCCCCCACCCCCAGCTCCTCCAGGACCCCCAATCGACTCAGGAGGGTCTCTGTCCAGGGCGAGGAAGACAGTAGAATAACGGCGTTCCCTCTGTTTGGCAGACTGGTGCACTGAGTAGGTGATGAAGCAGAGGCTAGGGGTGCACACCATGATAATCTGGAAGACCCAGTAGCGGATATGAGAGATGGGGAAGGCTCGGTCATAGCAGGCTTGGTTGCAGCCTGGCTGCAGGGTATTGCACACAAACATGGTCTGCTCATCATCATACACTGTCTCACCCACTATGGCCACGATGAGGATCCGGAAGATCACCACCACTGTCAACAGGATCCTGGAAAGGGAAGGAGGGAGGGAGAAAGAAAGAATGTCATGGGCTGAGAGTCACTCAGTGGCCTGCTGCTGGCTTAGGGATCCCCTGCTCCTCCCATCCCATCCATGGTGTTTCCCTGGTGCTTTGGCTGGGGAGCTGTCCACCATTCAGTGGTCCTGAACTAAGAATCTGAGAGCAATGATGCTTTCAGCTTTCTGGTCATCTGGGATTTGTACACCTGTTTCAGAGGACCCACGTATGCCTATATATATACATATATATATATATATATATATATATATACACATATACATGGAGACGTGTGTATATGCAAGAGATTCCGACATATCTATACACAATGCATCTCTACATAACACATATATTCATTATGTATATGGCATAGACACACCACTACATCAAATGCAAACTAGGGATATGGATCGTGTGAATGGACTCTATAAATGTTCATTATCTATGTAAATATTGTCCCTAATGTTGTATTTAAGATAGTCTATTTATATGTATAAACACACAAAAATAATCCTGGTGTATGTGTGTGTCTCTCACACTATAAGCTTTCTTGAATAAATCGAGGAAAGACGCTTCAGCCTCAAAGGATGACTCCATCTCCCTCTTCGCCCTTCTCTCTCCAAACACCATACTCCCTTCCAGCTTCTATTTAAGAAACAGAAGGGAGATCAGCTCTGACTCGGAGCACTAGGGGACCCAACAACCCGTGCCCAGAGTTCCGGTTCCGATGGGGGAAGAGTTACCCCATGGAAAGGGTCTCCCAGCAAGGGATCAACTTTCGGGAAGATCCCGGGGAGAGAAGGAAATAGCTGGAAGAGAGAGGGGCAGCTCTGGGCTTGGGATGGTCCCACCATATCCAGAACCCAGGGGCCCAGGCAGGAGGGAGGGAAAGACGGGGGAGGGAAAGGGGTGCGAAAGAGGACTCGAATCGGTGAGGAAAAGGGGCCATGGGAAGGGGTAGACTTTGTCAGGCTCTAGTCCAGCGCGGCTTGGCTCCCTTACCTCCCAATCATAGTGGAATGTTGCTGTACGGCGGCTTCCAGCAGCCTCTCTAAGATGGTCCATTCCCCCATCGCTGTGCATTCGGAGGCAGCAGACAAAGACTGGGCAGCGCTGGGCACGTCCCTGCTCCTGGCCCCCTCCCCAGTCACCACCCGACAACAGGGGGCTAAAGACCAAAAATAAAAGCAAAATAAACCTAATACACTACTCTTCCCCCTCCCTCCCTTTTTTCTTTCTTTCCTTTTTTTTTTTTTCACTTAAAAGAGAGGGGGGAAATCCAAGCGAGTCCAGAGACGTGGGGTAGCAGCTGGTGCTGTCCAGGCACTAGGGCACCAACCGGTCAGTTGCTGTCCAGCCTGGGGAAGATTCCCTGTGTGGCTTCTGTCCAGGCAGGGGGTGGGGGCGACTGGGAGAATGTACTGGTCACTAGGCTGCTGCTAGCTGGAAAGAGATCTCTTGCTCCTGTTTCCCAGTCGGGTGGATTGGGGGGGAGCCAAGGTCCCTGCCTTGTCTCTGTCCCGGGGCAGCCCGCCCCTATCTTGCAGCCTCAAAGAGTGTTGGTTGTTGCCTTACTTCCCGCCTCGGAGGCCGGGCCGGGATCGCGACCCTGAGTGCACAGAGAAGAGCAGACTGGGAATCCGCGTCTTGCCGCCTCTAATCCTCCCTTAAGTAGTCTCTGCTTGCGTCACTCCAGGTTGGTGGAGGGGAGTGAGCGCCGGCGTGTTGTAGCTGCGCGCCCAAGCCGGAGGGGCTGGGGACTTGTCGTGGAAAGGGAGGAGCGAGGGAGGGAGGGATGAGGGTGAGTCCTGGGTCTCCCAATTGGGGGAGGGGGAGGGAGTACCGAAGGCTCCACGAGGAACCATCGCAGCTTCCCTAACTGGCCAGCTCCAGCCTCCTTCGCGCTAAGCCACTCAAAGCATTCCCTCCCCGCAAGCCCAGCGCCCAGGTAGCACCAGGAACTCACCTGCCCGCCAGACTACGCCCGTAGCCTGGGAGAAGATGGCAATGGGAGGTGAGGAGCTTGGGGCCACGAGTGAAGGGATGAGGGCAGCTGTGTCTTTTCTTCTGAGTCATCCTAGTATTCAGCCCCATTTTTCTTCTTTTATCTAGTGTACTCACGGTGGGCTCAGAGTTGGGATTTCCCCTCGAAAAAAGCCAAAATGGGGCTGATTTAAAAACTCTGCGAGGATGCAGTAATCACTGTCTGTGAGTAGGGCTGGGATTAAGGGGCTCTGTGGGCCTGTAGAGATTTGGCGATATAGGTGTGAATACCTTTTGGTGAACAGGGAACATACCTGTGAACGTACCTATGTGTATGTCTATGTCAAGAGAAGCATGTGTCCAC
>NW_027186296.1:3567702-3621798 GCF_028583685.1 Petaurus breviceps papuanus | reverse complement strand
GTGGACACCCTCTTATTTATGTTAATAGGAGAGCTAAGGAATAGGACTACTCCAGAGAGATTGTGCATTACCACCCTCCTAATTTGGATAGGGAATAGGCACAAACATTGTCTAAACTGGACACTTAGCATTACTCCTACGTCCTTCTTTCTCTTTTTACACACCCACCACCTTCCCCAAATAAGCCCAGCTCAATTTCTGAGTCCCTGTCTGCTTTGGGTTGCCAGATCTGCCTGAGCAAAATGTTCATTTAGTGGCTAGGAATTCTTTCACACCAAGATGCTCATTAACTTAAGGCTAGAAATTTGGAGACACTTTGGTAGTTTTCAAAGTTTGGGAGTATTTCCACCAACATAAGAAAAGAAAATGCTTAGTGTTCCTGCTCTAAAAGAAGAGTTGTGAATGTGTCAGCATTTCTTCTTAGAAGTATAATGCTCTCAGAATTCTTTCTATCTACATAGGAGGAGATCACATACATGTGTGGCTTAAATCACACACAGAAGAAAGCATTCCAATGAGTCCTTTAGTTGCAGCAGACCCTGAGTCTTGTTTTAGATAACAATCCCAGACTTTTGAGATAATGATAATTCTGAAGCATAGACTCTTAATATAGGAAGTGATTTAATTTATAAATGTCTCCTTTAGGTAAAGGAAAAAATCATTTCAAAACCTAGGGAGCTTCATTTTTTCTGTCCTCTCCAGAGGTAGCTACTATTGCTGCTTAACATTTGATGCCATGAGAGCACTTCCACAGCAGTTCACACAAGAAAATAGAGTAGAAAAAAATAAGATGTAAATGAAACAACAAGTGATGATTATGAAGTGAATATCCTTCACTGATCTTTTATTTCCTTTGTCTCTGACAAAATGGGGCTTTAATAAAACCCTGCTCCTGATGACTATTGAGGGACTTGATTTACTTTTATTTTCACTTTAGGGTATCAAATGTATTGGTGAAGAGGAAATAATGATCACAAAGAGAGAGAATGATTTCATCAAAAACAGATCATGCCAGACTAACCTTATTTTCATTTTTGACAGGATTACTGAAGTATTAACTCAGGAGAATGCTGTAAATATAGTTTACATGGATTTTTACAAAGCATTTTATAAAATATCCCATTCTGTTATGGGCAAATGGAGATATATGGTCACATGATAATTCAGTTATATGAATTAGGGACTGGTTGATTGGCCACATTCAAAAAGTAATTGCTAATAGTCAGATTAGCTTAGTAGAAGGTCTCCAGTGAAGTGTCTCAGGAATCTGTGTTTGGTTTTGTGCTATTTAAATTTTTTTAAATCACTAAGTAAAGGCATGTTTATTGAATTTGCAGCTAACACAAACTTGGTAATGTAACAAACAACAGAGTTAAGATTCAAAAAGACTTCAATAGACTATAGGAGAGGTTTAAAACTAATCAGTTAAAATTCAGTAGGGACAAACATAAAGGTTTATATTTGAATTTTAAAGAATCAAAAGTTCAGAAGTTCAGCATGGAGGAAGCATTCCATGACAGCAATTTACCTTAAAAGACCTTGGGATTTTAGTGGACCACAAGCTCTATATGTGTGAATAGTATAATACAGCAACTAAAAAAGCTAATGTAATCTTGGGTTACATTAAAAGAAGCATAGCTTCCAGTAATAAGGATTCATAGCATCATCAATTTAGAGTTTGAAGATACCTTAGAAGTTATCAAGTCCAACCCTGTGATTTCTTTTTTTATATATTTTCCAAACTCTTATATATTTTATTTTATTTTTTTAAAATTTTATTTATTTACTTTTACTTTACAACATTCAGTTCCACAATCCCCTGAGTTCCAAATTTTCTCCCTGTCCCTCTCCTCTTCCCCCCCCCCCCATGGTGGCATGCAATCAAATATAGGTTCTACAAATACCTTCACATTAAAACACTAGTCAAATTGTAAAGAAGCATTATAACCAATGGAGTGAACAATGAGAAAGAAAAAGGACAAAAGAGAGAGCAAGTGGTTTGCTTCAATCTGCATTCAGGCTCTGTAGTTCTTTCTCTGGATGTGGATAGCCCTTTCCATCACAAGTCTTTTGTAACTGTCTTTTAACCTTGTGTTTCTGAGAGGAACCCATTCTAACAAAGTTAGTCATCACACATACAATGTGTCTGTAATTGTGTACAAAGTTCTCCTGATTCTGCTCTCCTCACTCAGCATCAGTTTATATAAGTCTCTCCAGGTTATTATGAAGCCTGTCTGCTCCTCATTTCTTATATCACAGTAGTATTCCATTACATTCATATACCACAACTTGTTTAGCCATTCCCTAATTGATGGGCATCTCCTTGATTTTCAATTCTTTGCCACCACAAAAAGAGTTGCTGTAAATATTTTTGTACATATGGGTCCTCCTTCCACTTGTATGATCTCTTTGGGATACAACTCTAGAAGTGCCAACCCTGTAATTTCAAGGATGAGGAAATCAAGTCCGAGAAAGTCAAAGTGACTGGTCACACAGGCAGTGGACCTAAGATTCACTAACTCTGTGATTCCCTGTACTTTCCACTGTACTACAGTACACTGAACAATTCCTCTATACTTTTCCTGGTCAAACCACACATGGAGTATTGTGTTCAATTAGCTCTGGATGCCACAGTTTAGTAATGACATCGATAAGTTGAAGAGCCCTTAGAGGAGGGAAACCAGTATGTTGGAAGGCCTGGAGTGTGGGTTATGTAAGAATCAATTGGAGGAATGCAATGTATTTATTCTGCATAAAGGAATACTTGCAGGTGGGTGTTGGGAGCATAATATCTGATTTCATGCATTGACACATGACTGTCATGTGGAAGAAGAATTATACTTATTCTCTCTGGACCCTGAGATCAGTACCAAGAACAATGGATGGAAATTTCATAGAAACAAATTTAGGGTTGATATCAGGAAAAATTTTACTACAAGTAGAGCTGTCCAAAATTGAAACCAATTGTCTCATTGGCTTTGCCTTCATTGGAAGTCTTCAAACAAAGGTTCTGTGACCATTTCTTGGGTATACAATAGTGGGAGTTAAACTAAAAAACTGCTGGGGTTTCTTCAGACTCTAAAATACTGTGATTCTTGTGCTTCTTCTAAGACTCCCAGAAGGATTACCACAAATCCTCCTTTTCCACGCTATCCTTGTTCCCTGATTCTCTTGTCTGGAGTACGTTTTTGATGAAAGGGATGTCAATAAATGGGAACAAGTGGGTAAAAAAAAAGGTAATCAAAGATAACCTGAAGAAAAGTAATGGTAATATTTTTATCTGGATATGACTGAGAGTGTTAGAATGCAATGTATGATACATCAATCATTTTATAAATGCGTGTAGTTCTCATATTTCTATGTATTTATATGTGGTCCTAAGGACTTTGATTTTTTTTCTCAATCTGTGGTTTCATCAGGGAATTCCCTCAATGTAGAAACTCCCTCTATTGATAAAAATCAGACACTCATGTGTAACTTACCATTCTAGGGGTTGAGATATTGAGTAACTTCTCCATGATCACACAAAAGGTATATATCAGAAATAGGATTAGAACTTAACTCATTCCAATTCTAAGACTAGCCCTCTATAGATTACATTTCATTGCCTATTAAAAAGACACATATCCCTGTTCATATGTGCAAAGGACTTTATTTTCAAAGACCCTTAATTTGATATGAAGTCAACTGTGTTTAAATAAGCCTACTATTCTATAGTAACTGTGGACAATGTCCTTCCTTGTTCCTCCTAGGATAATACATTTAAGATAGAAAAGGACCTCAGCAGTCATCAGGTCCAATTTCTTCATTTTGTAGCATAGGAATCTCAGCCCCAGAGAGGTTAAATAATTTGCTCAAAGCCACAGGGCTAATAAGAGTCTACAGGAGGATTTGAACTCAGGTCTTAAGTCCAGGACTGTTCACAACAACATAATGGCTATTTTCGTATTCAGTTTAAAACTCTGTTCATACTTCAGTATCTTAGTCTGTTAGGTAATTAGTTGGGCAAACATTAGAACTTGTCTATTAGAATACCTGTCTTGGACAGACATTTCAATAAACTAAGCCCAGGATTTAATAGCAGCAGAGAAGGTCTTTGGAAAATTGCCATGTTCTCTTAATAATATCTGAAACAAAGACCTGTCATCTTAACACCAATATCCTTCTGGTAATGCCATATGATTATGAGTTTTTGAACACTAAAGTCTCCAAAGAATAGAAGTTAAAATCACCAAAGAGCAATGGAAAGGCAAATGGTAGTTGTGAGCTGGCTGTAGCACATTATGAAAAACAATTTTACAGAAGAAACATTGAAAAGTATATAATCAACAAAATATATGATGACAAAAGATGGGCTGATTACAAATTGATAGTGAGAGATAACCAATGGCTAACCTACATGCTCCATTGGAAGCCTTAGCATTACTTCAGAGTATACAATGCCATTCTAATTTTCCGGCCCCTTTTTGTTTATTTTATCTCTTTTCAATATAGTATACCCTCTTGCCTCCTTTGAACATTTCAGTGTCACTCTATTTTTCCCACATTGTTTTTTCTCTATGGTACCTTGCTTGTTGGGTAGATGTAAATAGTTTTCTCCCTTCCCCCCCCCCCACTTTTGCCGTATAAAGTTTTTTTGTCTAGAGACTTCAGGAAAATTCATTCATAATAGCCTCTGCTAGGTTACTCCATCCCTGGTCAGGAGCCCATCATATTATTAAAACATAATCCATGGTACAGAAATCCAAATCCCATTCTCAAAGACCATCTCCTTAACCAGCTGTTTACTTTCTAAGTCTACCTTCCTTTTCTGAAGCTGTAATAGTTACAAAAACACTACTTTTGCACTAAGATTTCCAATTTCTAACACAAGAATGCACCAGTCCAGGAATGTTCTATCAGGAGACTGCTTCCTAACACTTGTTCTCAGCCTCTAAAGTTCTTGTTCTCAGCATCTAAATTTATATCCCTTTGGTTAGGTTAATCCTTGAACTAACCAGAAGACCATTATCTTGGATAGTGAGTGTTGGGTTGGAACACCAATGAGAAGCAGTTTCTAAAAGCTGAAATTTCCTCTGGATGCATCTGTTCCCATGAAAAGTCAGCATTTGCAGCCTCCCTGGATTTATGTGGCTTGGAACTGCATGTTATTTGGGATTGGACCTTGTGCTCAAGTCATCCACATTTCATTCATAAACAGCTGGGATTAAGCAAGATTTATCCTCTGCTGTGGCCTACATAAGTCTGTTTCCTAATGAAACCACCAAATTACCTCCCCAAAAGGGGCAAACTTGCCCTATGATGTTAAAAAGAAAATGGTATTATCATAGCGAGCATATGAAGATGACACTTGTTTCCACAACCAAATGATTCTTTTTTTTGCAGAATTAAGTTGTTGGGTAAATTGTCTAGTGAAAAGGGGATTGGATTTGGAATGAAGACCTGGGCTCATATTCTCCACTTCATATTCTCCTGTGCGACTTTGGGCACTCCATCTCTCATTTTCCTCATCTGTAAAATGAGACAGTTGAACTAAATGATCTCTAAGGAAACTTCCAGGTCTGGATCTGTATTTCACTTTCATGTTTCTTTAGGAATAAACATTGCATTTGCTGTTAAGATTCTTTATGCATCACCACGTCACACAAAAAGTGGGTAGCTAACCAGGATACTAACTGTGGAAGCACTATGTATGTATATGTATATGTGTATGTGTGTGTATATGTGTATATATGTTGGCTGTGGCCCCTATCAAGAAATGGGAGAACCAAGACACTTACCTGGGGCAAACATATACTATATGAAGGACTTCTCAACATAAAAAGTGGTGAAAGATTCCCAAGTTTGCTTTTGGTTCTGTGTTATTCCCGCCATCTATGATGCCCACACTAATTCCCCTGGCCCAGGTTATCAGAGTAGGTCCTCTGAAATCTTTCACTTCCTTCCATCTTCTTTCCACTTCTTCATTTCATCCCAGGGCTCCCAAATACATTGTAGGATTGGCCCCTACCTCAACGAGATACTGTATATCAAAGCTCTGGGGCTGAGAGAGTTTTCAGTGTCGGTTCTCTGGGTTCTTCCCTAATCATGGGTGCTCTCAATTCTACTGGCTTCTTCTCTTTACTACTGCATGTCTCCTATTCCCTGACTGTTTGTCTAGACTTTGGACCTGACACTATAAACATACACACACATATGTATGTATATGTATATATGTGTGTGTATACGCACATACATAGTAATATACACACACATACATATGTATATATATACATATATGTGTATGTATACACACATATTTATTACAAATGAAAGGTAATATCAGAGGGACTGGACTGGTACATTATTGGGATACCAGAAAAAGCTACCACCAAAAGTAGGACCTGAGCTGAATCTTCAAGGAAGCCACAGAAGCTGGGAGTCAGAGGTGAAGAGGGAGAGACACGGGGTCCACGAGTACAAATGTACAGTCAGGAGTAAACAATAACAAATATGCCATCGCGGCTGGACTGAGGAGTGAAGTAAGGCAGAAGAGGACTAGAAAGGCTACAATGTGGCCTTTGTCTTGTTCCATTTTCTCAAATCCTGTTTTTCACACCTATAATTACCTACCATTCCCAGGGGTGATACCCAGTACACTTATGCTGCCCCTTCCACCCCCATAAAATAAAGGACTAGAAAGGGCCTTAAAACCACTTAGAGAACATTTCAGTTTTGAATTCCTATGTACAAGCTTTTAAAAGTATAACTTGGATGTTGCTGTGAGAGAAAAAATCACATCCCTTGCTCTACTCTCTGTATTAGTCAAAAAGGTATGTGGCTCTTTAAAAGACAACACATGAAGGTGCCCATGTATGTGGAGACCATGCCTTAGGGTAGTAATATCTTGGGTATAACGTACTATTACATTTTGACTGGAGCAGATGTGTGAAATCACAGCAAATAAATTAAAGCTGTGTTAAGAATCAAGGCACTGCTTTTGATGTATAATCTTTCACTTCTATGTCAAGTCGTGATCCCCATTCACATTGGGAGCATCCCAGGGGGTCTCATTGAATCTGCACTGAGAGATTTCTCTTAAGTCAACATATCAAGAAATCATTCAGCTATACTGTGCCAGCCTCAGCTTAGAGATTGGGCACTGGCTTTGTTGTGTTTCACGATGTTGCTATTTAACCTTACTCCATACTTATTGCTATTCAGGATAAAGTTGGTCATAGTCCCTACCACAAAATGAGAGAGCCACTTTCCTGGGGCAAACATATGCTGTATGAAGGACTACTCAACAAAAATGGTGAAAGAGTGCCAGCTTTGCTTTTGGTTCTGTGTTGTTCCCCCCATCTGTGATGCCCACACTAACTCCCCTAGCCCAGGTTATTTGGGTGGGTCCTCTGAAAGCTTTCACTTCCTTTCATCTTCTATCCACTTGCTCATTTCATCCCCATGTTCCCAAATATATTCTGGGATTGGCTCCTGCCTCAATGAGATGTATATCAAAGCCCTGGGGATGAGAGAATTTTCATTGTCAATTCTCTGGGTTCTTTAATCACAGGTGATGTCAGTTCTACTGGTTCCTTCCCTCTCCTCCTACATGTCTCCTAGTCCCTGACTGCCTAGACTTTGAACCTGACATCTTTGTCTGCACTGTGATGCTTGTATCTTCCTGGTTTTCTCATCACACTCAATATACCTGGCTTCTATTGCTATATCTGGTTTATTGCCTACTTGAGTCTGACTTACGGTCTTATTTACTTTAATCTTGAAAAACTGGCCATGATCCTACTCTATACTGCTCATCTGCTTTCACACCCCAACTTCTTTCTTGACCACTAATTTCCTGGTTCTATCATGGGTCAAGCCTGCTCCTATGCTTACTGATTATCCCCTACAATGTAGACTTTATCTTGTTCCATTTTCTCAAATCCTGTTTTTCACACCTATAATTACCTACCATTCCCAGGGGTGATAGCCAGTACATTTATGCTGCCCCTTCCACCCCCATAAAATAAAGCGATACTTATAAATTAATATCAAGACATTAATGGCTATGATAAATGAAAATATGGGATAAATCCTCCCTTCACAAAGAAGTAAATCTCTGATAGGGAAGTTTAATCAATGGACCAAGAATAGGAGAGGGGACAAGAGAACCATCCCAACCTTTCAAAATACAAATTACAGGTAACTGTACATTCTACTTTTTTTTTAAGTCAAAGAAAAGCAAAGTTATTAAAGATTCACCATATTGGGTAGACTCTTAAGGAGCCTAAGCTTTTGTGATGCTTGTATTGACAAGCATGTCAGATTGAATCTGAGTACCTTCATGGAGGCAAGATGGATCTTATATATAGAAAGACTATGGGAGGGATCTAGAGATGTTCTAGTAGTCTGGGGTGATGGGAAGAGGGGTCCAGGGAGGATCTCGAGGAAGAGTCTAAGGAGGATCTTGATGGGACTGGGGTGACTAGAGGTCAATTGTTGGGAACCTAGAGAATGGAATTAAGGGTGGGAAGCAGCCAGAGGAAATCTGGAGGTAACAGAGAATGGAGGGCTAGGTGAGGTTAAGGGTATCTTGATAGGATCAAGGATGGGAAGCAGCCAGATTGATAATGGAAGACTTTTGGCCTCTAGGGAATTCCAGATCCAAGTGGAAAGATTCAAGGAAGAGTTCCAGAGGTTCCCAGAGTCTATACCCCATCATTCCCTCCTCAAACAAATGGGACCCAAATTCTTTTGGGTTAAAGGGTGAAGGTCTAGGTTTGTGCCTGTACCCTGTAATTCCCCCTTCAAACAGATGGGACCCAAATTCTTTTGGGGCAAGGGTCAAAGGTCTCAGCTTCTGAAACTGCTTCCTGCTGGCAAGCAGCATAGAGTTCTCCCTGCCTCTATGGTCCTGTACAAGGGGTACATAGCCTTATCAGTCATCTGGAAGTTGATAGCTTGGACCCTGAAGTTCTCCCAATTCCCTAGCACCGAGAGAATTGAAAGAATTGGGCATATACTTCTGGATGGGGCATCTATCCTTGTCCTCCATGCTTCAGAAGTTGTGCCCAGGTCCATGGCCTCCAACATAACCACTGGACCAAGAACCTTCCAGTCTTGGCTGGAGAAGAACTTGAGATTAACAGTCTTTCCCAGTCAGGGAACCATATGTTGAGGTTTAGGTTTAGGGATGCTCGAGACCCCAAAATACTGACATACTAGGTCCTGCCAAATGAATTTGACTCAAGCCTTCTCTCAGCCAAAGAAAAGCAAAGTTTATTAAAGATTCGCCTTTAGACCCTTAAGGAGCCTATGCATTTGTGATACTTGTATTGACAAGTGGGCTAGATTGAATCTCAGCTACATTGACTCTGAGCCTGTACATTCTACTATTAAAGAGAGATTGTGAAGTATATTAATACCCAAGAGGCAGCTGGCAGCACAGTGGATAGAGGGGTCACCTTGGAGTCAAGAAGGTCTCAGTCAAAATCTAGCCACAGATACTCACTAGTTGTGTGACCCTGAACAAGTCACTTAACATCTGTTTGTCTCTGTTTCCTCAAGTGTAAAATAGGGATAATAATAGCACATACCTCACAAGATTATTATGGAGGTCAAATAAGATAATATTTGTTTTCTTTAAAAGTACTTCATACAGTGCCCGGCACATAGTAGGTACTCTATAAACACTTATTTCCTTTTCCTTCATTTCCCTAATGCATACTCTATCTATTTGTGGATATCACCATTATTGGACAAGAGTAAATCAGGTTCTCTGGTACCGGTGGAGGTTGAATGACAGTATATTTGTCTGGACTTAAGATCAGAATTTTATTCAGGAAAACGTGTGCATGTGGTTTAGTTGGTATTTAGTATAATCCACAGAGCCTAAGTAGTTAGTTGTTAAACTGCAAACATCCATCTCATTTCATCCCGGACTACTCATGGCCATCTGGACCACTGTATTTCCATTACATGGCCATGTGTATATTAATGAATTGGTTGCATCAGATTATATCTTTTATTCAGAAAAAATGAGCAGCCCATCTACTCTATTGCCCACCATCAATGTTTCTGTCATGAAGCTCTTTCTTTCATGTGGCTATTGACTAGTCACACTCAGGTAATACACATATATGCACCATTACCATCCAATAAAAGAAGTGCGCATGTCCTAGAGATACACATTTAAGATTGAGCTTGGATCTTTACAAAGAAAGCCTTGAATGATAGTCACTTTCTGGGTGTTTTTTCCCACACACATGTCTAATTCAGAGACATCTAGACAGTTAATGTGGGCAGCTCCCTAACACAAATGATTTCAGGAAATTAGAGAGGGACATCATAGAAACAGGCAAAGTCAGGTGGCCTAGAAGGATGAGGTCTTTGAATTTGGCCAGTATAGCTAGAAAACCAGATTTGTAGTTCAGCTAAAAGCCAAAGCAAAGTCTGAGTGCAAGACAGAAGAATACCCTCAAATATGAACTATATGTCTAAATACTTACACTGTGGATGTGCCCTAAAGTTTGGTAATTAATTCAAATTATCCAAAATATGTAATAAAGTAACAAGATTGGGGGGGGGAACTATGAGCACATAACAATAATAATAATGTTTAATTATATTATCATATATAATATAATATATAATTATATTATTAACAACAATAACATTTATATAATGCCTACTCTGTGCCAGACACTGTGCTAAGCACTTCACAATTATTATCTTATTTAGTCTTCACAATAACCAGGAGACACAGGTGCTATTATCATTCCCCATTTTACAGTCAGGGAAACTGCAGCAAACCAAGGATGAGGAATTTGCCTAGTGTCACATAGCCAGTAAGTATCTGAAATCAGATCTGAGTTCAAGTCTTCCTTACTCCAGGTCAACCCATTGCACCACCTTGCAGCCATAAAAACTTATATATTCACAATAATAATGCATCAGATCATTTAAATGACATTCGTCTTTATCAAAGTAGTCACTTTAGGAAGCAAGATTAACTTATTCTAAGTGCCATTGCTCAGATAAGTGCCATTGCTCAGAACGTTTTTGGAATTGGCTTCAACACAACCATATAAGAAAGTCAATCTTACTATTTTACAACTTGTTTTTAACTATAAAGAGTATTATTCATGTCAATAACCATCTTATTCCACATAATTTTAAGTGACTTTTAGGATCTTTCCAAAATTATAATGCTTCCTCAAGTATGGATACCATTGAGGATTTTCAAAAGAATGTGCCACAGGCTCAGAAACTAGTTTCAACATGGGAATTTTAAATATGTTTTCAATAAGGGAGCCATCATTGGGAAAAGTATAAACCTTGGCAAGATGACTCCTTTGAAGGAGAAAAGCTTAGTTGTATATATACATTTTAGTAAATCACACTACAGTACACAGGCAAGGATTATCCTGTGCTGCTTAAGGAACATGGCAAGAAGGCTTGGACTATTGTTAGACACAATTGCATCAGATGTTATGAACCTAAATAAAGAAGAGAATCAAAGGAAATGGAGGAATGAATGAATGAACAAATAATCATGTCCACTATGTGCCAGACACTGTGTTAAGTACTGGGGACATAGATACAAAAGTGAGGCAGTTTCTACCTTTAAGGAGTTTGTATCCTAATAGCAAGAGACATCACATATAGGGAAGTAGTGGCCAGGTAGGGGAATTTTGGTCAGAGGAGTCAGAGGGATTGTGAGTAAAACCATAGGGCTATTGATTATCAAGTTTTTATAGTACTACTGGTTGTCTTGATATGATTACTGTACTGAAAGCAATAGGGAGAAATGAGAAAGAGGGAGGGTATGTACTTGGTAACAGAATAGATGACAAGATGCCTAGGTAGTCACTTTATTACTGGGACTGGATGGAATATGAAGCACCCACCCCTTTAAAAAAGGATGGTGTGACACTCCCAGTGCCATCATTCTTTGAGTTTCTATCCCTCTCTGGTCTCTTGAAGTCAGGTCCACAGGGTGACTGTTTCAGGTTGGGGAGAGAAGAGTTTCAGTAAGGCAGATGGCAAGTTATCTAGATAAGCCCTGGTTTTTGCTAGAAGGGGGTCAAAGAAAAGGAAGGAAGAGATAAGGAGGAACACTGAGGAGTGACAGGAGAGTCCTAAAATGTACCTGGCATTCTAAGATATGGAGAGGCAAACTCTGAGCTGCAGTTAAAGTAAAGCCATAGAAAGGGGAACATGTGGAGCAGTTTGGCCATGATTACCCCAAGACCCATGAGTACCAGGAAAAAACCTAACGATCCCAAGCTCTTAGAAACTTCTCTAGCATTTCATGAGTCAGATGGCACAAACCCCTTGAATTCTAAAATAAATAGGCCTCTCTCCCAGTACACAAGGAGAATCAAGGGGGGAAGTAGTTCATAAGAGATTGGTTCCTGTTGTTTCTGGGGATAAGGTGCAGATAATTATGTTATAATTTGATTCCCTCCTGTTTTTCTATACTGATTTCATGTTCTCATGAAATGCTTTTATTATTGGTTTGGTGACTCCTGCATGGTCTGGTAATAGAGGGTATTGTACAAGATGGGCACTCATACCAGTCTTTGCATAATAGATTACACAAAACAGCCACACTGAACCCAAGAAAGTAACATGGGGATGCAGAACCAGAGATTTGAAAACTTCAAGGGGTCCAATTGTTGATTTTGTGTTGACTTATCTATGCTCCTGAGGATTCTACCAGGAATTTGGGGTTCAGAGATATTGTGGTTGTATTGCTCCAAACATATGTGTGTGAGTGTGTGGTTACACATATCTGTAGTATGTGTGTTATGTATGGAGATAGAGGAGTATGTGGTTCCTTTTGGTGAAAGGTTATCTTACGTAGACTTTGCCTTGGTCCTAGATGTGCTGACTACAGATATGCATGTATATTCCCAACTTTATGCCAACAAGGGCTGGACCAAACATTTCAGTCTCATTAATAGAGATTCTATGACAGTATGGATAGAGATCCAGTTCCAGAGTCAGAAAGAATCATCTCTGACACATACTGGCTTAACATAGACACTATAAATTACAGAATAGGTGCCAATCTGAATTACTAGAGGGAGTTTTCTCATTGGGAGTTCTCTATATTGGTGAAATTAAAGATCCTGTAGCCCTTAAATAAAAAGATGCTGTAAGAGGGCTATTGCAGTTTCATGATATGTTGTGGTGGAACCATCTCAAAGAATTCAGAGTCAGACCACCTCTAATCCAAGTCTAGGCATTTATTGAGATTGATGCCTCTCATGAAGTGAGCTAAGTTCCAAGAGGAACCAGCAACTTCAGAGAGAGCAAGATGGATTTTTACAGGGTAAAGATGCAATTACATAACAGAAATTATGCATATTAAAAGGGCAGGAGGGATTTTCTAAGAGATTAGGTAATAGGGGATGGGTCCCAGCCACAACAGAACTGCAGTGCAATTACCCGCAATGCATACAGAAAAACCCACTGGGAGAGGAGTATGTATGTATGATAATGATATAATAAGGCTCTCTATGTTATAAGTTCATACAAAGGATAGTTTTTGCTACTACTGCACAGGTACTTAGGGAAAGTAACTTCTCTTATTTTGGGGTCCACATCCTGCTTGGGCATCCTGGTGGTGCTGCTTTCTGATGGGCTGAGTATTGTGGTCCTGTCTGAGACTAGATGGATGTGGTTGTAGTTGAGTGCATGAACATATATGCTGTTTCTGTGGGAAATATGAGGAATGGATCTGGGGGAATGGCTAGCTAGAGGAAGTGGTTGGGAGTCTATCACATGGACATGCTTGCTGTTTCTGTGAGAAATAGGAGTTCATGGACACACCTGTTGTTCTAGTGAACAGTGAGGCATACATGAAGAAATTAAGATATCGGGTGTTGGGGAGGGGGTGTGTCCAGGTAGGTGCAGTGGGTCTGCTGTTTAGTGGGGCCTATAAGGAAGTTAGAATATTGGGGTCGGAAGCAGCTTTATTAGGATTCCATCAATACAACTAGATGGCATAGTGGGTAGAACATTGGTCCTGCAGTCAGGAAGACCTGAGTCCAAATGCGGCCTCAGACACTTACTAACTGTGTGACCCTAGGCAAGTCACTTAACATGAATAGCCTCAAAAAAAATGCTGTAACACTCCCAGTGCCATTGTTCCTTGATTCTCTTTTCCTCTAGTGCCTTCCAGAAGAACCCTAGTTTTTCAAGTAACTACTATGTAAGTATCTCTGGGACCTGGCCAGCATGTGGAACAAAGAAGGAACTTTTAAAAATGCCTGCTGAATTTAGTTTCTTAGGATAGAATTGAATTGAAGGAGCAAAGGAGAGCAAAGTAGAAATGTGATTTAAATAAGCCCCATCTCACTGTCACATTGTAGAAAAATAAATGAAGGAGAAATGAGAGGAGGGCTATAACGGAGACAGGCCAGGTTATAATCTTCATCAATGCACTTCCTAGGATTTTCAACACTGGTCCATCCTGAATTCATAAGGATTGAAGGGAGTAGTGCTTGTTTCAAGCCAGTCAGAAAGAATAATCAATGGCCTTCATTAGGCTAGCCCTAAATTGTGACTGTGCATTCAGTATCTCAAGAGAATGAATTAGTTTTACTGGGCAATTCTATGTCCCTAGTCTATCCTAGAAGAATGACATCTGTCTGGAATGACCTGTATATATTCAGTGAAAGATGCCATAAAAAGATTCCTCATCTGGTGGGATATTGAACTAAGTAATTTCCTATAGCGCCTTCCAATCTCCTCATTGATGATTCTGTGACTCCCAGATGATGGTAGGAAGATGAATTAGATGACCTTTCAAAGTCCCCTTCAACTCTCTGATACTATTAATCAAGCAAGCAGTAAATATGCCTTCTTTAAGATTAGCAGGCATCCTAACGTAAATATTTCAACAGTAAATTCATGAGATTATTATTTGAGGCAGATTTCCTGGAATGGAAAATTAGCTCCTTCCCTCGAGGCTTCTCTCTTAAAATCCAACATCTGGAAACCAATTTCCCATATTGCTACAGGAGCCTGCAGTATTTTTTACCATAGAGCATTTCACAACTTATCAAGCACATGAAGAAACTTCCCTTCAGCCTGGAAGCATGAATCAATGCTCCTGAATAAAAGATTGCTAGATAAGGTAAACCCATTCACAAAGAGAATCAATAATTATGGTCTGTACACCTACTATGTGCAAGGCACCTTACCATATGCTATCCCTGATCCCCTAAATATTGTCATTTCTGATTTAAAAGTGGGAATGTTTAGAAATGCACAGCTAACCCAAACACTTGAGGGAGACAGGTGTCATGGCTAGAGTTAGATAAAATTCAGAGAAGACCCTCTACTAATTAATAACAATATGGCCCCAGGTAACTAATTTATCCTCTTGAAGCTTCAATTTCCTCAGTTATAAAATGAGAACAATAGCACTTACCTCACAGGGTTGTGGTGATACTCAGGTGAAATGATGTATGGAAAACATTTGCAAACCTTCGAGTCCATATAAATGTCAACTGTGATTATTATAGTGATTTTCATATCAAGATAGATTTTTATTTAATTTGTTTATTTTTAATTTATGAAATAAAACAAGCATTTCTATAACATAATATAATAAAAAAAGATTGCACATGAAACTGCAAATCTATTGTGTACAACTTGCTATTCCTTTTCAATATATGATAAAGTTATCACATAAATTTCAGTTTTTCTCCCCTTTTTCTTCCTTCCCCTTCCCCTGCTCTAGAGGTGGCTACCATTAGACACCAATGTATATGTGTGTATACATATGTAATATGTATTGTATACTTATATGTATGTATGATATTTTATATATATTTCTTCTATATATCTATTCTTTCTCAGTTTTCTTTTTCTTAAAGAAATTCATCAACTTTAAATCATCATAGGAGTTGAACCAGAATCCCCACAATCAATAGAGAGCTTATTTGTTTTATTTTATTTTTGAGGTCTCCCCATCCTGCCCAAGCTAGAAGTTCAGGGGCTTCTGCCAGGCTTGATTTCACTATTGATTGGTGGGGAGCTTTGACCTGATCTATCCCAATCTCCTTAGACAACCTGGTAACACCACTACCATCACCACTTCTGCTCCAGGGAGAATGACCATATTGATGGTGAATTTCAGAACTCCTGAACTCAAAAGATTTGTCAGCCTCTGTCTCCCCAGTAGCTGGAATTTGCCTCACTTGTCAATCATTAGAATTTAAAATGGCCTTGGGGAACAGACCATTCCAAAGCCAAGAAGAAAAACAGTAATATAAGCATTTTCTACTGGTGGTCCTGCAAGGGGAGGAGGAAGGAAGGAAGGAAGGAAGGAAGGAAGGAAGGAAGGAAGGAAGGAAGGAAGGAAGGAAGGAAGGAAGGAAGGAAGGAAGGAAGGAAGGAAGGAACAGAGGAGAAGAAAGGGAAGGGAAGGGAAGGGAAAGGAAGGGAAGGGGAAAGGGAAGGGAAAGGGAGGAAAAAAGAAAGGGAGAGAGGGAGCCCAAATTGGGCTAATAGAGTTCAAGCTTCTCCAGATAGCTCCCTATACCAATAGCAAAATTGCCATAAAGCCAGTACCTATTACCAAAGCTCTCCACCTATAACTCTGGCTCTTGGTACTGTTCTTTGATAAGTTTCAAGTGAGTGACTTCGAAGGCCTGTTTTCTGCCCTGAATTTCTACAAGGTGTGCAACTGCCTCATACAACACCAACTGGGGTGTCATCAGAATCAAAAACTTGTTTTGCAAGAAGAGAAGGGAAGGAGCCATTATTTCTCAGGTACAGGGTGCACTGCTGTGTTTCATTCACACTCCGGCTTCCTTTCTTACAGGGGTGCAAGCAGCCACCCAACCACCCACCAGAGAAAGTACAAGAATCAGCACAGCCAGACAGCTCACTACCAAAAGGGATGTCTAAAGCTAAAGTGACAAGAAGCAGCCTGGTAAGAACAGCAGAAACGCTTATGTTGGAGGTAGGTAAATAGTTGATATCCTCCAACCCCTGGAAACCTGAGCAATAAATGATATGGATTCTATCTATTTTAAAAACAGAGGAGAGTGCTTCTCTAGTACCATGGCAACAGCAGCATCATTAGCGGTCCTCTTCGAGAAAAATATATAGAAGTGTGACCTGCTCCCTTACGTCCGTAGCATGAATTTTACAAGCCAGGAGCTTAGAGTTTGGGATTGTGTTTCAAGGTGCTGAATTTTTCTTATAATTGCACTTTGTCCTTCAATTTAGGAATCTACAACCTACTCCAAACACTACCAGTCTTCTGTTCAGTGGAGCGAGGGGCTCATTAAATAACTGCTGAGGTGGTATGTGACTTTCAAAAGATCCATCCCTAGCCTCCCAGTCAGTGTGTTAGACAGTATAGGGAAAATGGTCAGATTTCATCCTAGGAGGTGACCAGGAGATTTCTCACAAAGCAGCTGTGACAAAGGGGATAGAGCACTGGGCTTGGAATGGGAAAGACTAGAGTCTAAATCTGGCCTCAGATACTAGCTGTGTGGCTTGAGCAAGCCATTTAACCTGTGTTCCTCAGTTTCCTCAGTTCTAAAATGGGTACAATAATAACCTACCTCACAGGGTTGTTGGGAGGATTAAATGAGATAATGTTTGTAAACCGAGTATCCTAGTGCCTGGCACACAATGGGTGTTTAATAAATGTTTCTCCCCATGAAATAAATGTATTTTCCCTGGTCTTCAAGGCCATGATGAACTCACATTTTGGACTTTACACCTCTTTGCTGTGTTTATCATGTAATATTCTGTATTATACTTATTTGGGTTTGTGTCTTAACTTTATTAGACTCTAAGCCCCATGAAAGCAGGGACTCTTATCTAAACTTGGCATCCTTCCCCAGTACCTACCACAACGCTCTGCACATATTTATGTTTGTTGCTTGACTGAACAAATGAATGAATGAATGGATGGATGGATGGATGACAGGTGTATTGGACAAAGATGCCAAGGAATAGACCTATCGCTATTCTACCTAATAGATAGAATAGACCTATCACTCACCCTTTGCAGAAATGAAGTATATTTCTGCTTCCTTGGATATCGAAGATTGCATATCTTTCAATATTAAGGTTAATGAGGTCTATGGCCCTGTAATCTACATGAGTAGGTTAATTCTAGTGTGTCCTAGATAGCTGAGAGAGAGATTTAAGACTTCAGAGGCAGCCAGCTGAAAGCTGTAGGGGATACACAGGCTGCCAAACAAGCATCAGGATATGTTGCTCAGGGTGGCAAGGAAAAACCCTCAGCAATAGACCCCCTGTGCCTCAATTTTCTCATAAGTGAAGTGGAAAATCAATTCAGCAAACATTTTCTGAATACCTAACATATGCAAGGCACTGCTTTAAGCACTGGAGATACAAAGATGAAAAAGGCATAGCCTCTATGCTCAAGGAACTTTCAATGTGCCAGGAGTAGGTAGACATAGCATATACACAAGATATGCTACAAAGTAAAATGTGGCAAGGGGAAAGAGGAATCTGGACAAAATTTGAGGAGGGAGCTCTTTCATCTTGGAGGAAAGACCATCATGGAGCAGGTGACACCTGAGCTGGGACCTTGAAGGAAGAATATTTCTACAGGTATAAATCTGGAGGAAGTACATTACATGGAAGACAACCTATGGGAATGAAGAGAGGTAGGAGAAGGTAGAATCAGTTCATTGAAGAGTCAGTCCAGTTTAAATGGAACTTAGAGCATTTGAAGGGGAATAGTCTAAAGTAAGATTGGAAAGGTATTTTGGAATCAGATTGTAGAGAGTCTTGAATGCTGGAACCAGGAATTTTATTTTGCCTTAGAGGCAATAGGGACCCACTGAAAGTTTCTGAGCCAAGGAAGTGACATGGTCTGACATGTGCATTAGAAAGATTACTTTTGGCAAGTGCACAGAGTAAAGAGGAGAGAGATGGAAATAAAGGACACTGGTTAGTAGTCTATTACAATAGTCTGGGTCCAAGGTGATGAAGGCCTGATCCAAGCTGGGGTCTGTGAGACCAGAGGAGTAACAAAATTTTAGGACCTCTTGGAGAGTACATATCACTTAATGAGCATTGAATCCATTGGGGAAAAATTATATAACCTCAAGGCTTGTTTATACTTTCAAGGAATTAAATTGTGCTACCCTTTGCATACAAACATGCCAATACTAACCTAATACAGTGTTTTGAGGTGTTTGGTTTTTTTTAATAGGAACATGATTTAATCCTAATTTTGTGACCTTGGGACCAAGGATACACAAAGAGACAATATGAGATGATGGGAAGAGAATTGTACTTGACGTTAAGGAAACCCTCTATGCAAATCCTGCCTCAGGCATTTACTACTTGGGTGACCTTCTGAAAGTCTCTGAACCTCAATTTTCTCAGCTATAAAAGGGAGATAATAATAACTACAGTACCTTCCTTACAGGAGAAGAAATGAGATAATTTATGTAAAACATTTTGCAAACTTCAAACTCCATATAAATGGCAACTGCTATTATTTGCAAGATGGGTATCTAGGATTAGTTGCACCTTATGGTGACCAAGGCCTAGAGGAAATCAAACTAACCTCTATGAAGACGAAGTGTAAGAAATTATAAATCTTGGAAGCGTGCTCTAATACCTGAACTAATCAGCTACAGACAGACACATTTTTAATAACATTAGTAAAAAAAAAAACTAGATTATTTCAGCATTTCATCCTTTCCCAAACTTGACTAAAATTAGAATGTAATTAGATTGGAAGGTCTTTCAGAAATAGGCCTATATTGTATAGCCCTCTGATTGTCTCCCATTCCATTTCTCTAAGTAAGTCACCAAAATTTCTTAGGCACAATCAAAACATAATAAAAAAAATCTTAGATATTCTTCAGCTCTGGGTGTCTCTTTCTAGTCATCTGGGTCCAATATGTTTCTGCTTTGGTTCCATCCTTTCCTGGCTATCTGAAAAGTTAATATTTTCTTTCTTATTCCATCTTGCTTCTTTCTTATTCAAAAACAAACTCTCTTGAACATGGATAAGAATTGGATTTGTTCATGAAGTTTCCTTGTACATTTGAGCAAGGGACTTCCATCTTCTCCTTGCAGAGGTAGGAGACTATGGATATGAATATTTATTTGCTGTTAAATATGATTGATATGCTGATTGATTTTGTTAAACTGATTATTTTTCTAGTTTTTAAGGCCTCGTTACAAGGGATAAATGCTTCTGAATAGAGGATGGGAAAGAGAAATATTTGAAAATGGAGGTGATACCAAAGCAAAAGATATAGTGATTTTTTTTTTTTACTTTGGGAGGCCGTTAGGTGTCACTGGCCCTGGAATCAGGAGGACCAGACTTCAAATCCAGTCTCAGATACTTGCTAGCTGCATTACCTTGGGCAAGTCACAACCCTGATTGCCTCCCAAAATTTCAAAAAAAAATTTGAGCCAAAGAAGCTTAGGATCAATAAAAGCAAAAAATACTTACATTGCAAGTCATAATCTTATCAATGCTATTCTTCTACAAGAATACTAATGTGAGGCATTGGGGTAGAGTCTGAAGCACTAGACCTGGAGTTAGGAAGATGTGTATTCAAGCACTACCTCTGCTACATAATGACTAGATGACCTGTACAAAGTCTCAACATCTAACAAGACAACTTGTTAAGTCTATAAATTATAGTTAAATTGCCAATCTGTGGATGACATCATAAGTCAAAACAAATATGTCAAAAAAAGTAAGCAAAGGGTCCTGACACAAAATATGAAGAGATTTTTAAAGGGTTTGGATAGTCATAAATGGATACTTTGATTCAACAAATAATTCGGCTTAATTCAACAGAAATGGATTAGGTGTTTGGGCAAGACTAGTGAGAGAAGGTGTGCACAACAATGCCCTCTATTTTAATGTCCTTTAGGGTCTCTGTTGGTCCCAATACTGGGTTGGATGGATCATCAGTTTGATCCAGCACAGCAACTCCTGTGTTCAAATGTGATGCCTTGGCCACCAAAGAGTGACCCTTGTTCATATCCCAAATCAGGCTAAGTTACACCCCTGATGTAGCTCTCCAAACTCCAAACCATTCTTGTTCCCAACTCCTAAAAGAACTACCTAGCTGAGTAAGTCTTTTCTGTCATTTACTGTGTTTTGCTTTCCATTCCAATGTGTAGTGTCTATTCTTGACCTGTTGTTGGAACTGAGGCAGAGTCCTTCAGCCTCTGCTAGAGACAAATGGCTTAGGCAATGCCACTATCTGCATGCATACCTGCTCCATTTAGGGGCAGCTAGGTGGCGCAGTGAATAGAGCACTGGCCCTGGAGTCAGGAGGACCTGAGCTCAAATCAGGATCAGACACTTGACACAATTACTAGCCGTGTGACTTTGGGCAAGTCACTTAAACCCAATTGCCTCCAAAAAGCAAAAAAAACCTGCTCCATCTCAATGGCATCTCAGTAATAACTCTATGGCTTCTCACTCAGTGTTTCTTCTAAAAACATCAAAATTTGACTGTGTCTATCTGTTAAATAGAAGCAAAGGGATAAAGGCCCTCATGTCCCTTGCAAGCACTCAGGCCAACATGATGTAAGATATAGGACAGAATTTACTTAACCTGACAAGAAACTCAAAGGACTTATGCCAAGCCCATTAACAACCAAGACAACTTTTGTCTTTGTATAGTCTCACTTTCTCTAGGGATCTATAAAGTCCACATGGAAAAGTAGAAGTGAAGAGATAGGTCCGGGTTTTTCCATTTCCAGGTCTCAGTTACTTCTATCCTGAGGAAAACTGTGTGGATTTTCAGGTTTCTTTCCAGGGAACCCATTCCATCCCGGTCATCTTTTTAGTTCCACATACTAGCTCTGTTCTAAGCAGTCCTTTGAGAAATAAAGGGAAAGTCTAGATTAAGAGATGAGTGTGAAAGGTAAAAGGTATTTTGCAGTGGGCTAAACTACAGCAGTAAAGACCCCACCCACCACCCACCACTGCAATCTTTTAACACCTTCTCATTTTAAGCAGAGCACAGGGCTAGTGACAAACCAATATAAATACATATAAATATGTATATGTATATATATGTATGTGTATATATGAACATATTTGGAAGGACAGAAAGAAGAGAGGGAGGGAGAAAGCTAGAGAGAGAGAGAGAGAGGGAGAAATGGAGAGAGATGGGAAGAGTGAGTCTGAGCACCTAAGGTCTCTCTTCCAGAGGCTTGGAAATCAAGAGTCTGTAGCATAATTTTGATTCCTTATGCCTGACTTAATTCTTTTAGTGTTTGGAAACATGTTTAGCATTTAATTTCATTCCTACTCGGGGTTTGTATTCATAGTATACACTCATCTAGTTCTTCCTGTTGAATCCCTTGTCCCCCACCCCACCTACACTTTTCTTTTCAAAAATCGAAACTCTTCTACTGCATTTCAGTGATGGGAGCTTGCTTTTGTGTATCAGCATCAAACCAGTTATTATCAACACAATGGAATTGACACTCCAGGCTAATAGACAAGAAGAAGCCTTCCTTTACTGTAAAGCTTGGATGATTTTAAAATAAGTTCCTTCAACTTGAGGGGAGGCCCAAAGTAGTGAACAAAGTGCTTCCTATGTTGGTAGCTTAGAATTCAGAATGTTAATATGGATAAAATGTTTTACAGAATTTGTAATATATACCATGGAATTTAAAATAACTTAGAACTACATACAGTCTTGGTTCCTAATGGTTTCACGTAGGTTTGTTTTGTCCATAAAAGCAGACTGTGACCTCTCTGAGGACAGGAACCACACCAACTTCAGCATCACGTAACAGAGTGCTAGAATTGGAGTCTGAGGAGACCTCAGCTGGATCTAGTAACCTAAAATCTCTGAGCCTTAATCTCCTCATCTGTAGAAAGGGGATAATCATAAATAAATTTTAAAAAACCTACCTCAGGTTGTGAAGATGAAGATGAAGATGAAGAAGGAGAAGGTGGAGGAGTTTTGGTATATCTTTTAAATTCCAATTCTATTGTGAACTAGTAGTTTCTATATTTATTTATTTTTTTGGAGGGGGAAGGCAAGGTAATTGGAGTTAAGTGACTTGCTCAAGGTCACACAGCTAGTAAGTGTGTCAAGTGTCTGAGGCTGGATTCGAACTCAGGTCCTCCTGACTCCAGGGCCGGTACTCTAGTCACTGCACCACCTAGCTGCCCCAAGTTTTTATCTTTCTATGTTCCCACAAAGTACCAAGCATAGGGGTGCTATTATTTATTGCACATATAGCACTGCACAAAAGAGAACTTCTATCACTGAAATACAGTAGATGAATTTCAAATTTTGAAAAGGGAAGTGTAGGTGGGGGGGGAACAAGAGAGTCAACAGAAATAACTAGATAAGAATGTCGTTGTCATTGTTGTTTGTCCTTCATTCTGGAAGAGGCCAAGACTTCGGGAAGGTGCAATGATGTGCAAGTGATTTGGATTTAAGTGAGGGAGGGCTGTGCAAAGTCCCCAGCCTCACTCTCTCCTCCAGAGCCATCTGAATCCAGGGGCCAGATACAGATCAAGACAACTGGAGAAGACCCTGGATGCCTGGATGTAGTGGCAGACCTTGGCCTTTTTAAATTAGGGTCTTTCCCAGATCTCAATTTGACTGAGGCAATGCCCATTCAGTGATTAAGGCTAGGTAAGAAGTGAGGCAAAGAATGGTCTCTTTCCACAGTTAAAAAATCAATCTGGGAGGGGAAAACCCTCAGGATTTCTGGCCAAAACAGAAATGATTGCTGTTTATACTCATTCTGAGCCATCAGGGCCCAAACTATGATCAAGTGAGGCTTGGGCTGGGACCTAATGTTGATCAATAAAAAATGATAACCCAAGTATCAATAATAGCTACCATGTTTGTGTAAGTGCATATATAGATATAGATGTGTGTTAGCACAGTACTTTATATATATTGTCTCAAACAGTAATCCTGTGAGGTAGAATTAGTGCTTCTACTTCCTCTCCTCTCACTTGCTTCTTAACTCACTGCAATCTGGCTTCCTATGTCATCATTCAACTGAAACTGCTATTTCCAAAGTTACCAGTGATATCAGTATCTCTTAAATGCCAAATCTAATGACCTTTTCTCAATCCTCATCCTTCTTGACCCCTCTGCATCATTTGACACTGTCAATCGCCCTCATCTCCTTGATACTTTCAGGTTTTTCATGGCACAGCTCTGCCAGTTCTCCTATCTCTCTAACCAGACCTCAGTATTCTTTACTGGATCTTCATCCAGGTAGTGACCATTGACCAAGGGTGTCCCCCAAGGCTTTGTTCTGGGCTCTCTTCTCTCCTCTATACTCTTTTGCTTGATGATCTTATCAGTTCCCATCTATTTATCCAGCCCTCATCTCTCTCCTGATCTCCAGTCTTGCATCTCCAACTAGCTATTGGATATCTCAAGGTGGAAGTTGCCTAGACACCTAAAATTCATTAGGTCTAAAACTGAGCTCATTATCTTTTCTCCCCAAGTCCTCTCCTCTTCTTAACTTCCCTATTACTGTTGATGTTACCATCACCCTTCCAGGTCACCCAGGCTTACAACACAGGTATCATCCTTAACTTCTCATTCCCTTTTGCTGTCCCATAACCAATCAGTTACTAACTCCTGTCAATTCTATCTTTGTAACATCTTTCTCATTTGCTCCCTTCTTTCCTCTGATGCTGACACCATCCTGGTGTAAAACCTCATCATCTCTATCGCTAGCCCTCTTAGAAGCAACTAGGTAGCACAAGTCAGATCTCAGACATTTACTAGCTATGTGACCCTGCACAAATCAATTAGCTTCTGTCTCAGTTTCCTCAACTGTAAAATAGGGATAGTGCTAGCTAGCACTTACCTACAAGGTTGTTATGAGAACCAAATGAGGTACTAATTGTAAAATGCTTAGCACAGTGCCTGGCAGGTGGTAGGAGATTAATAAATGCTAATCTCCTCCCTCCATCTATCAATCTGTCTGTTGATCTATATCTTGTCTTGCTGCTCTTCAGCTGTGGCACCTGTTTGATATTGTACAGAATCACTTCTATCCAAGAAGATTCATCTAGGAACAAATTAATCTGATCCTGCCTCCAGTCACTATCATCTCAGGAACATGTGGTTTCCTCCTATTCTGGGGGTATGTGAGTCCTTGAGGGGCTTCCCAGATAAATAGGTTTCCCTGCCAGGAACCTGAATCTAGAGCTCTTTAAGCCCCTCTCCTGGATTTATGTTGTGGTTCTGGTACTCTGTTTCTAGCTTCCCTTTATAAAGGTCTCCCCAAGGGTGGTGCTCTGAAACTGGACTCTAAAATCAAGCAGTCATCTTTAATGTGGTGACAAAGTACCAATAAAAACACCCAAGATAAGCGTAGTTCACACCCCATTAAGGACAGAGAGTTAATGCTGGAATCATGCCTCAATGTGGTGCCACTGGGGACGTTTATACCTTTTTCTTATATATATATAAGGAGCCATCTTTAATGCCTACACAGAACGAAGACATTGTATTTGGAGTCAGAGGATGTGAGTTCAATTCTTCACTGTTTGCTTCCTGTGTAGCTTTGAGCAGTTTTCTCACTCATACAATGAGGAGATTGGACTAGATGATGTCAAAGACCCCTTCTGGTTCTAAATTTGTGATCACATGGATCTTGTTGATAAAGCATTAACCTTGATCAGGCTCCTCTTAGGCACCCCTTCTTACTTCCTTTATTATAGCTTAGAATTCCAGAAGACAAGTTAGATAAAAAGGCTTTCTAGTCTTTTTTCACACAATTCTCAGCTCTCCACTCTAATCAGGCCAGTCTCCTCACTGTCCAACTAATATATACTCATGGTATAAATACTTGTTGACTGATTGGGTTCATACTGAGGATGTGGTGCTAGATTTTTTGGAATACACATCAGCTGGGGTTGCTGGCCCCAACCCAGTGATTCCAGGTGCACAACCCATAAGGATAGGAAATAATAAGGAGACAAGCCAGAGACAAGCCGGATTTTTCTTTTACATCATATTGCCTTCCTGCCCAGTTTTTTCTATCCTCCTGGGGATGGGGAGGGAACTTTGTGGGGGAGTAACATAAATCCCTGAGTTGTTTCCATTCTCTTGCTCTTCTAACTAGTCTGACAATGGCCAGCTGGAGTTCAAAATGGAGAAGGGGGACATAGAAATGGGTGAGAGCCTGCCTGGAGAAAAGAAAAGAATGAATGCCTCAGAGCCCCAAACTGGACATGTGGTCTAGGTCTGCAGATTCCCACTGAAGGCCCCGGGGAAAGAGGACATTCCAATTTGGCAGCTACATCAGCAATGATTTGACCTTGCACATTTTATTTTTACATCAGTCCAAGGGGACTGCCACTGTGGGGAAACAGCTTCTGATGAAGCCAAGCCTCTCCAAGGGGCTTTTCTGATCATCCCATGTCTTGCCTGCTTGCCAAAATAAGCTCTAGAAATGGAGTAGTTTCCTATTTCTCCAAGGTATGAGTACACAGAGCAGAATTCATGGCTTACTCTGAAAGAAATCACACTCATTAGTAATTTCAAGGAAGCCAAGGATCAGCCATATAGATTATTTAAATCTACCTTTGAACTCTTAAAGTAATTAATATCCTGATCATATCACATGCATGTTTCCTATATTGTTTGTGGAGATCATTGGATTTGGAGCTGGGAGGAACCTTAGAGGTAAATTGGTCAAATCTCCTCACATAAAATAGGGACCTAGAGTTTGAATTTAAGAGGGCTGACTACTAGTTTGGTATAAAAAGAAAGGAAGAGGGGCAGGGATTAGAGGATCAGTCTTACCTTTAGGTTCTAAAGTGATAGCCAGTTATGTGGTGTAATTTTGGGAACCCTGAAAAGAAAGATTGTCCCCCTACATTCCATGATCATTCATTTTTTCTTTAGGCTTTTATCTCTATTAAAATCACTCTTAGAAATTTAATACTTTCAGTTACAGTCAGTTATTTATAGTTTTATATGAATTGGTCAGGAAAATAGGGAGGAACGGGAGTCTCAGAGCCAGGAATCCCAGAATTCAAATGACACATATGGACTATATGACCACTGACAAACAATTTAACATGTCAGTGTCTCCAAGACTCTCAAGTTGAAGAACAGATACAAGTCCTTATTGGGAAAGGGAGTTTACACACTGAGACTTCCCTATACCAACGAAACCACTAGTTCTAGCTTTGTTTTTTTTTTTAAAGAATAGCTCAAAAATATTTTTGGAGGAACAGGTTTGGATAGAGAGGAAAGTTGAGGACATGGAATGAAATCATGGTGGTAGAAATAATACCAATTCAACGTAATTCATTTAGATCTTTTCTTCTATATCATGCTTCACTTCTGTGCATTCACACTACCAATCTATCATTTTCTCTTTTGTTTCTTTGGTGAGGTTTGCCATTGCAGATTCAAGTTTTTCTGTTCTATTCATTGTTTTTGCTGAGCAGGACACAAATTCTGTTATCATAATTCTCATTTCTCTTTTTTTTAATTTTTCTTTTTTTGTTTTTTGGAGGGTAATTGGGGTTAAGTGACTTGCCAAAGGTCACACGGCTAGTTTTTGTGTTAAGTGTCTAAGGCCAGACCCAAACTCAGGTCCTCCTGACTCCAGGGCCAGAGCTCTATTCACTTCGCCACCTAGCCGCCTCTCTCATTTCTCTTTTAAACCACTCAGGAATAGCATGTTATTATCCCATGTTCTCAAATTTGACAGGATTCTGTGTCATCAAGTATGGGATCATTTTCCTTTATTTTGAGATATTATAATTAATAGATGCCTGAACTCATTTACTGGATCTGGAGGCCACATTTCCATCTGTTACTACTATTTTTTCTATTGAGTAATATGTTTATGGTCAAGGTTTCTTCTTCCTGAAATCTTTGGTACTTTCAGTCTCCCCCCACCCCTTATTTTCCTTACCATTCATTTCCTGACTCTCTCTCCTCTGGTTTCGGTTTCCTTACAGGCTGGATCTCAAAACATCTCAACCTCCTCCCACACTAGGCAAATTCAAAGTTTACCAGCAAACTTCCTACTCCCTTCCGCTCCCCCCCCCCAACCTCCCATACACAATTGACTTTTGGGTGGTCAGAACAGGCCCTAGATGGACACTGTGTTCTTTTCCTCAGAACAGGTGGAGTGTTGTATAGACCCACATCTGCATGGAGTCCTGTCTTGGTGACATCTCACTTCTGTTCTTCAGTTCTCTGGCCTAGTACTAGCCATTCGGAGGCTCTTTTCCCAGAATCAGTGGTTCAGCATTTTGTAGTGCTGGTGCTTCTGGATGCAGCCTCCCAGCAGGCTTTTACTCTTAAAGGTCTGTGACCAAGCTGGCTAATCCTGAAAGCCTTTAGGATACTGGTCATGCTCCTCTGGATGCCCTCTAGTTTGTCCAAATCCTTCTTAAAAGACACACTCAGGTGCAGAATGAGGAAAATATCATACACAATAACAGTCACATTGTGCAATGACTAACTTTGATAGACTTAGCTCTATCAAAGACAGCAATGCAAGGACCTAAAGCAACTCCAAAAGACTCATGATGAAAAATGGTATCCACATCCAGAGAACTTTGGAGTCTGAATGCAGATGGAAGCATACTATTTGCTCTTTTTTTGTTGTTGTCTTGTTCTATTTATTCTTTCTTGTGGTTCCTTCCATTGGTTCTAATTCTTCTTTACAACATGACTAATGTGAAAATGTTTAATTTGAATGTATATGTAGAGCCCACATCAGATTGCATGCTGTCTTGATGAGGGGATAGGGGAAAGAGAGGGAGAAAACTTAAAACTCAGAATCTTATGGATATGAATATTTAAAACTAAAAATGAATTAATTTTTTTAAAAAAGATACACTCAGAATTAAATGTTTTACTTTAGGTGTTGTCTAGATGTTGTCTGACCAGGACAATATACAGTGCATAATATTTGTTGCTCTTAGAAATTGGATCTAATGGAAATGATTCTAACTCATATAAAGTGAAGTAAGTAGAACCAGGAAAACAATGACTACAAGAAAAGAAATAGAAAGAAAAACAACAACAAAAGAGAAACTGAATGCTATGAAATTTGAATGAGCAAGCTTAACCATGAAGAATAGATACGAGAATACTCCATTCTCTGTAGGAATGAGGGGCTATGGCTATAAAACGCGGAATCTACTGTCAGACTTGGTAACGTGCACATATTGAGGACAGTGAGATACTCTCTCTTTTTTTTTTAATTAAATTTTATGTTTGTTTTTAGTTTACATCATTCATTTCCACAAGATTTTGAGTTACAAATTTTCTCCCTGTCTTTCCCCTAACCACCACCCCAAAACAGTGATCCCACTGTCTACCCCCCACCCCAATCTACTCTCTCCTATCCCCTCCCCCATGTGCCCTCTGACTTTCCAGTAGGGCAAGATGTATCTCTATACCCCAGTGCCTGTATATCTTATTTCCCAGTTGCACGTAAATTGTATTATATATATTTTTAAACATTTGATTTTAAAACTTTGAATTCCAGTTTCTTTCCCTTCCTCCCTCATCACCCACCCTTACTGGGAAGATAAGCAATTCAATACAGGTTGTACATGTGTAGCTACACAAAACATTTCCATAGTGGATATATTGTGAAAGACTGACTATATTTCCCTCCATCCTATCCCAACTCCCACTTGTTCTATTCTCTACTTTGACCCTGTCCCTTTTCAAAGGTGTGTGCTTCCAACTTCTCTCCTCCCAGCCTGCCCTCCCTTTCATCATTCCCCCTCTCAGCCCCTTCCCCCCTACTCTCCTGCAGGCGGAGATACCCTATTTAGTGTGTATGTCATTCCCTCCCTAAGACAAATTCAGTGAGAGTTAGGTTGACTCATTCCCTTTTGCCTTCCTGTTCTTCCCCCCCCATTGTAACAGTTTTCCCTTGCCTATTTTATATGAGATAATTTACCCCATTCTGTCTCTCCCCATCTCCTCTCATTATATTCCTCTCTCACCTCTCAATTTCACCTTTTAAGTATCATCCCTTCCTATTAAATTGGTCCTGTGCCCTCTATCTATGTATACCTGTACACATACATACACACACTTACATATGTATTCAGACACCCATATACCCTCCTATATAGACATATATATGTATGTATACATTTATATTCCCTACAACTATTCTTATACTGAGAAAAGTTTCATAAGTTACAATTATCATTTTTCCATGTAGAAATATAAATAGTTTGACTTTGTTAAGTTCCTTATGATTTCTTTTCCCTGTTTGCCTTCTCATGCTTCTCTTGTTTCTTGTATCTAAATGTCAAATTTTCTATTCAGCTCTGTTTTTTTTTTCATCAAGAATGCTTGAAAGTTCTCTATTTCATTGAATGACCATATTTTCCCCTGAAACATGATGCTCAGTTTTGCTGGGTAGATGATTCTTGGTTTTAATCCCAGCTACTTTGACCTCTGGAATACATATCCCAAGCCCTTTGATCCCTCGGTGTAGAAGCTGCCAGATTCTGTGTTATCATGATTGTGTTTCCACAATATTCAAATTATTTCTTCTTGGCTGCCTGTAATATTTTTTCCTTGATCTGAGAACTCCGGAACCCGGCTATAATATTCCTAGGAGTTTTCTTTTTGGGCTCTTTTTCAAGAGGTGATCTGTGAATTCTTTCAACCTCTATTTTGCTCTCTTGTTCTAAAACAGGGAAATTTTCCTTGAGAATTTCTTGAAGGATGACTTCTAGGCTCTTTTTTTGATCATGGCTTTCAGGTAGTCCAATAATTTTTAAATTATCTCTCCTGGATCTATTTTCCAGGTCAGTGATTTTCCCAATGAGATATTTCACATTGCCTTTTATTTTTTCATTTGTTTGGATCTGTTTAATAGTAGCTTGATTTCTCATAAAGTCACTAGCTTCCATTTGCTCCAATCTAATTCTGAAGTAATGATTCTCTTCAGTGAGCTTTTGAGATTCTTTTTCCATCTGGCAAATTCAGATTTTTAAGGCATTCTTCTCCTTATTGCCTTTTGGAGCCTCTTTTGCCATTTAAGTTAGTCTATATTTTAAGGTATTATTTTCTTCAGTCAGGTTGTTGACTCTCTTCATAATTTTCTTGCATTGTTCTCATTTCTCTTCCCAATTTTTCCTACGCTTCTCTTATTTCATTTTCAAAATCCTTCTTAAGGTCCTCTATGACCCGTAACCAATTCATATTTTTCTTGGAAGCTTTTGGTGCAAGAGTTCTGACTTTGTTGTCTTCCTCCTCTTCCATGCTTTGATCCTTTTTGTCCCCAAAATAGGAGTGTAAAGTCATATTTCTCTGTTTGCTTTGCTTCCTTTGCTTGCCACTGAATTATTTGACTTTTGAGCTTTTTGCCACAGTAGAACTCTGCTTCTAGAGAGGGGAGCTTTATCCCAAATCACTGGGGTTTTCTCAGCTGTCATAGCTGTTAGTTGGATGCCCTCTCAGAAGCCTCCACTGGCTCTGGCACACTGGTCATGCATCCCAGGACTTCCAACCTAGACAGCAACACAGATCCAAACAGTTTAAAGTAAGAGTAATTACCCCTCAGAATGGTTGCTTGGTCCCCCTACAATTTGCAGGCCAGGAGCTCTGAAGCAGCCAGGCAGCAGTGGCCGCTGCACCTCAGCCACTTCTCCCTCCAGGGGGCAAAGGTCAGAGCACACTCCGGACTGCCTGTTCCCAGAAAGTCGACACTGACCTCTCACTTTGTCCTTTGCGTTTATGGGTTGATAATTCTGGAAACCACCACAGCTGCTAGTGATCCACTCTCCTGAAGTCCCTCCAGCTGGGTCTGGTTGTGGCCGCCCAAAGGCTAAAATCAGGGACTCACACAGGGCTGGGCTCTGCTCCCAGCATGCTGCAATGGACCCTTCCTGTCAGCCTGCCAGGCTGTCTTCAGCAGGAGGTTTGTTTCTCTCTGTCACTTTGTGGGTTCTATAGCCCTAAAGTTTGTTTAGAGTCATTTTTATAGGTATTTGAGGTGGTTATGGAGGGGGCATAAGGAGTTTTCCAGCTTCTACACTGCCACCTTGGCTCCACCCAAAAAAATCAGAGACACTCTTTTACTCTCTGTTCTATCTTTTCTTAGATTTCTATTCCTTACTATTGCCCATTCCTTCCAGTTTGGAAATCTTTATACTTGATAATGAAAACACAAGCAAAATAGGAGTTGAGTAGTTCTCGCTTTTCTCGAAGTCCATTCTCATCTATCCATCATTGGTTACAAGATTTCATAATCCCTAGAGATTCTTGGTTCCTTCTGGCATTATTATTATTCATTTCCACATGTATTAGCATGGGTGGGGGGGGAAGAGAGAGAAAGAGGGAGGGAGGGAGGGAGAGAGAGAGAGAGAGAGAGAGAGAGAGAGAGAGAGAGAGAGAGAGATTGGTAATCTTCATGAAAAGAGTAAGCCCAAAAACTTCATGTTGTTAAAATATGGCAATGAGGATATGATGGTAATGATGGTGAATAAGGGATATGATGGAATAGAGAAGCAAGACTAGTTTTAAGCAAAATTTGGAAGCAGATGAAATTTGTGTAAGGGAAAATTCCCCAGCTACCTATTTAGGTTTCATAATCTTCAACCTATTCTCCATGGTCTGGTACATAGGCATATAGGTCCATAGGACTTAATACCAGACTGTGTGCATTTAATGTGGCAATTACTTAATCTGGTCAACTAATCTCTGCTAATGTGGGATTCCTAGGGCTTTATATCCAGGTAGAGATGAATGCTATGCCATGCATAAAGGGCAGGCAGGAATTGGCAAGAGCAGGGGAGAAGAGAGTTCTTCAGCCTTTTTAAAGTTGTCTTTGAGTTCTCTCTAAGTGTCAAATGGCTTAGAGTCCTTCTGGCTTCCAGCTTCAAGAGGGAAGATGGAGGAGGCCAACTCCACTTCAGATTTCTAAAGGCAAAGATTCTAGGAAGGCATGAGAGGTGTTGAAACTGCCATTTTTCTATTTCTAGCTTGCTGCACTGGGCACTTTGGAAAACTTCCACTAGGATAAGATCTAGAACTCTCTCTCTTGGCTATGCTGTTTCCTCATTCCCAATGGGAGACCTCCTTCACTTTGTATTTCTAGTCTGTATACCTCCTTTCATTTCTGTTTTGCTACTGATTTGGATAAATAGATTTTCTTTGATAAATGTTATGTGTGTTCATTGTAGAACTGGTATTTGGTGGGAAGAGACTCAAGCCTTGGATATGAAGCCTTGGGTGAAGGAACTGGAGACATTTAACCTGGAGAAGATGTACTTTAGTTGGCATATGATAGCTGTATCAAAATATTTGAACAGCTGTCACGGGAATAAGGGATTAGACTTGCTTTGCTAGACTCTAGAGAACATTAATAGAATTGATGGGTATAAGTTAAATACAGATATTAGTTCAAAACAAGGAAAAAACTCTGTGGCAGCCCCTTTGGGACTTATTCCTCCCACCTACATCACACTCACAGGTTGCATACTGCAGCATGAGAGGGAAAACTGCCCCAAGATTCAAGGTACTCTACGGGTCTGCACTTCTAAACTGTACTTCACAAGCCTCTGCCAGTGTGTTTTATCTTAATTGTCCACTCAGCTCCAATCCTCTTCCAATCCCAACTTCAGGAAAACAATGCAGAAAAATTCCATTAATTATTAATTAATTATTTCTATGTAGAAAGCAGGGAATTCAAGGCTGGGTAAGAGCATTGCACAGAGGGTACCTGACACCATTCATGAATGATAATGTGTGCAAAATAATCACACTCGCCCCATACACATACTTTTATCTTTTCCCTCACATCTGCCAAGAAAAGACGACCCATACAGAATACATAGCAACTACAGGATCTGATAGGCATTTTCCTTCCTTTTCCCCAACCTCAGTAAAACTCTGCCTGGATTTACTTTGTCCACATTTAGAAGTGAATTCTTCTTCAGAATCTGCACCTTCAGATTCCTGGATTGCTTCCAGGCTTCATTCTCTCACCTTGTCACCACAGCTGCACTAGCAGCGTCCTTCCTGGGGTCACAACAAAGAGTGTCTTTCCATAGTGAGCACTGTTACCCTGGAAACAGCAAGAAATCCTCTTCCTATAATGTCCCAGATCTTAAATCGATGGGGTGGAATCCTTTTCTCAAGAACGACAACAATAATAGTAGAAAATCTATTTCACTGAAAAAAAATGTGATAGCATCACATACACAGAAAGGAATATATCATATCACATCATATCTTATTGTATCATATCATCATCATATATCATATAATAATAACCAATATTTATATGATGCTTTAAAGTTTGCAAAGCACTTAATGAATATCACCTCATTTTGTCTATGCCTTGTGACATAGATGCTATAATTATATATTTTATATATATTACACACACACACACACACACACACACACACACACATATATATATATATATACAATAGATGAGGAAACTAAGGCAGACAGAGGTTAAGTGACTTGCCCAGGGTCATAAAGTTAGTTTGGTCTTGGAGGCTGGATTTGAACTCAGTTTTTCCTGATTCCAGGTCCAATGCTTTATTCACTGGGCCACACCAATTCACATCTCACTGGCTATTTGTTAATAAAGATTGAAGACATACTGATTTTCTCTTTTTAGAAAAGCCTTATTCATTGGTTATTTTCTTTTTACAGTTGGATGACATGTTTACAAAAAAGCTGTTTTGACCCTCTCCAGGCCTTCAGCCCATCCCCCAGTCAAAGGGTTATAGATTTCCAGTTGTAAGGGACCTTAAAGCTTGAATACAATTTCATTTTACTGAAGCCCCAAGTAATTACTCAACCACTTGCTTAAGGATACACAGATAGTAAGTGGCAGAGCTAAAATCTGAACCCAGATCTCTTATTCCAAATTCATCATTTTCTACTAAATGAAGATACTTACTGTGACTAGTATCTGAGAGAAAGAGGTACACCAACCTTGATAGACTCCAATAATGAGCCAAATCTGATAAAATCAAATATAATAGGTTCCTGGGAAAGGGACACATTATCCATATTGGGGTTGTGTGTAGGGAATGAACTATATTACTTTCAATTACCTATTTTCTGGCATGTTTCACATATGGTACTCAGAATAAGTCACTGCTTTTGGGGAGACTCTGAAGGGACTTTTTAGTATTTTTTGTCACCTTTAAACTCCTACCAGTGAGATTTTTTATTGATTCCCACCTTTAAAACAAAGGGGCATTCTTCTTACCTGTTTTACCTGCTCACCCTGGCCCAGAAGCCATTCAGGATGACTGTACAGCATAAAGACTTACCACCTCCAGGGCAGTTTCTCCTCTTGCTGCTTGACTGCCCCCCACAGTTTATAAGATGGGAATCAACAACTATTCCTTCTGGTGACATGGAAGACCCACCACTGCCTCTGAAGGTCTTCAGGTTTTATCATTTACCCTACAGTCCCATGGCACCATCATCTGACATACTTAAGTAACCTAAGGATTTCTGGGCTTTGCTTTTCACCCATTACTATACTTCTAGGACTAGATTTTCTTGTTTAATTCTCATCCATAATTAGAATGCATTCTAGAGTCTGATTTCTTTGAGTGTAGATCTTGATCCTTCTGTTTGTATCTCCTTTTAAGCACAGTGTTTGGTACATAGGAAATGCTTAATAAATGCTTTTCTTCCATTCATTCATTCATTCATAAGTGTGCTCATCCCTGTCTTCTGCCCCAGCCAAACCCATCTCCTTCTGGGGTTCCAAATTATGTACTTTTTGTCGTTTGCTAGTTATTCCTCACACCTAATGTGGTATGCCCTTTCCCTCTTCTCTACCAAACCAGTCCCTTCTTCTCCTCCAATCCTAGGACTCCTTTCTTTTTTTTTTCAGTGAACAAGTTTTTTTTGAATGATCAGTTAGCATTGATTACTGCACATAAGCATATCATAATATGAAAGAAGTAGAAAGCAACGTATTCACTCTCAGATTGGAGCATATACAAAGTACAAATGGAGGTCCATGCAAAGAATAACACATCAAGTGAATGAACACAGTACACAGTATGTAGGCACCCAGGGAAGACAGGAAGAAGTATGCTAGTGAGCTGGGGCTATTTGCACATCATTTAGACAAGGTTTTGAGTCAGGGATCATAGAATGAAGACTGAATATAGGAATCAGGAGAGACTCATGACTGTACCACCAAATAAGTAGCCTCATGACCTTATAAGCAGTTTCTTTTCCCAATATGGGCCTCAGTTTCTTCACCTGCACAATAAAGATGGATGAAGTCTAATGTTCCTTCTCACTCTATGGGACTGTGAGGGAAAGAGGGAGAAGGAAGGAGGTAGCAGTTAAGAAAATCAAAATGGTCACAAAAATAGTAAGATGCAGGACACAGTGAGTGAATTTTCTTGACTAGAGTAAAGTCTGAGAGTAGAAAGCAAGGAAACTGGTGACAGATTTGAAGGGAGGCTTCAAAAGCCAGGTAGAAGCTGGCTTTGATAGTATAGGCAGTCAGGTGTTGGAACTGAAAAAAACAAAACAAAACCCCAAAATAAAACAACCCAATAATACAGTTTATGTAATGGGGAGTCTAAGTGCTCTAAATCCCCCTGAAAAGGAAGTGTGCAACACTGTCTGGGGGCCTTTTCAGTTTCTCAGGAGGAGACCCCTTTTTTAGGTAAAGGTAAGAGCTGCAGCTGAAGTCAAGACTGTGGATAATCCAGTCAGTCTCAGAAGCTAGGACTCCTTTCTAATATAGCTTTTTCTTACTTAAGGCATTCTAAACTATTCAGTGTCTCTAATACTTTGGAAAGTACTGAGTTTCCTGTCAAAGGATGTCTTCTAACAGAAGCTGGACAACCACTTACCAAGAATACTGCTGTGAGAAGAACACTGAATTTGGACCCAGAAGACTTGGGTTTTTTTCTCTACAGTTTTTCTCTCTTGAATATACAAACTGTTTCATAGAATAAGTACTTCCATGTAAAACCCTCTGAAATTTCAATCTTTGTGTTAGCTATTTAAAAAAATTAACTTAAGATTTGATTGACAATAGCCTTTGAAGCCATTTGCAAGTAGCATTTTGAGCACAGATAAATTAATTTTTAGGCCTCAACTATTTCATACATGTGGATATGACCCTTGGGAAAATCCCAATGGAGATCTGCACTAATGCATTCCACTCAACACAACTCTGGGAGAATTCACTCAGCTGTCCCTGCTTATCATATCTCACCATGAGTCAGAAATGAAGAAACCCCCAAATATGACACTGAAATATAAGCTACCATTGAAATTCCATTGCCCCCAAAGTATCTGTTACTCTAGAGGATCTCGGGCTTGCAGCTTCATTCCTTTTCTGCTGGTAAACATGAGCAGAAAAAATGTCAGATCCATAGGATCACAGATCTAAAGCTAGAAGCTACCTTGGAGGACATCTAGTCCAACCCTCTCATTTTACAGATGAGGAAACTGAGGCCAAGGGATTAGATGTCTTGCCCAAGCTCACACTGATAATGGCAGAATTTGAACATGGATCTTCTGACTTCAATTATCTCATTTTTTTTCTATGTATAAAAAACAGGGTGGGGGTAAGGATTATAGTTATATTTACTAGCATTGATGCCAAAGAATGGATAATTAAACATATCTTCTTCTTCTCCGTAGGCATATAATTATTCAGGGGGGAGAGTTGCCTAGCCTATCAAAGGCAGTTGCTGTATCCGTTGTTTTTGGGTGACTGGTTTTCTCTGTTACAATTCTGGAAAGGGTCTGTGTACATAAATGGGAGTGCAATGGGGAGAAAAGAGATATCTAGAAATGAATGTGATGTTAAAAAAATAAAGTTTTTTTAAGGGAATGGTAATATCTCTTCCACCAACCCAGGCAGCTTTTTTACTCATTGTGGAAAAGAACTGCAGGTCACTACACCTAGCATCAATATTGTGTAGCAAAGAAGATGTTTGTGTTCATTATCAACTCCACTTGACAGGTGAGAAAGCAGAGGCCTAGAGTCTGACTGAGTAAAAGCACCTTATGGCCTAAATCAGATTCCTTGGCCAAAACCCAGCTTTTGTAGCAAACTACTATTCATCTGTGGTACAATAAATGAGAGTGTAAAGGAAACAAGAAGATAAAATTTATATGCTATCCAACGATGCCACACAATATATTTTAATCTCTTAAACACACTTTAAAAACCCTGTCACAGACTGTGACTGAGTTTTATCATTTAATCCTTTGCAACTGGACAAGGTACCATTCTTCTAAGAGCTATTAGGGAACACAAAAGCAAAATCCTGACCTTGAACAATAATATGACAGCAGCAATTCATCAAAGAATTCTGAAGAGCTTAAAGCACTCTATAGTTCTGTTCTTTTTCTTTCTTTTTTTGGTCCATATCTTTGATTTTATCAGATGTTGAAGACCTTTGTAAGATGAACAGAGGAGTTTCTAGTACATTCTAGGCTCAATAGGGAACCACTGGAGGGCACTGACTAGCAGATTGACTTGGTAGGTGGGCAATGAACAGGAGCGGGAAGAGACTAGAAGCAGTGAGATCAGTTAGAAGCTCATCTCAATAGTCTAGGAAAGATATGATGAGAGTGGTGGCTGCATGAGTGGAGGAAAGGGGATATATATATATATATATCCCCTTTATATATATATGTATATATATATATATATATATATATATATGAGAGGTGGACATGAAATAGTAAGATCTGGCAACTGATTGAATATGTGGGGTAAGTAAGAGTGTGGAGTTGAGGGTGATACCAAGGTTATAAAACTGAGTGCCTAGAAGAGTGATAGTGCCCTCGATAGAAATAGAAAAAAAAAAGTTGGTTAGTTTTGCTGAACAGTTTTTCCCCCTTTAAAAACAACTTTTCCTTTTAAGGTATTAATTACTCTTTGGAAAGAACAAAGGGAGAGATATATTGTGAAATGTAGATGATACATATAACAAAAGATAGAGTGAAATTTTTCATTTGAAAAAATTGCTAAGTTGAGAAGAGGAATAGGTTTAGGGAGAAAGATAACGAGGCATGTATTGGATATGTTGAGTTTTATATACCTATGGCATATCTAATTTGAAATGCTCAATTGATAATTGATTATATAGGACTCAAACTCAAGAGGGAAAGTATAGAACTAGATATATAAATCTCTGAGATATACGCATAGAGATAATACCAATGAACTTGTGAGATCACCTAGTGAGAAAGTATATAGAGAAAAGAGATTTGAACTCAGGTCTCCCTGACTCCAGGCCCAAATCTCAATCCACTACACCACTTAACTGCCTATAATATGATGACCAAACTTGGTATGACACCTTCTTCCCCCCAAAAAAAAATATTTTAAAAAATGTTCTTCCCTCTTTTCATTGGAAAACTGGGGAACTGTGGATGTAGTATATTTCATATGCAATACTAAGTAGCTGAAGTTCTATTAGTTATGCTGAATTCTTTTTATATGAGTCTTTGTTACAAGGGACAACTTATTGGTTAAGGGAGGAAAGAGGGCTTATTCATTAGTGAATCTGACTTAAAGCAAAAGGTATAAATAAATGTTTTTTTTTTGGGGGGTTTGTTTTTTTTTTTTTTTTTGCTTTTTGGAGTGGGGAAGGCAGGGCAATTGGGGTTAAGTGACTTGTCCAAGATCACATGGCTAGTAAGTGTTAAGTGTCTGAGGCCAGATTTGAACTCAGGTCCTCCTGACTCCAGGGTCATTGCTCTATTCACTGTGCCACCTACCCACCCCTAAATAAATGGAAAAAAAAGAAAATGAGAATTTGATTTGGAAAGTAAAGATTAGAACTCCTTAGCTCCCCACATTGTCTCCAACCTACTTTTCTGACTCAAAATGATCTGTGATCTCAATTCATGAATTTCTTTCAATGATGCAATTCAAAACCCATCCACACCTACCAATCCTGTGCTCTCTTTTCCATGTACTCCCATAAGTTCACTGCAGAGGGTCTGTCCAACATGCCTTTTTTGCTCTATCCTTTCATTTTGAGAGTACCAGTGGAATGCTGACTCTACACTTGTATCTCCATTCTCAACACATGACCAAACCCTCTTCTTGTCCACTTATGCTATTCCTTAAAGGTATTTTTTATTCCTTTTCTTCTCAGGAGTTCCTCCCTTGTTATATGTTGTAGCGTGCTCACAGCCACCATGTGCCCCTATTGTCATCTGTGTGGTATCCATTTGGAATTCTTTGGAGGTACTTCTGTCTATGACTTATTTCCATTTAGCAAAGTATTATACCTCTCATCAATCCTGAACATGACCCCTCCACTCCAGAAAGACTGATGTATTTATTGCCCCTGGATATGCCTCTGTACCTTTCTTTGCATGAGCTCAAGATGTTTTCTGTCATCCATACTCTCTGGTTATCCAAATCATGCCCATCTTTCAAAGCTCATCTCAAGTTTTCCTTTCCTCCAAAAAGCCTTCCCTGACCAATACACCACCAGAGCATTGAGCTCTCTATCCTTTGAATTCCTATAGAATATTTTGTTCCTGCCACTCAGCGTTGCACTTGATTGCACACTTCCTGGAATGACATAATTAAACTGTTCAATCCCTTGAGGACAGGGGATATTTTTCATGCTTCTTAGTAGGCTTAGCACCTAGCACAGTGTGTTTCACACTGCAGTCACTTCATAAATACCTGGATTTCTCAAATAACTTGAGAAAATCAATCATCATTTCATCTCTTTATTTAGGAAAGATATCCCCAGCTAGAAGACTGGAATCTACTGGCAGACTCAATTCAATCCAATTAACATTTCTTATGTGACTATTATATGTAAAGTAAGAGGTAGGGTAGCATAGTGCGTATAGGATTGGTTTTAAAGTCAGGAAGACTTGGGTTCACATCCTCTCTCAGAAACAAACTAGCTATGTGACCATAGGCAAAGCATTTAATTCTCTAGGTACTTCCAGGCACAACTGTCTAACATTGTAAGATATAGAAGAGCTGGTGATTTGTCCTGATGGGATAGAGTTAGAATCCCTACCAGCTTCTCACTCCACCCCCCAAAGAAATAAGATTTCTTAAAAAGTTAAAACATTCTGACAGGATTCGAGGAAAAAAAAGATAAAAAAGAAAATAACCCTGCCTTCAAGGGTCTCACATTCTACTAGATCTCAAAGCATTTCCTGACAGATCTCTAAGCAGGTTACCTTACTCTCTATGGTTTGCTAAAATTCCCAGCACAAAGAGTAATTGAACCTGTAGTAGAACCATCTACCCAACTCTGATCAAATTTATTTGTGCTTCTAATATTTATTATTAGAATCACTACCAGCATCCCTCCCCAAGCCATGAATTTGAAGATTTCCTTTTGTTTGAAGGGGAATGAAAAGTAGCTCCTCCCTAACAAAATTTGGGGATCCTTATCTTTTTCCCTGACTTCATGGATGCCAGAAGATTCCATGCCTAGAGATGCAAGGTGGGAAATTTTAAAAAGTGAGCTCAGGCAAAAATTTGCCACAGAAAGGAAAACAAGACCATAGATTTAGAACTGGAAGGTTTCTTAGAGGTCATCGAGTCCAATCAGTTTGCAGAGGATGAAACCAAGCTCCAAAGAGATGAAATGACTTGCCTGATTAGGAAGCATGTAGTTTCTGACTCTTATTCATGTTTTTTTCTCTTGTACAATCCTATCAGGATATTGATTTGTTTGCATATATTTGGAATCAAGAAGAGACAGCTGGCATTAATGTTTCCCCATAAACATGTATAACCCTCAGAAGACAGCCAAGAAGCACCAAATGTTGAGAATTTAGGCTCATTCATTTGGTACAGAATGGAAAATGACCCAGAATGTAACTAACATGTGACCTTTCAGTTCCATCCTAAAATAACTAATTCTTTAGGATTGCTTTATCACATCCCATGTCTTATTGATACTGAGGTGAACCTTATCAAGTTTCTGACAATAGTCATGTTTGAGAACTTTTGTTTTCAAGGTCCTAAATTTAATTCAGATATTGTAACTTTCCACTGAGACTCCTAATATGCATCTGATTAATTTTGTGAAAATGAAGTGTTGAAGTGTTGTCAGTTTCAAAGCCCCCTAATATATGAATGAATGCATCTTCTCCTCCATCCCCACACTATCCCACTCCAACAATAAAAATATCAAAACAAGCAATGTAGGTTGCAAGTCCCGGTCTTGTTTATTTATAAAGCAATAAATATTAGAAGCACAAATAAATTGCACGTGTGTGTAAACAAACTGTACAATGACTGAAGAGAGTTCAGGTAGGGTGGTATGGAAGACTTCAAGAAGCATAACATTGTCATCCTGAGTGGGAGGTAAACTGAGGGAGAAGACACTTTAGAAGCATTTGCGGTGGACAATGGATGGGCCAGCCTCATCGTATTCTTGCTTGCTAATCCACATTTGCTGGAATGTGGACAGGGAAGCCAGGATGGAGCCTCCAATCCAGACAGAATACTTGCGCTCAGGGGGAGCAATGATCTGGAGAAAGAAAAGCAAAACTTTTCCAATCAGTATTCAAGTTCTGAATGACAGGGATAACAAGAAACCAATAGGAAAAAACGTAAGTTGTCTGCACTGGGTTGCCTAGGATTTCCCAAAGCTTGCTCTTTTGTGAACTTTTCCTCTATGTCCATGTAGATGGCTTCAAAGATTTCCATTATCAAAAATTCTTCAGGATGAGAAATGCCCTCCCCCTCTAGGACCATGCCAAGAGCATGGTGCAGTGGCAAGAATGATGGAATTGGTATCAAAGTACTAGGGTTCAAATATTTGTTCCATCCCTACCCAACTGATCTTGGGCAAATTGCTTAATCTCTCTGAACCTCAGTCTCCTGATAAGCAAATCTTGTTCTCTGAGGTCCCTTTATATGTGACTGGTACTTCCTTGGCAACAAACTAAAGGCAAGGGTGAAAGGCAGAAGTATACTGCTAAATATTTAACAATCAGACCTGGAGGGGGAGGGGATTTAAGTACAGCACACTTTTATGTCTAATATGTACTATTAACATTTTTTCCATCACTTTCTTAAGTCTAGGCATTCAATAACTCAGTCTCTGATTTGTATTAACATTTGTCGATTTCTGAGGTGTAAAATGCTCAAATTGAACATTTAACAATAGGCTCTTGCCAGTAAGCATGAGCCAGCTCTAGCACACCTCTGGACTTACGGGTAGATCAAAGGTGAAGTACAAGGACAACATGGGTGCCAGGCACAAAGGCAAAATGTGTGCCAGGAGCTATTCTGAGACCTATCTCATGTGAAAGCCTTTTAAAAGTCACATGTCCTAGGAATGGGGACTAGGTACTAGAAATAGAGAGACTTAAGTGCCTAGCATTGATAAGGTAAATGTGTGAGAGAGCTTCAGAACACAATCCTTCCAAGGTTTCAGGATCACCCAGTCCCATATCTTACTCTTTCCCCCAAGGAAGTTCTTTACCTTAATCTTCATGGTGCTGGGAGCCAAAGCAGTTATTTCCTTCTGCATACGGTCAGCAATACCTGGGTACATGGTGGTACCTCCAGATAAGACGTTGTTAGCATACAGGTCCTTACGGATGTCAATGTCACATTTCATGATGCTGTTGTAAGTAGTCTCATGGATGCCAGCAGATTCCATGCCTAGGGACACATGGTGGGGAATTAAAAAGAGTGAGCTCAGGCAAACAGAGGGAAGAAAAGGAAGAACAGGATGATACGCGTAAGTAAGCTGTCACCATTTGTCTCAGCAACATATGCTCTCCTATAAAATAAAATCCATGTGTTGGTTGAACAGGTGTTTCTTAAAAGGGCTGACAGTTAATCCACAACATACTGCCAGGTAATGGAACACTATGTTTTTTCATCCATTTGCTGTAGTTATCATATATGTCAGCAGTTATTAAGAATGAAGGTAAAAATATTTATTTAAGATAACAGAGTGGTTATAACTAGATTAGCACTAGATAATGGTACTAAAAACTTTACTCTAAAATGATTTTGTAAGAAAAGATTTCCAGTGATGCATAATTCTGACTAACTTAGTAGGGATTTTCTCATTGAGAACTCATAGAAATAAGCTAGTTTCCTCTCCTCAGTCAGCCCCTTAAGTGAGATAAAGCAATATTCATTGTACTCTCTTGACTCATTCTTCCTTTCAGTGAAATCTATGCCATCCCTTATGTTATCAAGGCAAAATATTCACTGTTACACTAATGAGTCAATGACTGACAGATGAGATTTATAATGTTCAAAGAAAGCCTGGGTGGACCCTATAACAATTTTAAATAGAAAATGGAATCATAGACCCGGGAGAGACCTTAGAGATCATCTAATCCAGAGTTTCTCAAACTGTACTCCAAGGAACCATTTAAAGCTCCCCAAGGGGGTGGTGGTTGTGTTTTAATGAGGTATTAAGGTACTTTTAGGTATTAAAGGATAATGAGGTATTAAAAATAATAATTTTAGAGGATTTCACTACATGGTTTCTGCCTATTTTTTTTAATTGAAGGACTCTCACACTACAAAAAGTTTGAGTACTACTAATCTAGTCATAGAACCATAGCTCTACAGGGACCTCAGAGACCATCTGGTCTAACACCCTCACCCTGCAGATAAGAAAACTGTCATATGATCTCATTTCCCTAGGAAAGAAGCTAAAAATCAGGTAGATTAGTCAATTGACCAAGTAAGTGGCAGACTGGACTAGAATTCAAGACTCTTGATATCCCTTCCCTCACCCATCTACTGCTCATTCCAACACACCTTAGTTTGGAATATGGGAAGGGTTCTTTGTCCCTAATGCCTACATGGGGAAAACGGTTCATTTGACTCACTCCTTCTACAACTCACCAATGAAAGAGGGTTGGAACAGAGTCTCGGGACAGCGGAAACGTTCATTGCCAATGGTGATGACTTGACCATCAGGCAATTCATAACTCTTTTCCAGGGAGGAGGAAGAGGCTGCTGTAGCCATTTCATTCTCAAAATCCAGGGCAACATAGCACAGCTTCTCTTTGATATCACGGACAATTTCACGTTCAGCTATAAAATAAATGGGAGTCAGTCAAGTTTGGAAGTGAATTCATTGTGGTGTGGAAAGTAAGTCCGTTAGAGAAGGGAACTAAAAGACACACACACACACCCTGACAATCCCACATGTACACAGAGGAGAGAGTCAGTTCAACTTACCAGTAGTTACAAAGGAGTAGCCACGCTCAGTGAGGATCTTCATGAGGTAGTCAGTTAGATCTCTACCAGCCAGATCCAGACGCATGATGGCATGAGGCAGAGCATAGCCCTCATAGATGGGGACATTGTGAGTGACACCATCACCAGAGTCAAGAACAATTCCTGTAAGAAAGAAATAACAAGGATAAGGTAAATCCCTAGGGGTGGCAAAAATCTTTAGTTATAACAGACCCAAAAGAGAGAAGCTTGCTTCCAATCTTGGCTGCTAACAGATACTAGAACTGGGCATCGGTCCAGGAAAGATCAGATCTCTCCTACAGTAGAGAACACAGTTCCATGTAATGGATGCTAAATCTGAAGACAATCAGTCACTTTTAAATAATGAAGTAGAAAAAAATGACTTCAGTACACTTACAAATGACCACATCTTACCAGCCACATGCCACTTACTTAAAGATTACAGTATCCTTTTTTTTTTTGTATAATTTTTATCTTGTGTCACTGCTGCACAAAGGTTATGTATGTACACTTTAGGTAGGAAAGACAATTAAAAACTACTAACTGGTATTTTACTCTTTCTATTTAACCATGGATCTTGTGAATTAAAATAATAAAATGAACTTATTTATCCACATTTTGAAAAGAATGAAAATTCACTTTTGGAGTTTGCATGGTGCTTTTCACACATGTAAGCAAATGTAAAATCATCCTATTCCAGTTTGCAACATGTTGCAAGTTCTTTCCGATGATATGATGTGCCTTTGAAACAACAGGAGAATTGTTAAAGTTCTCAGCATACTTACAAGGACAAATGTCCTATAAACTCCTGATGTTATTACTATCTCGTACTCCAATCATTTTCCATGTACGTTCTCATTAGTCTTATGAATGGTCCAGTAGGATAGATAGACTGGTCAATAAATCAATAAGCATTTAAGTACCTACTATATAGGGAAAATGAGATTATTTCTTTATTAGATGTGGAAAATAATAGAAAGAAAACTAAATTGCCTTGTGCTGCAGGTTTTTCCAAATTCTCATAAAAACTCTATTCACTAACCTAGGTTGTCTCCTCAGTCAATACAGAATATCTTTCATACCTGTGGTACGGCCAGAAGCATACAGGGACAGCACCGCCTGGATTGCCACATACATGGCGGGGACATTGAAGGTCTCAAACATGATCTGAGTCATCTTCTCCCGGTTGGCCTTGGGATTCAGGGGGGCCTCAGTGAGCAGAGTGGGGTGCTCCTCAGGGGCCACACGGAGTTCATTGTAAAAGGTGTGGTGCCAGATCTTTTCCATGTCATCCCAGTTGGTGATAATACCATGCTCAATGGGGTACTTTAAGGTCAGGATACCTCTCTTGCTCTGAGCCTCATCGCCTACATAGGAATCTTTCTGACCCATACCCACCATGACACCCTGTAGAGAGGAGAAAAAAGATGGGGAAACTGAGAAGTAAAGCTCCCTCTCTACCAACATTGATCAGTAGGCATCACTAACCAAGGCAAAAAGAGATAAAGTAGTTTGTGGTGGAAAGAATTCTGGACTTGAAGTCAGAAGACTGGTTTTGCATCTTAGCTCTCCCTTTTACTGGCCCTATGACTATACAGAAGGCACACAACCTCTTTAAACGTCAGCTTTATCATCTGTAAGATGGAGATAATAATACTTGTACTATCTACTTAATTGGGATTTTTTTTTGTTTTTTAGGAAAATATTTTACAGACTCTAAAGTATCACATAAATGCAAGCCATTGTTAATAATAATACTATTGTGTTTGTGAGCTAAATATCCAGCACTTATTTCCCCACTACATAAATGGATGAGTAAAACAAATTATAGAAAATCTTTTGCTGAAGAAAACATAATAGGGAAGGGACTTCAGATATCACATAATAGCTAGCATTTGTTTAGAACTTTAAGGTTTGCAAAGTACTTTAAAATGTTACCCTCACAAAAACCTGAGGAGATAGGTACTATTATTATCCCCATTTTACAGAAGAGAAAGCTGGAATTAAGTGACTTGTCCAGGGTCACATGAATAGTAAGTGACCCAGGCAGGATTTGAACTGTCTGTCTTGATTCCCCACCCAGAACTTTTGTCCACTGCCTAGTAGGTGCTACTACTAGCTACCACTAGGTGCTACTAGGATACCTCTCATTTTTCGGATGAGGAAATTAAAATGAAGAGAGTTTAAGTGAATTAAAATGAAGAGAGTTTAAGTGAACTGTCCAAGTTCCCATAGACAATAATTAGAAGAATTGTCCTTCAAACTAAGGTAAATTATGTTGAAAAAAAATCCTACTTTAATTCAAATGAATATATCTATATATACACATATGTAAATATATACACATATATTTACATATGTGAGGGGTATAAAATTTCTTTTATGAATGACACCTAAGGGGAAAGCTTTAGAAATTCCAGAGGGAATAAAAAATTATAAAGAGCTAGGCTATTATCACCCTGACAGTGAAATTTAATCTCCACAGAATCAATATAGCATTCATGTTGTTATAAGAAGTTCTAACTAGACCATCTTGGCAGCTTTGCCTGGCTGGCATGATGCAGACATTCAGAGGACGACATTTCTTGTAGTAAACAAGCTGGTATGTTACTAGCACCATTTCAATCACTAATTCAACCATGCCTGGATTTTTAACAAGCTGTAGTAAGGGATATGAGATATAACTGAGAGCTAGTAAACTTTCTTGAAGGAAGAAGAAAAAGGGGGGGGGGCTGAAAGGAGTTTTATTTTTGCAGAATTCTGGCAAAACACAGAAAAAGGAAGAAGAGAAAGCAATGTGTATGGGAAGTTGAAAAGCAGAAGCTGTACTTTTGGCAGATAATTCCAAAGGGTATAGTTAGAAGAGTGGCTACGGAGTTAATATTGGAAAATGGACCCCTTCCTGGCATGTATCCATAGAGAGGGCCAGAAGGAAGACAGGATTTTAAGTTGACTGGTAGGATTTAAGTGAGGCTGTTTTTGCTGGTGTTGATTTTGTTTTTTTAAGCTTTTGTTTACTTGGCCTTAGAACAGATTAGCCAGCAAGGTTAGAAAAAGCTGTCCTCCTTAGGGCTGTTGCGAGGGTAAAAAGCCAGATCTCAAAGTAAGCAAGGGGGCACAGTGGGAAGAGTTCAAGGCCTGGAGTCGTGAATTCCTCGCTTCTGGCATTAGCTGTGTAGGAAGTATCCATTTCAGTTTGCTCAACTGTAAAATAAGTGTCTACCTCCAAGGGCTATTTCGAGGCTGAAATGAAATAGTTAATGTAAAGTACTTTTAAAACCTTCAAGGGCTATATAAGATCACTGTTCTAGAGTTGAAATGGATCTCTGAGGCTATATAGTCCAACCTTCTCATTTTACAGATGAGGAAACTGAGGCTGAAAGATTAAAGTGACTTATCCAGGGTCACAGGTAATAAGAGGAAGAACTAGGATTTGAACCCAAAACCTGACTCCAAAGCTAATACAAATGTCGAGGTATTTCGTTATCATTCTTGTTTTTGTTGTTCCTCCTTCGTTCTCGAAGAGGACCAATGACATCATCAGGGTGATGTCATTATTATTAAAGATTCGTGGGATGGGGATGAGCAGGATCTGAGTAAGGGATGAGGTATGGAGGTCAGAAGAGAAGGGGCGAGGGGGGAGTGGTTGCTGGTGGAGTGGAGGCTCCTCCACGCTGTAAGTTGTATTAGAGAGGAATCCAAAGGTTACCTGGTGGCGTGGGCGGCCCACGATGGATGGGAAAACAGCACGGGGCGCATCATCGCCTGCAAAGCCAGCTTTGACCAGCCCAGAGCCATTGTCACAAACCAGAGCGGTGGTCTCCTCGTCGTCACACATCTTTCTGAGGTCTCTAGGAGTTCTGTGGGTGGAGGGGGGCGGGGGTCATGCTCCAGAAAATGATATGGGCTTGGTCGGGGGAGGGTAAACAACAAAGAAGGGGTTTCCCTGAAAGGGGGCGGGGCTAGGGATAAAGTAGGTGGGAGGAGGGTTGCACTTGGACACCTCAAAGGGAACAAAAAAAAAGCGATTTCATTGCGGGGCGGGGTGCGGTGTCAGAGAGAAAGGGGAGAGGAAAGGAAAGCGAGAAGAGAGAATGAAAGAGCAAAAGACTGAAAAGAATCCAATGGTTAATGCTCGAGGAGACAGTCACCTTCCCTTCTGTCAGAAACCAATTACAACTGTTCTGAACATTCATCCCCGACTTTGCTTCCTGGAGCCTCCCCTCAGCATCTCCAGTATCCCCATCCCCTTCTCTGGACCAGCTGCTGCTTGGCCCTGGGTTAGGGAAAAGCGCCTCTAACTCGAGCCCACTCCTAGGCTGGGTCTCACAGTCATCCCCACCCAGGTTCCAGACTGGGCTCTAGAAAGCTTGCTCTCCTCTATCCGGGAAGCGGGAGGGTATGCACCCACGGACACCAATGCTCCCCCAATCCTGGTCTAGAATGGGAAGTTGAGCAGCTTGCCAGACCTCTGCGCCCACTCAAGCTGAGAGATGGCTGGGGAGTGGGGAGGGGTTGTTTCCACAAGAAACAGAAGACAAAAAACAAGAAATGCTCTCCGTCCATTCCCTATTCTACCCCCAACATCGCCCAAGTGGGAGGACCAAATAAAAAAGAAAAGTTGGTACAAAATCAAATAAGTTCCCCCCCCCCCCCGGGAAGGGGCGCAGTGGGGAGTGAGAGAGGGAGAGAAGAAAAAGAGAAGAAAAGAAAAGAAGCAAATAAACCGCGCCAGCAAGCCAAGAGTGCGTGCCGCCCGCTCTGCTCTTCCTCCTTCCCCACCCCTCTGTCCTGAGTCCCTGGTCCTACTTGGCTGGGAAGGGAAGCGTGGATGGGACGCTGCGCCAGGTTCTGCGCTGACTCACCAGTCCAGTGCCGCGGCTCAAGCTCCCGGGCAGGCAGACGCTTGGTGTCTGGCGCACAGCAGACGCGCCCCTTTATACTGCTTTGATGGACGGTGTCAGTTGGGGCCGAGTGGGGCCAGGGGGTGGGGGGACACAGGCTTGCCACCTTGCCCTTATTTGGTCGCCTTCACGCCATTAGGGAGCGCTGAGTCCATTCATGGAGCCAAGAGAAGGGGAGAGGCAGAACAGGGACCCCCCAGACCATGTAAGGTAGGGGAGGGGGACGGTCAAGGGGATAGCCAAATAGGGAGTCCAGGGAAGGGTAGGAGAATGGGGGGAGGGGGAGGGAGAGGGAAGGTCACACATACCCTATTCCTGGGGATCACAGGAACAAGGGAGAAGAGTTTCTCATTGAACTTGGTTTGACTCTACAAGACCATAGATTTAAAGATGGAACAGACTTTAGAGGTCCTCTAGTCTAACCCCTCATTTTACCGAAGAGGGAACTGAGACCCAGGGAGGTAACAATCAAGGTTGCAGTTGTGGGACCAGAATATTAAGGAAAGATTTCTGGCTCCAAACTTTGCACACTCTCCACCATGCCAAGGCAAATTTTCAATCAGTCATGCCTATGTAGCAGGGATAAGGTCAGTAAGTTATACAGAGATGATTAAATAAAGGCTGGCACAAGGCCCTCTTCTAGAGGTACTTTGGAAGCTGAGCCAAGTGTGAAGCAAGTAGCCACATCCTTCTAGTGTCTCTGGGCAAGGAATAGGGAAGGAGACATAGGTTCGGTTGTCATGAGCATTATAACTTGACTCAATAAGGCCATCAAAAACCCTTATCATCATGGCAAAGAGGTGGGTAGTTGGATAGGAGGAACCACTGGGTTTCTAGAGCTGAATAGTGTCTTGGTAGTGTCACTATATACTCTACTGGATCAGGATAGTAAAGTAGAGCTAACTTCTTCGAAGTGAACAAAAGCTTTTGTTAATAATCAGATTTATCAACTTTGTAAAGCTTCTTATTGTACCCCATCACTACAGGAGTGAGGGAGGAAGAAAGAGGAAGAGTTCAGGGTGGAGAGAATTTTCAAGACTTGCTCAAGAAAGAGAAGCAGTTATATTCCAACTCACAATTAATTAACTAGTTGATCCCTAAGCCTATAACACATGTGAACCAGGAAGAATGTATTTGTGTGATACCAGGGTCCTGAGAAAAGCCCATCCTCCTACCCCCCTCCCTTCCCTTCCCTGCAAATATCTCTCCCACCTGTTCTCTGATGTTGCTGGGCTTCTTTTAACAGGACACAAAAGCTTTCATTTCAGTTAGAGAAGTCTTAAAATGCAAGTTCTCTTTGGAAATGCAACACATTGACTTAAATTCACACAAAAGAAGACTGATAGATTAGATCCTTTCTTGCTAAGAAGTTTCTGTGAAAATGTTAGGGAGAGGGATTTTTGGTAAAGAAGGGTGTGAAAAGCTAAGGAAAGATCAACTTCATTCATAATCTTACCCAGCACTGATCCCCCTGGATCTATAAATCTTTAAGGGAGTTATATTTTGTTGCTGTTTTATGTTTATATGTATTTTTCTTCTAGTCCATGTCAGTTAAAAATAGAAGACCAGGCAGGCATCCCTCATTAGAGTGGGCTTGTGATGGTATGCTGAGGAGGCATTCAGATTAGAGATATGGATCCTGACTGAAAATATCTAAGGCCTGCCCCTTTTCTCCCCAACCATGTTTGGATTGGTTTATTTAAGAAACAGATTAAGCCAGCCTTGGTGTTGAGCTTGGCTTCTTCTCCTGGAAAAGACACCAGATACTCACCTGTTTGTATTCATATTACACCCAATGAATAAGTCTTTGGTAAGAATTCTGGGATACCCCATGTATGAGGAAGGAGGAGTAGATATAAAAGATTAGGTCTGCTTAACCTAATACCTGTAGACAAGAAATGAAGAGAGGCTATAATGATGGTCCTTCTTTTGGGCTCTATCAAATGCTCTTCCTTTTGTAGAATTAGGACCATCTTCCCATGGCTTTAAGGTATAGTGAAGCTACAATTTGTCCACTTGGTATGGTAATAGAGCCTATTCCCCACTCTCATGATTCTCATTTGAAAAGTGCCCTTAAGAAATCCTGCATTGAGGTAACTTTGGAAGCTGAGCCAAGTTGAACTGGGTTCAAGCCATGGGTTGAAATAATGGCACGTCTCTCTGCCTCTGGAGTCCCAGTGGCAGACTGTTTAATAGTCATTTAGGGGTGGCTAGGTGACGAAGTGAATAGAGCATCGGCCCTGGAGTCAGGAGGACCTAAGTTCAAATCCAGCCTCAGACACTTAACACTTATTAGCCGTGTGTGGGCAAGTCACTTAACCCCAATTGCCCTGCCTTCACCCCTCCAAAAAACAAAATGAAACAACAGGCATTTAATCTTGTTCCAGAGTCAACTAACCTAGAAATGCCCACCCAAGAAAGGACTAAAACTAGAATGGGACCCAGGAGGTGATGTAGAAGACCACTGGAAGATGCTAAATAGATTATAGGATCACATTTAGAGCTAAACACTATCTTATTTACTTGTGTCCCCAGTGCTTAGCACAGAACCTGGCATATTAGTAAGTGCTTTATATAGTTCAGTCACCTCATTTAACAGCTAAGGAAACCAAGGCCCCTGAAAGCTTTAAAGTGACTTCACACAATTAGTAAGCGGCAAAATGAAGATTTCAATGCAGGTCCTTTGACTCCAAATCCAGTGCTACAGGGGTGTCAGAGACCTTTGAGATGACCCAAAACTGGGCCAGATCATCTGGAACAGAACAGAACTTTGCTCCCTTTCGGCCTCTCCATTCCTCTGGGAATAAGAAAGTGGAATGCTATTTATCTGGACATGTACAGAAATTTGTTGGATGCTGCCTATATTGTTCTAGGTTAGATCCAACTATCCTCATTTCCCCCACATCTGTCAGAATCTTCTTCTGTGGCTGCAGAAGCCAAAGACCATGCATCCAGAACCCTTAAAAGACCATAGTGCTGAAGTCAGGCCCTTTGCAGTAATGATTTGTGATGAACATGCCAGGGGCAGAGTTAAGTAGCAGAACGAGGCAATGTCTCTTGAGATCCCTGTTTTTATTCCCTGATTAGAAGTTCCCATCTACCATCTGTAGGGATCAGAAAAAATCATAATAATATTTATATAGCGCCTTCAGATTTGCAAAGTCCTTAGATATTTTATCTTATGATCCTCACAATAACTCTATGAAGTAGGTGTTATTATGATCCCCATTTGAGAGATGAGGAAGCTGAGGCTGAGAAATTCATTGACTTGCCCAGCTAGTAAGTGAGACAGAATTTGAAATCAGGTCTTCCTGACTCCAAGTCCAGTAGTCCCTACTATAGCACCAATAGAGTGGACTCAGCCCCTTCTAGGGCTGATAGATTAACAGTCACTTATCTCAGCTGTTCCTGCTTTCAGAGGTGCTACAGTATTTACATAGAAGCTGGTAACTGATAGCCCTGGTTGAATTCCTCTCCAATCAGACTCTCCCAGTCACATCCTGCATTCCCCTGACCTCAAGGGAGAAAGACTCCTGGGTCCAGATTTCAGGAGGAGGGAGGGGGGAGCCAGCACTCCGGAACAGGGACAGCTGATGTCCTTCACACACGTGTTTCTTTTTATTTCCTTCAGTTGGCATGTCCCCACTCACCAGTGCCCTCTGGCTAGAGCTGGATTTTCACTTTAATTGAAAGAAGAAAGTATGTGTGGAAGTGGGAGTGGGGGAAAGCACATAGGGGAGGTCACATCATGAAGTTGAGAATTCAATACCAAGGGACTGGCATTCTCTAAATATATTTCCCCATATTTTATGTGCAACCCCCAAAGAAGCTGAGCACTAGGGAGAGTATTCCAACCCCAAATGGTCCTCTTCCCAGATAGCACATTCCTGTGGTCACTGTCACTTGACGTGTTGGGGCCAACTGCCATCTGCTATTTACTAAGACTCAGAAAAAGGGGCTTGGAGGGAGAGAGAGAGAGAGAGAGAGAGAGAGAGAGAGAGAGAGAGAG
>NW_027186296.1:3516642-3567602 GCF_028583685.1 Petaurus breviceps papuanus | reverse complement strand
GAGAGAGAGAGAGAGAGAGAGAGAGAGAGTGTCAAGATACTAAAGTAGGTTGAGTCCTACTCCAGTTACCTCCTGGCTACATTTTAATTACCCCCCCTACCCTTCCATGACTCAGAGTTAACACACAGGGATTTCTAGGTAGTGTCCTAATTCCTTAAAAGGAGCTTGTCCTTCAGGAATGTTTCAAGAGCTAAAAAGCTCACAGGTTGCTACTTAATTTAGTAGGTTTCCTCTTTAGCTCAGACTTGGCTAGCTACCATCCTGGGTAGTCATTTTATGTATGGAATTTCCATTTTCTAAGGATTACCTACAAAAACACTACCTTTCTTGGACAGCCCAAGCTTGGTGTTAGCCTGCCCAAGTTTGTGTGTAACACCTTATTTACAATGAAATAATAGCATTAGAATTAACCAAAGAAATCAATTGTCATGTAAATGGGTGCCACCTCAGGGGTCAGGAGGTGTAGCACCAATGCTATATTCACAGCACCAACAGTGACTATGAATATGCCAGCATAATTCTGAATTGCAAAATATAACAGGCTCTCCATCTAGAAGATGAAGGAAAACATTTATTCAGATACCAGAAAACCAAATCCCAATACCAGAAAACCAAATTCATCATAGCAACAAAGAAATCTATATATAATAACACTGAAGAGAACAACACCATCCTGAAGCCTTTCCACAAACACAAGCCTAGCTGTATCCTTGTTTGCATCCTCTCTCCTCCCTCTGTTCTAACTACTGTGACTCCCAGCTTCCTCTCAGCTCTGCTCCACCCATTCAGCAAGCTCCTCCCACTGTGTGTTCCATGTGATTATATTCAGTCTATTAAGGGGCAGAGAAGATCTTCAAATTCCCATTACCACTACAGGAGACTCTGGTGTTTTTAATTCCTTTGTTGACACAGGTCACTAATCAATTCTTAAGCACCAACTATGTGCCAGCCACTATGCTAAATTCTGGGAATACAAAGAAAGGTTAGAAATAATCAAGAAACTCACAGTCTAATAGTGGAGACAACATGCAAACAGTTGGGTATCAACAACATATGTACAGGATAAACTGGAGATAATGGAAGGAAGGCACTAGCATTGGATGGGAACAGGGAAGACTTCATGCAGAGAAGATTGTGAATGTATAGAATATGTATAGAATGTATAGAAGATCACTGTACTCAATACTGCTATAGTCCCTCAGTACTTATCCCCCTGCCTGTAATGCACTACCTTCTTCCTTTTTCCTCGTAGAATACCCAGCCTCCTTCAAGACTCAGCTCAAGCATTGCCTTTTACATGAAGCCTGTCCTTTTTCCCCCTTTCCCCAGTTTCTAGGACACTCTTCTGCCAAATCTCCTTGTATCTATTTTATATAAATGTATAGGATGCTATATCTACATATATGTACATGTAATATCTGCCAATAGAATGTAAGCTCCTTGAGAGCAGAGACTGTTACATTATTGCTTCTCTTTCCCCAGTGCCTAAGAAAGCACATAGAAGACGTTTAATAATGCTTGCTGATTGATCATAGATTTAGACCTGGAGAGAGCCTTAGAGGTCACCTAGTCCAAGGCGCTCAATTAACAGAGGCCAAAGTGACTAAATGACTTGTCCAAGGTAGTTAAGGGACAAAAGTGTCATTCAAGCACAGGTCCTCAGATGCCAGATACAGTATTCTTTCTATTATACTACCATAAACATTTATCAGATTTGTAGATGACACAAAATCTGTAGTATGTCTCACACACTAGATGACAAAGTCAGGAATCAAAAAGATCTTGACAATCCAGAACATTGAGTTGAATAGAGTAAAAAGGAATTTAACAGGGATTAACATCAAACATTACTCTTAGATTCAAAGAAATGTCCTTTGAAAGTACAAGTTTCGAGAGACGCATTTAAAAGGTAAATTGTCTGAAAAAGACCTGAGGGCCTGAGTATACTGCAAGCTATTACAATAAAATAGCATTAGTGACTTCATTTTGTCATTATCCACCATTTTGTGAAATTGTTTCAACTTCTTCGAAGTCACTTGATTTTGGAGAAAGAACAAGACTATTCCCTCTCCCAATTGTCACCCAACTTAAGGAATGTCACAAAACTGCTCCTCTCCCTCTCACCTCAGTGTCTCCCAATCCTCTCTACCAGCAAGAAACCTGGTGTCTCAATCCCTATAATCCTGTTTTTCCTGTTTTTTTCACTCTCTCCACATGATGTATTAACTTTGTAGAAACCAATGGTCAGGGTCTTTGGCTATGAGAGCCTTGGTCCCAATTGTTTCTGCAACCACAAAACTTACTAAATAAATTGGTTGTCTGGATGAAACTTGGTTTCTTTATTCCACCATAACAGTTATATCCTACATAACAAAGCTTAGTTTGAATCAATATTGTAATATGGCGAGCAAAAACCCCTGATGTGGTCTTGGGCTACCTTAGGGGAGGCATAGCTTCTAGGAAGAAGAGGTGATAATCCTGCTATATTTTGTCTTGGTGAAACCATGTCTGGAGTATTATGTTCAGTTGGACACTGATAAACTAGAAGGTGACAGAAGTGGTTAAAAAAATAAGGACCTTGAGTCCATGCCAAGAGAAAACACAATGGGGAAAAGGTGACACATCACTCAATCAATAAATATTTCTTAAGTACCTCCCATGTATGTGCTCAGTGTTAGGAATACAAAAGAAGCAAAAGATAAGCCCTGCCCTCAAGGAGCTCAGAATCCAATAGGGTAGACAACAAGCAAAAAAAAAAAAGTTAGCTGTCTTCAAGGATTTGAAGGGCAGTCATATGAAAATGGGAATGAATTTGTTCTTTTTGATTCCAAAGAGCAGAATTAGGAGATATATGTGGAAGTTATACAAAGATGAATTTAGGCATTGAGTATGGAAAAATTTCCTAACAATGAGAGCCAACCAGAAGTGGAATGGGCTACCTTGGTAAATACTAGAAGCCTTTTCAATGGTGCTCTGTAGACAAAGGTTCACTGATGGCTTGTCAGGTATGTTGTTGAGGGGAATCTCTTTCTTCAGGAATAGTTGGGCTAGATGGTCATGAGGTCCCTTCCTACTCTACAATCTGATTTTGTCATTTGTGATTTGCTTGTTGATAATTTCATTTCTCAAAACATGGAACAAAGAATTAAAGGAACTGCTGCTCTGCATCTAATTCTAGCCATGAAGTGGAGGTGGTGTGAACCTTGGGGGGAAGAAGAGTGATTATGTTATATATAATTTACAACAGCCAAGTAAGAATATATTAGATGTGCTCCAAATATTAAACCTTCAAAAAATTTAGAGAAAAAACATAGGCATGATGTTATAATCAGAAACTTCCTTAAAGGAAAGAAGGATAAAGAGTAAGAAGATTTCCAGATCCTCTTGTGAATTTTTTTTAAAGCAATTGGGGTTAAGTAACTTGCTCAAGGTTACACGGCCAGGTGTTTCTGGGTGGGTGCTAAGTGCCTGAGCCTGGATTCGATCCCAGGTCATCCTGACTCTGGGGCCAGTGCTCTTACTCGCTGTGCTACCTGGCCACCCCTAAGCAATTGGGGTTAAGTAACTTGCTCAAGGTTACACAGCCAGGTGTTTCTGGGTGGGTGCTAAGTGCCTGAGCCTGGATTCGATCCCAGGTCATCCTGACTCTGGGGCCAGTGCTCTTACTCACTGTGCTACCTGGCCGCCCCTTCCTCTTGTGAATTTTGATGGCATAATCATGAATCACTTATGCTCTCTCAGCCTTTCCTCAACTATAAAATGAGGGTAACACCTGAAGGAGCTACCTCACAGGGTTGTTGTGAGAACACATACTCTCAAATGGGAAAGTACTTAAAGCACTTTGTGAAAGTTTACGGTACTCTATAATTGTCAATTATTATTATTATAAATGTATCCCAAGGGAAGCAAGGGCAAAGTATTTAAAGAGACCAATATGCCTTTACAGGGATCTCTCAGATGAATTCACATCAAAAAATAAATGAAAGCATAGAACAAACCTCTACTATAGTGTCCCTAGAAAGAATGCACAGAAGAACTGAGGTCTGTGGAATTTTCTAAGGAGAACCATGAGGACTCAGCATTTTAGAGGCTAGAATGATGAACTCTGCATACAATGATAATGCATGATGGAAAGTAAAGGAGTCACCTAATTTGCCTTCAATTATTATCCTCGAGGAGTAACTTTTTTTTTTTTTAAGCAATCAAGGTTAAGTAACTTGCTCAAGGTTACACGGCCAGTTATTTCTGGGTGTGGTGCTGAGTGTCTGAGCCCGGGATTCGATCTCCAGGTCGTCCCAACACTGGAGCTGGTACTCTTACTCGCTGAGCCACCTGGCCACCCCTAAGCAATTGGGGTTAAGTAACTTGCTCAAGGTTACACGGCCAGGTGTTTCTGGGTGGGTGCTAAGTGTCTGAGCCCGGGATTCGATCTCCAGGTCTTCTCAACACTGGAGCTGGTGCTCTTACTTGCTGTGCTACCTGGCCGCCCCTGAGGAGTAACTTTCAAACTATAGCAAGAACAAAAATGGGTAAGAGGGAGTAGGACTTGAAGGTAGATGATGAGGTGAAGGACTCCCAGATGGTTTAAATAAACTTCTCTTGGTCACCCATCCAGTCAGAAAGAATTCAAGTCACTGCTTTGTGCCAGGTGGGCAGTTAGGTGGTGAAGGAAAAGTTATGTGATCATCTATTAGAAATATTTTATAAGGGACTCATGGTCAAATTGGGGCAGCTAGGTGGTACAGTGGATAGAGTGAAGCCAGGAAACACTCCTCTTCCTGAGTTCAAATCCAATCTCAGACACTTACTAGCTGTGTGACCCTGGGCAACTCATTTTAACTCTGTTTGCCTTAGTTTCCTCATCTTTAAAATGACCTGGAGAAGGAAATAGCAAAACACTACATTATCTTTGCCAAGAAAACTTCAAATAGGGTCACAAAGAGTCAGACACAGCTGAAACAGGCGAACCCCAACGTTGTGCCAGTTCTGGAAATATGAAGAAAGGCAAAACAACAACACTGTCCTTCGTCTCAAGGAGCTCACAATCTAGTAGGGCGACAACACGTAGACAACTACTCTTTAAAAGCTACATAAGTGGGGCCGCTAGGTGGCGCAGCGAGTAGAGCACCGGCCCTGGAGTCAGGAGGACCTGAGTTCAAATCTGGCCTCAGACACTTAACACAAAACTAGCCGTGTGAACTCGGGCAAGTCGCTTCACCCCAACTGCCCTGCAAAAAAAGTAAAATAAAATAAAAGTTATATAAGGGGTAAATTGGAGATAATCAATAGAAGGAAGGTAGTGGCATTAAAGGGAAGTGGGAAAGGCTTCCTGGAGAAGGTGCTACTTTAGCCAAGATCTGAAGGAACCCAGAGGAACCAGAAAGTAGTGGTTAGGGGAGAGAGTGTTCCATTTGTGGGTACAGCCAATGAAAACACCCAGAATAGGGAGATCATTGTGACAAATTAGATCCCAAAGCACAGAAAGAGGACTCTAAAGTGGCATTTGAATGACTTAGTAATCCTTGAGAAATTGTGGAGAATAAGAAAAGTGCCAAAAGATTAGGCATCAGATATAGCCTTAATTTTAAAAAGGAATGTGGGGCAGGTGGGTGCCGCCAGGGGTGTGGGGGGGGGTGGAGGATGGGAGAAAGGAAAGAGGATTCCAGAAGCTACGGACAGGTCATTTTGACCTCAATACACATACAAATAAATTCTAGGGTGGGGTTTTTTAAAAAATATGTGAACATTCAGGTAAGTTAGATGCCAGGAGAGGTGCACTGAGATTCACTTTTACTTGTAGCATTTAGGAAATACATAGTATGATAAATCTAGATCTGGAAGGGACTCAGAGGTCATCTAATTCTAACCCCTCATTTTACAGATGAGGAAACTCAGTCCCAGAGAGGTTAAGTAATTTGTCCAAGGTCATACATACAGTAAGTGGCAGAATTAATTCTATGCTGATATGGTATGCCTTTTGACTCTTTCCTTAATTGTTTTTTTTCTATGTGCTCTATCCTTTGGTGATGTCATCTACTGTTGAAGTTTCATTTTTACATCTATGTTTGCCTTTAACTCATGAAGACACCTAAATTTTTCCATATTCCTTAAACATTTTTGGAAAGCATAGCTCCAATCCTCAAACTAGGCTTCTAGTCCTACAAATGCTAACTGGATAACTCCAATCATATGTGCCTAAAGCACCAATATGTCCCAAATTGAACTCATCTTCCCCTTTTTCCCTCCAATCTACTCCTCCCTTCACTTTCTCTATTTTTCAAATACTCTGCAATCCAGTAACTCTGGCCTCCCTGTTTTCCCTCATATTGAACACTCTATTGTCACACTCTAGGCATTTTTACTGACTGTCCCCAGGTCTGGGATTTTCTCCTTCCTTGTCTCCATTCCTAGCTCCCATGGCTTTCTTTAAGTCCCAACTGAAATCTCACCTTCAGGAAAGAAGCCTTGCCTGATCCCCTTTAATGCTAGTCCCTTCCTTCTGCTGATTATCTCTGATTTATTCTCTATATACCTTGTTTGTACATAGTTTTTTACATGCTTCCTCCACCATTAGTAATCTAATGAGAGCAGGGGCTGTTTTATTTTGTTTTCTTTTGCCTTTCTGTTTATCTTCAGCATTTAGCCTGGTACCTGGCACATAGTAGGCTAATAAATGTTCGGTGACTTGGTTTGACTTTCTCTTGATGCTGTTACCATCTTCCTAGTCACACAAACTCTTAGACTTGGAGCCACCTTTAACTCTTCCCTCTCCCCCAATAGCCACGTCCAATCAGTTGCCAAATCCTATTGAATCTCTATCCTATCCCTCATCTTTCACATTTGCCCCTTACTTTACACTCACCCTACCAACACCCTGAGTTTAGACATTTATTGTGTTTTTCCCAAACTATTATAATAGCCTCTTAAGTGTTTTCCCAACCTCCAGTCTCTTCCTCTCACTATTCCATCCTTCACCTATCCTCCAAATTCTATCCCTCCTGATCAAACTTCAGCTAAATCTTTACTCTGTAATTCTTTGATTAATCCTTTCTTAATGTAACTTGAATTCTCATAAATAGGAAACTCATCATGACTTCTCTAAACCAAAAGTTGCCTTCGGCCTATAAAATACTTAGCTGTCAGAATGTTTCAGGACAAATATACATACAAAAACCCTCACTGGAGGCTTCACTCCAACCTCTAACTACCTGCCTGGAGAGAAGTTGTTAATGTATATTTTAAGCCTACCCTCCTTCCTCCAGACAGCAGGGGTTATGCCTTTGTCTTAAATGGTTTGTGTCTGTTTCCTGTTCTGAACACTTTCAATCACAGCAGAACAGAAGATACAACATGGTGGAAAAGGAAAGATCAATGAGTTTGGAGGCCTTGGGTTCATGACATGTGAGGATCTCTTGAAGTAACTGGGCTTGTTAAGATTAGAGAAAAGAAGAAAGAGAATCATAATATTCAAGTATTTGAAGGATTCTTTTGTGTAGGAGGCATTAGATTTGTATTGTGTGGTCTCAGAACACAGGTCTAGCAGCAAAGAACAGAAGTTAGAAAGAAGCCAATCTAGGCTTAATATCAGGAAAAAAAATTTCTCAAAGTTGAAGTTGTCTGATATGGGATGTTTAACTCTGAGAGGAGGTGGGTTCCTCTTCCTGGGAGGCTGAATAACCACTCATTGGTTATGTTATAATGGGGATTCTTTCATGTCTGGCTTGGACTAGATGGCCGTGGAAGTCCCTTCTAATTCTTACATTCTGTGACACTGTCATTTATTACTTATATAACCACTCTGGCCTAAGTTTTCTCATTTGTAAAATGAGGAGTAAGACAAGATGAACACTAGAATCAGTTTTCAGCTCTACAACACCAGCCAAAATATTTTTTTTCTACTGCATTGTTCTGAAGAAGTCAGGTGGCATAATGTATAGTGCTTTGGAATTAAAATGAGGAAGACTTGCGTTTAAATCCTACCTCAGACACTTTATCTCTGTTACTGTAACTTCCCTCTGTGCCTCAATTTCCTCATCTACAAAATGGGGATAATAATAGCACCTGTCTCATTGGGTTGCTATGAGGATTCAATAAGATAACTTATTTAAAGAGAGAATAAAACAGATTTGAGAGATGTTGTGAAGGTAGAAGTTACAAGCTTTGGTAATTGTATATGTTGAGTAAGGAAAAGTGAGCCATCAAGTATAAGATTAAAGTTGCAAATCTAAGTGATTAGAATGATGGTGGTATCCTCAAAAGAAGTAGGGTTGTTCAGAAGAAGGGTGAGTTTTGCCTGAAAAATTACCTTAGGTGCCTAAGTCAGGTTCAAACTAAGAGGCCCACTTGCTAGGGTGCAGGAAGGGGCAGAATGAAGAAATGTTGAAGCAGGTTGGGCAATTGTGTTGGAAACAAACCTGAGACTGTTTATGAAAAAAACAAAAATGAATCTAACTCATCTTCTCACCCTTCAATTGCTTGATCATATAGCTCTTGGAATCAGGCCACAGGCCACTTGGGTCTATTCCATAGCTCATAATTTGTAGACCTATAGGATAAAATATGAATGTTCTTACTGGTGAGTTTTAAGGCTCTCCACAAAAATATAAACTGGTATGCATTTGAATTCAAGGAACCTTTGGGGATGTCTAAGTTCATGTGTGGTCCTTAGGATTTTGTCTATAGATCTGCCCCTGCAATTTACTATCCATGTGGTCTTCAGTCCCTTTTCTTCTCCAGACTTCACTTTCCTCATGTATAGATTTAGAATTATATAGAATTATATTTATTTATATTTATATTTAGAATTATATAGAATATAGAATTGGACTAGATGGCAATAATTTTCTATTTTTAACATTCTGTAATCCTGTAGTCTGTCTATAACTTATGTTTCAAGTCTACCCCTTGTTACAGTCTCTTCATATTAGCTGAATTGTTTCCAGATTTCATCCCTTTCCCAACTCCCCATATTCACATAGGTAATACCCCCATGCTTGGAAAGCATTCCATCCACTTCTCTATATGTTGACCTTCCCTGAGCCATGCAACAGAACATAATTTTTTTTTCCATGTTTCTTATAGCATATTGTCTAGATGACTCTTAATATAAGTCACATTGATAGGGCTTTTTAAGGTTGGCAAAATCCTTCCCACTATAAGCTTTATAAGGTAGGTAGCAAGTATTCCATTTTGTTGGTAAGAAAACTGACCCTCCGAGAGGATGTGATTTGCCCATGATAACTTTAAATGGTGAGACTTGGACTTCAGTTTTCTGATTCCAAAGTCCATTTTCTATCTGATGTACCAAGCTAGCCCTCCTTTATCCCGTGTCATATCTCATCTAGAATCATATTTATTTGTCTATTCCACCCCCGTTAACTGAAAACTCCTCAAAATAAGGACCATGTTGTTTTTCTCCTTTGTATCTTCAATGCCTTACACAGAAAGTTATTAGATTGAACAAAATTGAATTTTTTAATAAACATAGAAACTTCATAGTGTCAATTATTTGCATATTTTGATCTCACGGTAAATATAATAACTGTAGAGTTTTTCTGGTTTTTTTAGGTATATGTTATAGCTTAACAAAAATAAGACTACACACATCCACACACACATCACAAAATCCAAGGGGCATTAACTTTCCTATCTAGTTACAACTGTTGTATATGGGGAATAGACAAGTTGCCCACTATTTTGGTAGTTTGCAAGAATGTGCATTTGCTCTTCAAAGAGAGACATGCAATGTCTGGAATTCATGTTTAAAACATTGCTTAGGTTCTATGGTATAATCTCAATCATCTCAAGTCAACAGCTGGAATTACACAGTGTTAAATTGGATAGCAAGCTCTGTGACTTAAGACTGTCCCACCTCTACTTCACTTGTAAATTTTAGAGTGTGGGTTTTAGTTTCCACTTCAGCTGTTGAACTCTTTCAAAATGTCAACCTGAAAACAGCCAAGAATAGAGGCTTACAAACAGGGACTAAAAAATAGCATATAAAGAAATCCCATGGAAGCCTTTGGGCTCATCTTGTAAGATTCAAAGAAGCCAGCTTTCTAGAAATTCTTCCAAACTCTCATTATTACTTTTTTTGTGTAGTACAGGTAAAATCTCATTAGTCAAATTTCTATTTTTCTTGGGTCACCATTATTAGGAAAATGCTTCACCAATTCTACCTTTTCCAGAATGGGAATAGCAACAAGAGGAATTCTGAATTCGTTTTCCAATGTTAGATCTTGATCATCTGAAGAGCTAGGAGATTACCTATTGGAGAAAAGACTCCTGAACTTTTCCATAATCCTTAGAAGTCTTGGGAACAAGAAGGGAGAGAGAGCAATCCCAAGGAAAGGATAAAACAGAGCTAGATATTTTATGCTGCAGTTTGGATAAGAAAGGGAATAAATAGTAACTTTTCAAATGGATAGGTAGGATAGGTTCATAGACTTTTTTCGGGAAGAGACCTCAGAGGTCATCTAGTCCAATTCCTTCATTTTACAGATGAAGAACCTGGGGTCCAAATAGGTTAAATTACTTGATCCAAAGTTATACAAGCAGTAAATGGCAGAAGTAGGATTTTAATTTAGGTTTCATGACTCTATAAGTTCTTTATGAAAGTTCAGCATGCTTTGTTCTTTACCATGCCACTACTCTGGGCACATGTAGGTCGAAGGGAGGAATGTGAACAATAAAAACATAACCCTCTGAAATCAGAAATGCCAATATCCAGAAATTTTGAGTGGTTTAGATCATAGAATCATAGAAGTGTAGAGCTTCAAGAGGCATTAGAGATCATCTCTTCTGGCTTCCTTATTTAATGATGAAGAAACTGAAACCTGGAGAAGTTAAATGAATAGACTGATGCCCCACAGAAAGAACATCAGGGGAAAAATAAGTGTAGAGCAGGGTTTCACTCAAAATATAATAATACCCTTTAGGGTTTGTTGATAGATTTCATCCAAATAAATGAATAGGTTTTAGGAAATTAATCATCAAAATTAAAAGTAGTAGATCTGAGATGAGCCCCTCCCTTCGCAATTTAAATATAGTTCAAAAAAGAAGGGATGACTGTTTAGGTAGCAAGATAATGGGTTAATTTCACAGATATCTTCAAGCTGGTGGTCACACCCTAGGATGAGGTCAAATTGAATCTTAAAGAAGAAAGGAGGGGGGAAAACAACTTATTATAGCACTTACAATTAGCGACAGTACAGGAAATATTCCTCACCAGCTCACAATTACCACAGTTGCCACAAAGCATTACTGAGAGGGACCATTCTTTCTACTAATGGCCATGTCTTTATTTCCCCCTCCTTCCCCCCCTTCCACATCACTTCCACCATCCTTCAATGTTGAAATAATCTAGGACCTATCTCCTGGGACTCAACCCTATGCAGATGCATATCCCTAAAAATCTTAAATGACCAGAAGAAAAAATTCAACCATCAACTAGTTATACTAACCACTTATTGAAGGAACTGAAAAATCACATCTCAAAGTTATTATTCAAGGCTTCAACTTTTTCAATGGCAGGAGTATACAAGACAAAAATAGTCATTTTCAGCAGGGTATCCCATTACCCTTTTTCCTTCCTCCCCTCCCATTTCACCGTTCTCTAAATAAAACTTGGCTAAACACAAATGACTGAGCAAATTGTGGTGTATGAATGTAATGGAATATTATTGTGCCATAAAAAATGAAGAAAAATAGGGTTTCAGAGACTTATATGAACTGATGCAGAGTGATGTGAGCAGAACTAGAATAATTTATATTATAACAAACAATTGTCCACGGTCAGATAGATGTAAGTTCAATATCTTTGAGGTTGATATAAGATAGGAGCTCAGGATCAACAGATATTCATTTCTTTTCTTTCTAAATAATTAAATGAGAAACAGTATAGCCTCATAGAGTTGATTTCAGAATCAAGAATTCATACTTCTGGCTTATACTGGTTGTGTGACCCTGGGCAAGTCACCTAACCTCTGATTACTGATATGCAAGCCAGTTGCAAAATAGTTGCCTATCTGTACAATCTAAATTGGTGGAGGGAGTTTCCTTACTGAGAGTTCTCTACACCAATTAAATCAACAGAGAAGAAGGAAGATGTAATAGTAATGGAATTTGAAGATCCCCTTGTATTGGCAAGCTAACAAGTATTCAGCACTTAGTTCCAAGCTCACAATTGTGTCAAGTATTAAGACCCAGAACTTGTAAACCCCGCAGTGGGATGGGCTTCCTGATGGAACAGGAAGGGGCTGGAACAGGAAGGAGCTAATACCAGGAAAAGCAGAAGAAGCTGGACAGTCAGAACTTCTTGGAGCAAGCAGGATGGAGGCTGAGGAGGAGAGACTGAGGCTGGAGAAAGTGATTTTGACTTTGAGAACGAAGCTTATGGTGGTGGAGTTTCTTCTGAGAGCCAGCTGGAGCTTCTGTGGGAGACCTTTCTTCTGGGAACTTCTGCTGAGAGCTTCCGAGAACCAGGCTGAGGAGCTACCGACTTCTTCTGTGAGCTGCCAGAGATTTATGAGGACCAGCCAGAGCTGCATCAGACTGAGGAAGCATGACTGTGGTGCTGGTACTTTGTCCATCTGTTTTGGGTCTATGTTGATTTCACAGGCAGAAAGTGAATTGATGAGGATGCTGGCAATGTGTATTAATGTTATTGTGGCTTGGTTAAGCTTTGTCTTCCCAGAAACAGAAACTGTGAGGGACTTGAGGTAAATTAGACACCGTGAGCTTCAATATGGAACAGGAACTGCACAGAGAACTGGACAGGGGACTGGGAGCTGTCTGCCTTTGAACTCAGGTGGCCGTTGGTTAGTTTTGGGCAGGAGCTGGGACCATGGAAGAGGAACCATGGAAGCTAAGAGCCTGCCTCATCAAGATGAAAAGGCCTCTCCTTGGGTATTTAAGGCTGACTGATAATATTGTAACTTAATTGTGACCTAGGGATGGATGGCCTTTGTACTTTACACTACCCCTTAAGAGGTACTTAGTAGTGACTGATGATATTGTAACTTAGTTGCACGCCATGGGTAGAGGACTTTGACCTTTGTACTTTGTGTCAATTAAGGAGGCTTGCCTCCTTAAGGGTAATTGATTTCAGGATTTGCTGAATGAAGGACTTACTAAATGAATGTTATCTTTTGCTTAAAACTATGTGACCACTTTGGTGAAAACTATGTGGCCATTTTAGTGATAAGTTGTGAACTTAAAACATTCTGAATGCTGTACTTTATTTTCTGTGAATGTGTTGTCTTGGTTTGTTGTTGAATAAATAAGAAAATTCACTATACTGTGTAATAAGAACTTTGAAAGCTGTTCATAGCAGCAGTCCTCTAGAAAGCTGCTCATGCTTTACAGAGGAGATGGAAGGAGGAGGAAGAAGGAAGGAAGGATGGGAGAGGAGGGTGGAAATAGAGATGGGAAGAAGGAAGAGAAAAAGAAAAAGAGGAAGGTGAGAAAGAAGAGGACACTGAACCAAGAGAAGGGATGTGGCCTGCCCAAGGTGACACATGGTATATGTGTAAAAGCCAGTATCATGACCCTAAATCTTATTGACTTTAATCCAGTGCTTTTTTCCACGTGGACACAGTTTATTCATCTGTAAAATATGAGATTAACACCTGGAGCACTTACCTCAAAAAAAGTTATTATTGAAATCAAATGTGATGGTGTATGTAAAGTGCTTTGCAAATATCAGAGCACTATATAAATGCCATGTTTATAGACAAAAACTCCTAATAACTAGGAATCCATAGTTACATTCTAGCATTGTGCTTCCCAAACTTTTTGCAATGTTAGAGCCTTTCACTTGAATCAAAATTTCAACAGCTCCACTCCAAGAAAAAAAAACTTTCAAATTATTTTTATAATCTCCACTACCAAAGAAGTGAAAACAAAATAGATGCCCATTGATTGAGGAATGGTTGAACACATACATGCTAGCACCTGAGTTAAATAGAATGACTATGACTGTGCTAAAAGAAATAGAGATTATGAATACAGAGAAGGATGGAAAGACTTACATGAATTGATGCAAAGTGAATTCAACAGAACCAGGAAAAATGTACATAATGACTACAACAATGTAAATGTAAGAAAAAAAACAATATTCACAAAACAATCAAGAATAACTAATGAGAAATTACAAAGAATAAGCTAGGTCCCAAAGAAGAGATCTGAGAAGACACCTATCCTCACTCTTTTTTTTTAAGCAATTGGGGTTAAGTAACTTGCTCAAGGTTAAAACAGCCAGTTGTTTCTGGGTGGGTGCTAAGTGTCTGAGCCTGGATTCAATCCCCAGGTCATCCCAACACTGGGGCTGGTGCTCTTATCCTAACTCTTGCAGAGATGGCCCATAAATGTAGTATATTACATATTAAGTAAGATTTTTTTCAGTGCATTGATTGGATAAGATTATTTTTTTCTTTTTCTAAAAAATATTATTTGATTTAAGGATGGCTCAGAGATCAGGGGAGTAGGAAAAATGAGGGAAGTATACGGGGGCAATCTAAATGACATAAAACAAATACTATAAAAATTATTTTTAAAAAATGCCTCCTACTTTTGGTACCAAATGACTTTGATACTAGATTTCAAAAATCTAAGGTTTCATAGGTATGGTTACATTTATTCATATTTAGTATCTGATTATTTGTGTTTAACATCTGTTTTTGTATTTATTCCTTCTCCCCATCAGCTCCTTAAGAGCAAGGCCATTATCTTCTAATTACTTCCCCTGCAGTTTAGTACATAATGGGATCCATTGATGGACTGAAACCAACAACCACAAAAGAAAATCAAATATGATTTTAAAAGGAAGTCTTGCTGTATGTATCCATTAGAAAGGCTGTCTGAATGAGGACAGAATTATGTATTGTTTTTACCTTGCTACCATTGTGGCTCATTTTCTACTTCCTCTCCTAATCTTGGGTGAAACATGCCAGACATTGCACAAAGCAAAGTGCTTGTCTAGGCTAGGGAGTGGGGAACAAACTAAATTAGGTAAGTGTTGAGATCTTAAAAACACACACATCCAAAATCAAAGAATTATTCCTACTGGTTCCAAATTCAGAGAGATTTGTTCCTTTGTGTTGTCAAGGATACTTGTCAGATTCTCTTGTCATATTTCCAACATAAATCAAATATGCCTGTATCCTTGGTCTCTCAAGTGACTGGTTCAGGTATGAATATGCATGTGTAACTGATTCATCTGCCTACATTATGCCATTTAAAAATAATTAGCTTTCACAAAGTGAAGGAAGGTCTACAACAGGCAGAAACTCCACTCTAAACCAGCCTATCACTCTACTTTTCTTGTTTTTCTCCTCAGTCCCAGATTGCCCATACTGTGCAAATTTATGGGTTTTCTCCCATCAGAAGGAAGATAAAAATCTCACCTAAAGAATTATTATTAGGGAGCTATTGATTAACAGAATATATGAGAATATAGCAGAAATGAGGATCGCCTATCAAGAACCAAAATGTTTTTACCACTGCCACACATCTATGAAAAGAAATATGATTATGAAGAGGTTACTCTTCAGGTGTCCCTGTCTTGTTAAGGATTCTGGAAACTGCTGTCTCCTGTGCTATAGAAACAAAGGGGAAGGGGGGAATCTGGTGATGAAATACAAGAATAAACAACAGCCTTTTTTCCATTAAAAAAACCTTCATTGGGAAGATTGTCCATTCATTCATCCATGCTATAATTGAGTATTTATTAAGCACACACTACACTATTTAGGAGTAAAAGGACAGTAGGAATAGAATTATAATTCGAGAAGAGAGAAACAGGGTATAGTGGAAAATGCATTCAGTCTAGCTTAAGGAGACCAGAGTTCAGTGTGATAAAGTCAGTCAGTAAACATTTATTAAGCATGGGTTATGTGCTAAGTACCGGGTTAAGAACTAAAAAGGAAAGGAAGTTCCTGCCTTCGAGGAGCTTAATGCAGGAAGACAGCACACGAAAGCAAGGTACCTGTCACTGGTGGCTAGGGAGGATATGATGGAGAATCCCAAAAGAGTGCAGTGCAGCCTGGTCTAAAATGAAGTGAAGGCTGGCCTCCATGCCATCCTTAAGAGGAGGTTCTAGGAGCTGTCCCACCCCACTATCCAATCAAAGGGAGGGTCCCTAGGGTCTCCCCTAGGGCACCAAATGGATGGTGCGGTATGGTGTAGTGAATGGAGTGCAGGAGGTGGAGTCAGGAAGACCCCTTCCGATACTTACTAGCCATCAAACCCTAATCAGGTCTCTGGGTCTCAGTGACCTCCTCTGTAAAATGAGGAAGTCTGGACCTCCAAGGTGCCTTTTAGCTCTAAACAATCTGCCCATCATTTGTGTACAAATCATTTAACCTTTCTGAGATTTTTTTTGAAACTGGGATAATAATAGTTGCACTACCTACCTCGTGGGATTGTTGCAGGGAAAGTAATTTATCATTAGTAAAGCTCTTTCTAAATACAAGGCAATTCTCACTTTACATAAATTTGAATTATGCAAATTTGACTCCCAGTGCTTTGGCAGTAGCACCCCCTCCCCACCCCAGACACTGGCTGGGGCTCTGGTTCTGGCTCCAGGCAGGCAGAAGGGGCAGCAGCCCCAGTGCAGCCCCACACCAGGGGTCCTGGGGCTGGGGGAGGAGGGAGGGTGTCAGCTACTGAAATGGGTCCAGGATAGCAGAACCATAATGGAGACAGGACCACTTGGAGCCCCATGAGGGGAGGGGATAGTCTGAAGAACAATCCATTTCCAATAAGCAAGAATTGACTCTATAACTATGCTTCATTGAAGCATAGACCTAGCCCTAGAAAGGATCTCAAAGGCCATCAGATCTTAACCTCATCTTACAGATGAGACTGAAGTCCAAGGAAGTTATGTGATTTATGTATTGAATGCATTTATTATTATTTTATATATTAAATATTATAATACACAATATATAAATATAATATATTGAATATAATATTATTAAATTATAATATTATTATTATACAGACCTTTCTTGCTTTATATAAATTCATATTGTGCAAATCTGATTTTATGCAAAGAATTCTGAAAGAAATCCACATTCAAAAACTACCTGTGCTAACTTCGTTGCAATACTGTGCTCTCTCTGCTTTTGCCACTAGGCTCAGTGCTTTGAGGTTTCCCACCCCACTCCCTCACCAGAAAATAAACCATAAAAAATACCCTCCAAGTGAAAGTTGCTATTTTTCATCCTTCACTTTCAAAGAGAACTAGTAACATCCTAAGGGGATGTCTTAATTTTTGTGTGAACTGGATTTGAGTGAGGTAAACTTACACAAAGTCATCAGCTTCACTCTCTTCTGGAGTCATTGAAGTCCAGTGGCAGGACAAAATCAAGATGGCTAACCATGGCCCAGGATGCTGTGAATGATCTTGGTGTATTCCATGTCTGACCAAGCTCTAAGGGCTCCACAGCATCTGCTTTGGACACCTTCATGGCCATTGGAACAACAGCTAGAACTAACCAATACTGGAAAGAGCTTCCTAGTGAAAAGGAGTGAACTCTCTCTAATACTGGAAGGATTAAAGGAAAGAAGTTGGACAGTTGTGTTAGGAATACAATAGGAAGGGATTATTTTACTTTGGATGGGAGGGAATGAATAAGTGTTCAAATGTTTTATACAATCTACAAAGACTTGCACACTATTAAGAACCAGGTGTAAGATTATTCCAACTCAAATATAATGAGAAGTGTTTATCAAACAGTTCTGTGGCTTCACCTTGTAGCAGAACAGCATATGACAAAAAAATTATTGATGAGTGAAATGAAAGCTGAATGAAGAGATTGCCACTACCAGAAGGTCTTGAGACCTCCAAAGTCAAGAGAGAATTTTGCCCCTGCTCCATCCACCTGCCCATCAGAGTGTCAGGCCACACCTATTTGTCTTTCATCAGTCCATGTCTGTCCTGGCCCACATGTTGCCTGCCTTGTCTGTGTCCATGCCTGCCCTCTCCAACTCTCCCCTTCCTCTCAGTTCTGGCCAGGTTCCCATGTCGCTGACCCCCCATCCCAGCATGTTCCTCCTTCTGCTCTGGCTTCTCTGTCCCTGGCCTCCACATGCCATTGAACCATGTACTGGCCTCCTCCCTCCACTGCTGGACCCCTTCCTGTCTCTCTTCCTCCCTCCTTCCTCCAAGTCTGCAGGCAAATTCACATTCGTAAAAATCGCTTTACATAGAGTTCTGAGGAACTGTCCACCCACATAAAGTGAGAACTGTCTGTATGTATAAGATATAGTTCCTGCCTCAGAGTTTAATAATCTAGTTGGTGAGACATCAACCTATAGTAAAGTAGAGGAAAACCTATAGTCAGGGTGGGGAGGGATACTAGATGTCTCAGGTTATTCCCCCTTCTCCCAGTAACTACCTTCAGACACACACATAAGAAGAGATTCCCTAGCCACTATTTGATTGTGTTACCTTGAAAATGGTATTTTAATTGAATTTTAAGGTCTGCAAAACATTTTACAAAGATCTCATTCAATCCTCACAATGAACTTGGGATGTAGATGCTATTTCTATTCCTATTTCACTTATGGAGAAATTGAGGCAAAGTGAGGTAAAAGTGACTTGCCCAAGGTCACACAGTTAGTAAGTGTTTGAGGTGGGATTTGAATTCAGATCTTCTTGATTCCAGTCCCAATTCACTACATGACCTCCATGCTTGTGATATGGCAGGGAAAGAAATACAAATGATCAAGGGACACTGGGAACTCCACACAAATAGCTGTAATACACAGTCCACCTAGTTCAACTCCTCCTAGAAAATGCAAATATGTCAAAGGATGGTGCAGCCTAATTAGACATTAGCATCTTATTGTGATTTATTCAGATTGGATCATTCAATTGCCTAGTTCCTGAGATTCTCGAATATGATTCTTGATTGAGGAACAAGTAAAGCCAAACAATTATGGAGCATGGAGAGTTATGGGAGGTAAAGAGTGTGGTGCCCACCTGGAGCTTGGAAAGCATTGGGTGCCTTCAGGGCAGAGGGAGTGAGTAAGGACAAGGATGAAGAAAGAGAGGTAGGAAGGAGCCATCCAGCATCAATTTATTTGCCATTGTAATCACCAGTGTACAGATGCTTAAATGTAAAGCTGAAATATTTGTCACGTTACATAAACTGGGAATATCCAAATCCCCTAGCAACCAGGTATCTACAGTTGTATTCTGGCCTTGCAGTTCTCATTTTTGGTGGGAGGGAAGAGAGAAGGGCAGGGCAACCATAGGTTCCTTCACTTCAAACAAAACTTCAACATCACCAATGTAGAAAAGCTAAAAATTCCCTACTATTTACAGTACAAAATATACATTTCCATGGTTATCTATGCCAGAACTTTTACAGAAATTTCCTCCTCTTCCTCACAACCCTCTTTTTTCCTTCAATGGAACGAGTGGGCCTGAAAGAAATTACATTTTTGTTGAGTAAAAATAAAATAAAATGAAGTTTATAAAAGGAAGAAATTTGGTCCTTTCCACCCTAGGCAATGTCTTCTTCTTACCTTCTTGGATGCACAAGAACAGAGGTGTGGGGGATTAGGGGTGTATTATCTTCCATGATGGGGTGTAAGAGAAGCAATCCACCTTACCCCCAAATTAATAGGCTGTCATAGGCTTCAGTATGGGTTGGAACTGATTTTACTTCATCATATAGTCAATGTATAATCTAGACAATTAAACTGAGTGGAAAGATGATTAAGGATCAACTCAACAAGTAGTATCTAAGATTCTGAACTGATCTTTTCCCCTGACTCTGGAAAGCACTAAACTGAGAGTTAGGAGAGCCTGGTTCTAGTTCCAAAACTATTAACTGGTTAGGTGTTTGACCTTCAGCAAAGCACTTTCTCCTCTCTGAAAGTGAGTTTTCTCATCTGTAAAATAATGAATGTAGATTAAGCGATCTCTAAGTGCCAGTTCTAACTTCTTATGATTCTTAATGTCTTTCTGTAGTTTCCCAGAAGGAAGCCATCTGATCACTTGGGATGAGCTCTAGAAAGTTGCCCCCTCTTTACTCACCAATGACCCTCTTGTCCACTCCATTTTAATATACTCTGAACTAAGATTAATCATTGATTCCAAATAGACAACTTCAGAGATCCTTGATCTCTATTTTTGTATTGCTTTTTTATGTGGGTTTCTATCTAGATGATTTGTATATATTTATTCTTTTTTAAATTTTATTTATTTTTTGTTAATTTTTAAGTTCCAAGTTGTCTCTCTCCTCCCTCCCTCTCCCTCCCCACCCTGAACTAGAGAAGGCCATCATTACACACACACACACACACACACACACACACAAATATGCACAAATATTTTATACATAAAATCATATTATGCATATTTCTATTTATCAGTTCTTTCTCTAGAGATGGATAGCATCTTTTTTCATAGGTCCTTTGTAGCTGATGTGAATATTTTGTTTTTAATAATTAATTTATTTATTTTTAGTTTCCAACATTCACTTCCATAAGATTTTGAATTTTAAATTTTCTCCCCCTCCTTCTCTATCCCCTTCCCCAAGAGGGCATGCAATCTGATATAGGCTTTACATATATGTTTATATTAAATATATTTTCACATTAGTCATGATGTAAAAAAGAATTAGTACCAATGGGAGGAACCACAAGACAGAAGAAACAAAATAAGATTTGAATATTTGCGATATTCAGAGTAACTTAGTTGTTCACAGTTATTCTTCAAACAATATTGCTGTTACTATGTCCAACATTTTCTTTGTTCTGCTCCTTTTACTTTTAATATTTCAGGCAAGTCTTCCCATTTTTTCTAAAATTAATCTGCTCATCATTTTATGCAGCCCAGCAGGATTCCATCACAATCATATAACTCAATTTGTTTAGTCATTCCCCAATTGATGTGCATCTCCTTAATGTCCTGTTCTTTTCCATCACAAAGAGAGAGGCTATAAATATTTTAGAATATATAGGTTCTTATCCTCCTTCCCTGATCACTTTGGGAAGCAGACCTAATAGTAATATTGCTAGGTCAAAGGGTATACACAGTTTTATTTTTGCTTTTTTTTTTTTTTTTTACACTTTGGGCATTGGATACTATTTGCCACCATATAGATTGCTCTCCAAAATTATTGGATCAGTTCATAGTTCCACCAACAGTATATTAGCGTCCCAATTTTTTCCACATCCCCTCCAACATCTGTCATTTTTTTCCTTACACCATTTTAGTCAATCTGATAGGTATGAGATGATATCTCAAACGTGTTTTAATTTAGGGCATTTTTATATGACTATATGTAGCTTTGATTTCTCCATCCAAAAACTTCCTGTTTATATCCTTTGATCATTTATCAATTGGGAATGACTCATATTCTTATAAATATGACAGAATTCTCTATATATTTGAGATAATACTTTTATCCAAGAAACTGTCTAGAAAAAATTTTCCCCCGTTTTCTGCTTTCTTTCTAATCTTGGCTACATTGGTTTTATATGTACAAAAACTTTTTTTGATTAAATGTAATAAAAATTTCCATTTATATCTTACAATTGTATGTTTTCATTATTTATAATCCTTCTCCCATCCATAATTTTGACAGATAATACGTTCTTCTAATTAACTTATTATATCTCTCTTTATGTTTAGGTCATGTTTCCATTTTGACTTATCTTGGTAAATTGTATAAGATATTGATCTACATCTAATTTCTGCCTGACTGCTTTCAAGTTTTCCCAACAATTTTTACCAGTTAATTCTTATCCCCAAAACTTAAATCTTTAAATTTATCAAACATAAGGTTACTATAGTCATTTAGTACTGTGTATTGTATGTCTCCTGTGTTCCACTGATCCACCTTTCTATTTCGTAGCCAGTACCAGATAGTTTTGATAATTACCACCTTATAACACAGTTTAAGATCTGGTACTGCTTTGCCTCCTTCCTTCACTTTTTTCATTAATTCCTTTGATATTCTTGCCCTTTTATTATTATTTTTCTAGCTCAATAAAATAATTTTTAGTAATTTAATTGAAATGGTACTGAATACATAGATTAGTTTAGATAGAATTGTCATTTTTATTATACTGGCTCTGATAACCCATGAACAATTACTATTTCTCCAATTATTTAAATCTGACTTTATTTTATAAAAACCATTTCATAGTTATGTTCATGTAGTTCCTTGTCTTGGTAGACATACTCCCAGTTATTTTATGCTGTGTACATTTATTTTAATATATTAATTTAATATTTAATAACTGTTACTCTTCTTACAGGGTTTTGTTGGTGATATATAGAAATATGATGATTTATGTGAGTTTATTTTATGCCCTAATGGTTTATTCTTATTGATTCTGTCAGGACAGAACCATACAAACTGAGAAGATATCAAATCTAAAACCAAGAGCCCTATGATAACCGTCAGCCACTAAACTGAGATTCATCCCTTAGTACAACTAACTATGAGTTATGTCCATCTCATTAACATTTTGCTCTACTATAACTTTTTATTATTACTTTATTTGGATCTGTACATTCCTATTTTTTATTATTACTTTCCTAAAATTGAAGGGCAGCATGGCATATTGACTAGAGAGCCCATCTCAGAGTCAGGATGTGTTTGTTGGGTTCAAGATTTGCCTCTGACGCATATGGGTTGTGTGATGCTGAGCAAGTTACTTTCCTTTTCAGTGTCCCAGGCAAACTCTCTATGTCTATAAATGTTGCAAGACAGTTACCAACTGGCATTAGTAGAAGGAGTTAGTTAATAGGGAAGATTTCTAAATTGATGAAATCTTAGTTTGGGAGAAAAAATATCCTGTTGGTAATCATCCTTATCATCAAGTGCTAAGATCATTCTTGCCTTTTCATTTTTAAAACCTTTGGTTCTATGAAAAAATGTCCCAAATCTCTAATAGTTAGAAATACATGCATTAAAACAACGCTGAGGTTCATCACGCCCAACAGAGTGGCAAAGATGATGAAAAAAATGTGAAATGTTTGAGGGGCTGTGCAAAAACAGACCCTACCCAGTAGATAGAGTTATGAAGTAGTCCCGCCATTTTGGAAAACAATTTTAAACTATTCCCCCAAGATTACTAAACTCTGTTCACCCTTTGACTCAAAGATATACTCTTCAAAAAGAACAAAGACAGAGAGAAAGGATCCATATGTAAAAAATATATTTATAGATGTTCTTTTTGTGATTTCAAAGAACTAGAAACTAAGGGAATGACAACTGAGGAACAACTGAAGAAATTGTGGTACATGAATGCAATGAAATGTCATTGTATTTTAAGAAATAATAAAGGGGGCAGTTTCAGAGAACCCTTGGAAAACTTGTATGAACATTTTCAGAGTGAAGTGAACAGAACCAGGAAACAATTTATGTAACAAAATTATAAAGACAAACAACTTTGAAAGAAAGAACTCTGCTCCATGCAATGACTAACTACAATTCCTGAGAAACAATGATGAAATATGAAACATCTGATATTGGTGATAGACTCAGAGTAAAGATTGAGATATATATTTTTCATGGACAATGTGGGAATTAGTTCCATTTTTTATAGAAGACTTTTGTCTTTCCTTATTTTTCTTCTCCCTCCTCCCCATGAGGTGGAAGTGGAGGTACAAGGGAAAGAAAATAGATTTTTATTGATTTTTAAGTTATTTTTTTAAATTAAAATTTTTTATTTATCCATTCTTCTACCATGTATGTACAAATATCAGCGTATATAGACTGCCTAGACTTCATTACCAAATCTGTTAAAGACCAATGCTCTTTTTATCTCAGAATTCTGTAACATTTGGCAGACTCTAGAATCAGAAGAGCTTGGCTCAGCTCTTGCCTCTAATACTTGCTACCTGTGAAACCTTGGACAAGTCATTTAACCTTAACAGATCTTAGTTTCTTTATCTGAGATATATGAGGGTTGAACTAAATTACTTCTAGAGTGTCTTCTAGCTCTCCATCCATGAGCCTGTGATATTCTAGGTGAGGAAAAGTGTACAATTATCTTGGCTCAGTTCCAGAGAATTATTTGCTACCTGTCAGTATTTCAGGAGTGTTGCTATTTATTCTTCTGGCTAAATAAAGAGATGCACTCAGAAATCCACATTCTAAAAACAACAGGACGGGTCATAAGGGTTTCACAGGAGGCAAAACAGCATGATAAATTAAAAAAACCAAAGTGAAGGTAGTTTTAAAGCTTAGGTAACTGCACTTTTTTTTTTTACCATAGTTTGTTTACCACAGAATGCAGACCCACAAAATTTACATTGTCAACAAACCTTGATTCCCCTCAAAGTTAATTATTAAAAATATTTTTATTTAAAGTTTTGAGTTCCAAATTATCCCTTCCTCTCTTCCCCCCCTCCCTCAGATGGTAAGTAGACATATGTTATACATGTGCAATTATGTAAAACATTTCCAGATTAGTCATTTTGTACAAGAAGACTTGAATAAAAGAAAAAAAATGAAAGAAAGAAAGTGAAAAAATAGCATGCTTCAGACTGTATTCAAATAATATCAGTTCTTTCTCTGGGGGTGACAGTATGCTTCATCATTAGTCCTTTGGGATTGTCTTGGATCATTGTATTACTGAGAATAGTTAAGTCATTCACATTTCTTCATTGAACAATTTTGTTGTTACAGTGTACAATATTCTCCTGGTTCTGTTTGCTTCACTATGTATCAGTTCGTGTAAGTCTCTCCAGGTTTTTCTGAAATCAACCTGCTTGTCATTTTTTTGTAGCAGAATAATATTTCATTACAATCATATACAACAAATTGTTTAGCCATTCCCCAATTGATGGGCATTGCTTCATTTTCCAATTCTTAACCACCTCCAAAAAAAGCTACTATAAATACTTTTGTATAAATAGGTTCTCTTCCCTTTTTTGTGTGTCTTTGGGATATATACCTAGCAGTTGTATTGCTGGATCAAAGGGCATGCAAAGTTTTATAGCCTTTTGGGCATAGTTCCAAATTCCTCTCCAGAATGGTTGGGTCAGTTCTCATAACTCCACCAACAGTGAATTAGTATCCCATACACTGACTTTAAAAAAAAAACAACATTTAACCATACACTAAAAAGTTTCATTTTTTTAAATCCTGTTTTGAAAGCTTGTGAAAAAAAACAGTCCCTAATTTATCTTTCAATAAGTCTAGATTTTTATGCATTGTACTGAATGTTTGAAGTGTGAAACATCTGTAATGAAAATGGTCAAATTGCTATAGAAACAAGGGATTTGTTGGACAATAATGACACACTTTGATGGATTCATATGATAATAACATCCATCAGTGCAGATCACAAAATAACCATACCTTCTAATCTTATACATCTCTTGTTCATGTCTATCTATAAATCTTCCACTAAGAATCATGTAAACTAGAGGCCTTCCTCTGGTTCTTTTAATATTTTGTGGATACAAGTGCAAAACTTAGGCCCCTGTTCTATTGTCTCTCACTATCACTACATGTTGGTTCAAAGCCTTTTTCAGTCATACATCTCCCTGAATGAATCTCCACAAACATCACCATTAGTAATATGCTACAGCCCACTTATACTCATTTTCTATCATTCCATTGCCATTATGTTTACTGACAACTGTGTTATGTGACGGGGTTACTTGATTCTTGGCCTTATGGCATTACCAAGAATGTATTGGTATTTCCCAAATATAAATCAGATTGATCTCCTATTCAATTCTGGACCTAGCTGATCATCTGTCTGTAGTTTTTGTTCAAGATATTTATTTGGTTGACTGGTTTTTTGTTTTGGGGAGGGTGGTACAAACCTAAGATTTCATTGGTGTATAGAATCTCCCATCTGAAAACTCAGGTCAGCCAATTCATCAGTAACATGGTTTTAGAGAACTGCTGGGGGCACTGAGAGGTTGTGAATTTTCTCATATTAATACAACTGGTATGCCAGATACAGGTCTTCCTAATCCCTAGGCCAACTCTTTCATCTCAATTCCAGATTATCTCAGATACTGATATGCTAACTCAATGAAACTTCTACCCAACTATCATAAGAGAAGCAATCTAACTACTCTCTTGACTTTGTTTTTCTAGTATATGGGTAGACCATTCTCTTGAATTGACATGGAGATTACTGAGGAAGGCCTGTACCATGCCAGCCTTGATGCAATCATTATATCACCAGCCATGAACAGAAACATCTGGAGAATCTCCCCCATCAATAAGAAATCCCTCCTTTATTTGGACTTTAGGCAATACATCCAACCTTGAAGGCAGTGGTAAAACCCTTTAGTCAATATATTTTCCTATTTTATAGCAACTTGTTGGCACAATGGACAGAATACCAAGCCTGAAGTCAGGAAGATTCATCTTCCTGAGTTTAAATATGGCCTCAAACACTTACTGGCTGTGTGACCCTGCACAAGTCACTTAACTCTTCACTTCAATTTCCTCATCTGTCAAAAGAACTGAAGAAAATTCCCCACCACTTAGTAAGGTGCAACTGAAAAATCAGAAACACCATGAAGAAAATCAGTATGTCCTTTGAGAAACCAATAGGTAATATACAATGCTGCCCTTTTTCTGGAGTATTCTTCCAATTTTTTCCTTATGTTTGTCTTACCTGTTCCTTTCTTGGCCTTCTCAGCCCTAAGGACCATGCCTAACCTTGCGCTGAGCAATACATCTAACCCGATTTTCCTTAAGGGGCTCTAATATATATGACAGTTAGGCATAATGGAGAGGGGTGCAGGTAGGTAGCATAGTGGATAGAGCATCAGGCCTGGAGTCAGAAAGACTCATTTTCCTGAGTTCAAATCCAGCCTCAGACACTTACTAGTTGTGTGACCCTGGGCAAGTCACAACCCTGTTTGCCTCAGTTTCCTCATTTGTCAAATGAACTGGAGAATGAAATGGCAAACCATTCCAGGATCTCTGCCAAAAAGACCCTAAATGGGGTCACAAAGAGTCAGATGACTGAAAAACAAATTAGTGACAAAATAACAGAAAGCATAGCACACTAAAGCTTGGAAGACCTCAGTTCAAAGACCAGCTCCAAACTTCACCATCTGTGTGACCCTGGGCAAATCTCAAAAGGTCTGGGAATCTCCACTGTGTTATCTCTAAAGAGGGGTTTAGCATCAGAGGACCTGGATTCAAATTCCATCTCTGTTGGCATGAATGCTAACATGTCAGTTAATGTCACTGGGCCTCAGTTTCCTCATCTGTGCAACAATGGAGTGGACAAGAGAGCCTCTAAGTTCGCTTTCAGCTCTGGAATTGATGATCTTAATGCTTATTAATTAATTAATTAATTTACAATATATTGTAATATATTACAGCAATATATTCAGACAGGAAAGGACATCAATCATTTAGTGATGCAACGGAGGTGGTAAAAGTGCCAGGACAAGCTAAGCCCTGCTTGGTCCTGCTGTTTGGATTCAAGCATGCAGTGTTGAGTAGTTTTCTATCTGCTAAGGGAATTTCCTGGCTGCAGTGAGTTTAAGCTTTCCATCATAATGTTAGACTGACATGCTCATTTGGGCTGCAATATTTAAAGGAGGGAGAAATTACACCCAAGCTGTGAAAGATACATCACTGACGTGGGAAGCAGTTCAAGGGGTGCCATGTGTTTGTCAGAATGTGAGACAGAAATAGCATCGCTGTGTTATTCGAGGTGTCTCACATGGAACACACACACACACACACATATATACATATATATATATATATATAAAATATCTTCTATCTGATATCACACATAGAAATAGATGCGTACCCTGTGCATTTAATTGAGAAAATGATCAGAGAGTAATGTCTGAACGTACTATTCCAACATGTGAAAACAAGTGGAAACCCCTGGAACAATTGTGATTGCAGAACCAAAACTTTCCATTTATCAAGGAGTGTAGTAGAAAGGTTAATAGAACTCATGGAGTAGTGCCTTTAAGTCAAGAAGAAAGAGCTGGGTTCAAATACTGCCTTGGACACTTATTAGCTATGTGACCCCAGGCAAGTCAATTCTTCTCCCTAGGACTTATTTTCCTTCATCTGTAAAGTGAGAGAGTTTGGCAAGATGAGCTTTGAGGTCTTTCAAAGCACTACATTTATGATTTTAGGATTGAATGTTTACTGGGGACTAATTATACTCCATTGTACATTTGATATCCTACATATGTGGCCTTCACATAATATAATTTCAGAGGGGGAAATATATTTCCAATAAAAAAAATCTTTAAAAAAATTGAATTGATCTGAATTAACTCGGCAAATCAAAAAGTCTATACTCAGGAAAAGAAAAATAGAACTGTTTGTATGACATTTTTACCGTGGAGTTGGAAGGGAAGTTAGAGATCATCTAGTCTAATCCTCCTATTATACCAATAGAGAAACTGAGGCCCCCAGATGCTAGTACACGGATTTGAGCCAGGATTTGCATCAGGCTCCCTAGACTAGCAATGTCCAGAGTTGGGAGTAAAAGAGGTTGGCCCCTAATGAGGGGGACTATTATTGTTGTTATTCAGTTATGTCTGACTCATCATGACCCCATTTGGGGTTTTCTTGACAAAGATACTGGAGTGGTTTGCCATTTCCTTCTCCAGCTCATTTTATAGATGAGCAATTGAGGCAAACAGGGTTAAGTGACTTGCCCAGGGTCACATAGCTAGAAAATGTCTGAGGCTGGATTTGAACTCAGGAAGATGAATCTTCCTGACTTTAGGCCTGGCACTCTATCCATTGAGCCACCTAGATGCCCAAGGGGGCTGTTGTTTAATCCCATAGAATGTATGATCAACTAATCATAAGACAAGAAGATGGAACATATTCTTCTTGCCATAATACTCAATTGTGAGGTTGCCTCCAAAATAATGAAATCTAACCTTATTTCCCAGGCCTCCCAAACTCTGCCTCCTCCTACTGTGGGGCAAACTCCCAATGTGGTCATTTTAGAGACAGTCATCAGCCTCTCAGGACAGTTATACAGTTATAATATAACCTCTCCCTGGCCATCCAAAGCAACAGCTGCACAGGTGTCACTGGGAAAATTCCACACCATGACCCCCCCCCCCCCACAGGTTAAAAGTCACCACTTGGAGGGTGAACTCCAAAATCTGGGTCACTGACCATTAAGTAAGGGTTCTTTATCCTCTTTCTGTTTGGGGTGAGACAAGATGAATAGTTGTTAACAAGTTGTGATCTTCTTCATCACGGATCTCATTACATAACTTTGCCCCAACCTGAGCTTCCCCTAAGCACACTTTCATCTTTCCATTCATCCCAGTTCATAACCACAAGGTCATCTTTGATCTCTCCCTCTCCTTCAGTCCACAAAACCAATCAACTTGGCATTCCCCTCTCCAAAGAATCCCTCCAACCTGTCTCCTTATATTTACTCCCATGACCACCACCCTAATTCAGACCCTTGTCATCTCTAACCTAGATTATTGCCATACCATCCTTATTAACTTCCTTGTGTCAGATCTCTTCCACTCTCCAATCCATCCAATAGACAAAGTAATTTTCCTGAAGAACAGGTCTGATCATATCACCCAATATACTCTAGAGACTCTCCATTAACTCTAATGCTATTATCCAGTCATTTTCAACTCTTTGTGACCCCATTCTCTGTCTTCTTGGCAAAGGTACTGGAGTGGTTTGCCATTTCCTTCTCCAGTTCATTTTTTAGATGAGTAAACTAAGGCAAACAGGGGTAAGTGACTTGCCCAGGGTCACACAGCTATTAAGTGTCTGAAGCTGGAACTGAACTCAGGAAGATGTCTTTCTTACTTTAAGTTCAGGACCCAGTCTGCTGCACCAACTAGCTGCCCCTTCAGTCAGACATGACTGAACAACAAAGCAAGGTGCCTGACACAGAGTAAGTGTTTAATAAATGCTTGTTAACTCGACTTGCCTAGCTACCCCATTAACTCTAGTATCAAGTATTATTTCACCTTTATCTCATCCTTTGTAAATTTGCATTTTGTGTAAGTTTTATAATATATGTAATTATTGATATAACTAACTCATGAATAATTTATAAGTAAGTAAACATATTTGGGGTACATGATCAAAAAATTTTAGCCGATAGGGTATGTGATAAGAAAAGCTTGGATACCATGATTCTAAACTCACTCTATACACTTCATTCCTCTCCAGGTGATACCCGGACTTTGTCCACCATGCCACCAAAACCTCTTCATCTTGGAAGCTAAGTCCACCCTGGAATTCACTCACTGGAAATACTCTTCCCTGTGACCTTTCCCTTTGATTAAATGACTCCTCCTAGAACCTCTGTTTAAGGAGAGCATCCAGGCCAACCATTTTCTTCATCCTTCTCCAGACTACACTCCAGATTTTCTCTACTATGGTAGAGAAATACCATTTTGCTTGTGGTATTAAAGCTTTTTAGCTTCCTTTTATGTGTTGTCTTCCTTTATTAGAATGGAAGCCCCTTGAGGACAAGGACTGTCTTTTTACTTGTATTCAAATTCCTAGCACTCAGCAGCTGAATTCAAATCTGGACTCAGCCACTTACTGTGTGATCCTAGACAAGTCACAAAACCTTCTTTGCCTCAGTTTCCTCATCTGTTCAATGTTCAAAACCAGATGGGGTCACGAAGAGTCAGACATCTAGGTGGTGCAGTGAATAGAGCACCGTCCTTCGTGTCAGGAGGACCTGAGTTAAAATCTGACCTCAGACACTTAAAACTTACTAGCCCTGTGACCTTGAGCAAGTCACTTAACCCCAACTGCCCTCCAAAAAAAGGTAAAAAAATAAATAAATGCTTGTTAACTCGACTTGCTTCTATATATAGTGTTCATGCCAAAATACTGGGCAGTTACCACTAAAAGACAGACTCACAGAGTCAAATAACCCCCAAATACCCAGTGTTACCTGGGAAATCTATAAAACAGATCTTACTCTTCACTCTTTTTTTTTGAGATTATAGCCCCTAGGACAGTGCCTTGCATCTTGTGTTTACTCAAAAAATACTTGTTGATTCATTGATTGTCTATTCCCAGGGATGTATTGGAGTCAGCTCTTACCTGCTTCTAAAAGCTGATTGTTAACATTTTCAGCGTAATCAGGGTTTAATTTATTGTTTTGTTGATTGTCTAGACTGAACAGAGTGATGGGGAAAATGTTAATAATGCAAATTAAACTCAAAAGGTGTATTGTGGGTTCTTGTTTGCCCCACAGAGAGCTGACTGTTAAATATGTACCAGAATCCTCCTGTCTATACATCTCCCCTGCCACATTAAAATCACTTTTCTTCTGAAATGAAATATTAGTGAATTTTGCTCAACTAAAAATCTAGTAGGTTAGAATTTGTGCAAAGAATCCCCAAACTGCCCTCTGTTTCACAGGCCACTGTTGGTATTAAAACATTTGCTATGGCATTACTGGAATCTCCAAATACATAAGCCCTGAGGGCTCACATTTTGAATTCTTTTACAAAGGTCAATTTTGCTGCCTGAAATATAAATATCTGGAAGGATACTTAGAGGTAACCTAGTCCTCCTTCCTCATTTTACAGATGAAAAAATTGAGGCCCGGAGGGGTGGTGACTTAGGCAAGTCATACAGCTAAATAGCAGCAGAGTTGGGGCTAGAACCTAGGGTATCTGACTCACCATGGAATGTTCTTTCAATACTTCCTAATGTTATATCCGGCATAATTATTCAGAAGCTGGAATCAATGTGTTTCTACCTGAATTAATTTGATGAAATGGAATCAACTTGCATGACAGGAAAAAAATAGATTATTGAGGTAATTATGATAGGCAACTTTAAAACACTAACTCCAAATGGGAAAGAGTTCTATAGGTTATGTGGGTGACGATTTTCTTGATTTCAGGATATATTTGGTTGTTGTTGTCATTTTTGTTTAGTTTGGTTTTTTCCTCACATATACAAAAATATTCACTGCTACTGGAAAAGTCAGAGAAAATGCTGTTGGGCTAAAATTACATGTTATACTGCATATATTAGTAAGTGTGGGTGGGTATTTTATTGCATTATCCCCCCAAAATGGAGTATTAATTAATTAAATGGAAAAAATGGAATATTAAACCCCCTTCCCTGCTGTCTTATAAGTCCAAGGTGGTGGTACCAATCATTCTGCCTAGAGCTGGCTGTCTCTCTAATCTGCTATTTGTCCAACTATATAATCTGCCCTCTACCTTGCTATCTGTAATCTTTCTCCCTGAGTCCATGTCTCCTGTCTTGTAGAATGGATGGAACCAACTTTATTGTTAAATTGACTCATTACTTGTGAAAACTAGAGTAAACAGGGGAGGCTAGGTGGCACAGTGAATAGAGCACAGGCCCTGGAGTCAGGAGGACCTGAGTTCAAATCCAGCCTCAGACGCTTTACACAAAAAAAAATTAGCCATGTGACCTTGGGCAGGTCACTTAACCCCAAATGTCCTACCTTCACCCTCCAAAATAAAAAAACTAGAGTAAACAGATGCCACCAGGACACCTCTGTAGATTCATTCTCCATCTCAGTTCTACTTAAAGCATTAAGAACATTTTTGGTATATTTTTTAAAATAAGTTTTTATTGGTATTTTTTGCTTCTTACATCACCACAATATCTCATGTGTCCCTCTCCAAGAGCCATCTCAAATGACAAAAAGCTTGTGTTATTTTTTGAGAGGATAAAAACATCAGCACAGCTTATCAATACATTGAAAAAGTCTGAAAACATGTGCACTGTGTAACACCTGTGGAACTCTCACCTGCACGAAGGAGTAGAATGGGGGTATCTTTTCATATATCTTCATTTGAGTCCCACTTGATCTTCATAGTTTTGTTAAATTCACTTTTGATTTTTTTTGGTGTGTCATTTTTCTTTCCATTTACATTACTATAGTTATATATATATATGACTATATACATATACAATATACATATACATAACTGTAGTTACTATAGTTATTGTGTATATTGTTTTCTTGACACTCCTTACTCCACTCTTCATAGTTCATATGGATCTTTCCATGTTTCTTGGTATTCATCACATATATAATTACTTATAGCACAATAGTAGTCCATTATATTCATGTACCACAATTTGTTTAGCCATTCCCCAATTGATGGGCATCGACTTTGTTTCCAAATCTTTCCTATCATAAAAAGCGCTGCTATAAATATTTTGGAGTATATAGGAACTTTTTTTTCTTATTGATGGCTTCCTTGAGGTATAAGCCCAATAACGGAGTCTCTGGTTCAAAGAGTATGGACATTTTAGTCATTTTTATTTGCATAATTCCAAGTAGCTCTCCAAAACAGGTTGTACCACTTCAGAGCTCCACCAACAATTATAATCCTATCTTTCCATATTCCCTCCAACATTGACTGGTGCCATTTTTTAAAAAAAATTTTTGTCAATTTAAAGAATGTGAGGTAAAACCTCAGGCTTGTTTTGATTTGTATTTCTCTTATTATTAGTGATTAGGAGCATTCACCTCCTGGGGAATAACTATTATTTATATATACATATATATATATAGAGAGAGAGAGAGAGAGAAAGAGAGAGAGGGAGAGAGAGAGAGAGAGACAGAGAGAGAGAGACAGAGAGACAGAGAGACAGAGAGAGACAGAGAGACAGAGACAGAGAGAGAGAGACAGACAGAGAGAGAGAGACAGACAGAGAGAGACAGAGAGACAGAGAGAGAGAGACAGAGAGATGGAGAGAGACAGAGAGAGAGACACAGAGAGTTTGTATATGTTGGATACCAAACCCTTATGAGAGATATTTGATACATAGATTTTTTTTTGCATCTGACCACTTCCATTCTTATCATGGATGCATTAATGTGCATACATAAGCTCTTCAGTTTCAAGGAATCAGTTATTAATTTTATCTGTTTTAATTACCCCAGATCTTACTTGGTTGAGAATATATATATCTTATCCATAGCTGTAAGAGATAATATGATGGTGCTCTTTTCATTTTTTTAAATAGTATGATCTTTACTATTAAGGCTATGTGTCCACTTAAAATATATTGTGGAGCTGTTGGTCTAAGCCTAAATTCTGCCAGGCTGCTTTCCAGTTTTCCCAGTAGTTTTTTGGTTTTGTTTGTTTGTTTGTTTGTTTTATTAAATAGGGAGTTTCTCCGTAGGTAACTTGTGTTTTCTATTTTATCAAACCCTGGGTTCTTGAATTCTGTTGTTCTGAATCTCCCATGTCTAGTTCTTGATACATTTTGCTCATGAAAGTTATCATGGGATGAGCCCTGCATCCTGAGGGCATGATCATATCTTGTGCTTTGGGGCATCCCTAGAGGGCCTAGTCCACTCACTATCACTCCCAGTATCAAATAGAAAATCCTTTGTTTTGTTCAAAACCTGAGATGCTGTCCCAGAATGAAGGACACTCATGAAAGAATAAAAGACTATCATATAGGCTAGATGCAACCGATTGAAACTCATAGAGCTATCGACTTATAACAACAGCTCTTATAGTTGGACTGATTTCTGAAGAAACTTACCTTTTCAGTAGGAGAAATAAGTTCCACAATTCTCACATTCTTTGGGTCATCACTACCCCCTCAAGTTTCCTCTGAAGAGTTGCTAATGACAGTAATAATCTAAGAGATTTTCTGGATAGGAAGGAAAAGTTGTTGTTTTTTTTAAAGGAACCCAATATACAAACATGAGTCAGGTATGAAAAAAGGTTTATTCCCACACAGAAAGGGGAATGTTATACCTGAAATACTCACAGCATGCATTACAAGATGATTAGAACAGAATTTAGTAGCTTACTTATAACCACTGCTGCAATCTACTAAAAAAAAAAAAAGGTATAAGATAAGCTTTATCAGGGCATAACAATTCTACTAATTAGTCATTTAATATTTCACCTTTGCACTAGACATTATCTATACATACAAATAACTTAAATCTTTCTCCTGGTGGCCTTTCTACCTGCTCACCCCATGCCACCACTCAGAAGGGATGCCACTATCCTTGGTAGAAGATATCACTCACTGCGACTTTAGACACCCACACCTTTCCAATTCTGACAAGTTCAATGCCAAAGAGTGTAAATGCACAAGAAAGTCAAAGACAGCCACAAACTATGGTATATGCTATAACTGGTTGGGTTCATAGCCCAAAGAAAACCAGAAGACATAGGATGAATCGTACGTAGCAAGAAGCTTGGTCCCCTAAAATTTCCTCATTATCACAATAGCAGCTGTGCATACTCTGGTGACTAAAGTGCCCTGTTACATCTTAATAGTGTCAAAAGAAAAGAGTGCAGGTCAGGAAGTCATAGAATTCTGCTGGTATAGAATTCCTCAACAAAATATACAAAAACATGAGACCCTTCATGCTATCTCAAAGGCATAAGTTTTGCCCCAAATTTCCAAATCAAGTTAATGAAGATTCAGGTTCAATAACCCACATGGAAAAGCCTTTCATGCTGCTCTTACTGAGGTGTTCCAGAATAAAAGGGGCGGCTCCTCTACGACTTGCCTATAGGTATGAGGCATAAATTCTCATCTTATATGCTCCTCATAAATTCTGCAGTTGCTTCCAGGGCACATAAGTCTCTTCAAGTCTGTCGTGATACATTTGTGGACAAGATATAAAGATATAGGTTAGATGGGTTCAGCTCTGTGGTTAGGGAACCAGATGGCATGATTGGACCAAAAAAAGAAGCCATCAAATTCAACCTGGAAAAAGTATGCAGTGGAATGTCTCGGAGATATGCCCTTGACTTTACTCTATTTGGATTTTTAAACCAATGACTTGGATGAAGGCAAAAGTGGAATGAGTAGCAGATTTTCAGAAGGCACAAAACCAAGTACAGCTAACTCAAACGACAGAATCAAAATCTAAAACTATCTTCACAAACCAACACACTGGAAAAACTCTAAAAAAAATGAAATTTGATAAGGATTAATGTAAAGGCCTTCCCTTTAGGAAAAAAAAAATCAACTACACATGGGGCGGCCAGGTGGCTCAGCGAGTAAGGGCACCGGCTCCAGTGTCGGGATGACCTGGGGATCAAATCCAGGCTCAGATACTTAGCACCACACCCAGAAATAACTGGCCGTGTAACCTTGAGCAAGTTACTTAACCCCAATTGCTTTAAAAAAACAAATCAACTACACAAGAAAAGAATGAAGAAGGTTTGAGTGTTGTATCAAACAAATGGTAGTTACCACACATCCTTCCAGTTACCTAACAAATAATGATTTGCTTGATAAGATATCAGTGCTTGGTTCTCAGCTACATTCACATATCTTCCCTATACTCAGCAGAAGAGATTGGCAATAATTAATTATAAGCTGAAACTTGGCTTGCTGCATGTATATCAGGAGGCCATTGCTTTGAGTTTTCTTGAATATCAGGATATCCAGTAAATCTTTACATGACAACATCATTGCATCAACATGGATTGAAAATCTGCCATGAGATGTCAGGTGGTTTCTGACAGTCTTTCATTACAAAAGATTAACTTTCATTAGAAAGCCTAAGCAGAATCAAGCTCATGCTTGCTAAAATTCAAATTCTATGTCTTAGTAGCTTTCCTTTTTATCCAGAATATCATAGAAGTTCCTATAGTAGCATGGTGGAATGTATGGGGTTTGGGATTTAGGGTCAGGATAGACTTAGGTTCAAATCCCCATCAGACACCAACTCCCTGTGTGATCTTGGCAAGTTATTTACCACTGTGTGCCTCAATTTCCTCATCTGTAAAATGGTGGGAATGCTAGATTTAATGGCTTCCTAAGGTCCCTTCCATTTCTAAATCCATGATCTTATGAGTCAAGGTCACCAATCATAAGATCATAGATAGATCACAGAACTGAAGGCCATCTAGCAGGTGGTGAAGTAGATAGAGTTCTGGGCCTAGAGTCAGGAAGATTCATCTTCATAAGTTCAAATCTGGCCTCAGACGTTTACAAGCTATGTGACCTTGGACAAGCCACTTAACCCTGTTTGCCTCAGTTTCCTCATCTGTAAATGTGTTGGAAAAGAAAATGGCAAAACACTCTACTATCTTTGCCAAGAAAATTCCAAATGGAATCACAAAGAGTCAGAAATGACTGAACAACAAAAGTCTAACCTCTTTGCTGAAGAACTGAGACTACTTCTTAACCCCAAAGAGGTTAAGTGAATTGTTCAAGGTCACCCAGAACTCAAGGAGCATGATTGGAATTTGAACCAAGATCATCTAACTATAAATCCAGAATATTTTCGAGTCTTTCACAGACCTGAAACTTGGATGACTTCTGGAATAGGGTGGGCAAACTACAACCCAAGGACCAAATCCATGAACCATTCCCCCTCAATATGCCCATGAGCTAAGAATAGGGTTTTTTAATTGTATTTAACAATGTAAATCCCATTTGTAGCTCAGCAGGCAGTACAAATACAGTTGTACCCCTGCTGGATCATAGTCATCCAGATTCCACTTAAAAACTTACAATGGGGGTGGCTAGGTGGCACAGTGAATAGAGCACCGGCACTGGAGTCAGAAGGACCTGAGTTCAAATCCAGCCTCAGACACTTAACACTTAACTAGCCATGTGACCTTGGGCAAGTCACTTAACCCCAACTGCCCTCCAGAAAAAAAAGCAAAAAAAACCTTACAATGATGTCAGCCCATTCCACTTGGGGAAGCACTAATTATTAGGAAATTTATCCTTATATTGAGTCTCTCCACAATTTGATCCATTGATCCTAGATCTGCACCTTAAGGCAAATTGAGAAGAGTCTAATCAGAAAAATGAGTCTAATATTATCATTTGACTGTCTCTGCAATACCAGTTAAAAGGAAGATTTGAGCATTTTAGCCAGGAGATGTTGGAAAGGATTCCATTAGTGATTCCAAACAAACAGTATTGGAACTTGTTCTTGGCTGGCAAAGCTACCAAGGAAAGAGGGGATCAATAGCTGGGGAGAAAAGGAAAGCTGTCAGGAGAAATGTAACGCAATGATTAAGAGTCCTGAGTGACAAAGAGGTGGTTGGTTTGAAAGGAGATCAGGAGTAGCAGCAGTGGTGAGGGACAATGAAAGGAGATTGGGCCATGAGCCAGAAGCAGGAGAGAGGCCTTCGAAGGAAAGAACCGGAACAAAGTAAGTGCCAAAGTTAACAGGCAGGGAGCTACTGTGCAAATGCCTGCCAGATAATTCTCCCACAGAGGAAGGGAATCTAGGCTGTACTGTGAGTCAGCACCCATCAGCCATTCATCTTTTCCTCAAGCCAAGATGCTAGTTATTTCTGAAAAACAGCTATGAGGGAGTCTTTGCCTCTTTCTTGGAGTAGATGTAAGCATAAATTAGTTTCCTCTTAAGGAAAGCCATCATGTCATGAATGCCCATTGGATTTATTTGGCAATTGTCACTATTAAAAAAAAAAACACGTCTACCAACTATGTTACCACCACGGCATCTGTTTTAGTTTGGAGAAAAGCCAGAGGCAGGAATATGTATTCTCTGCCCAAGAACAGCTACAAGGTCTAAATAAATTTAAATTAAAACAAGCAAGTAGGATTTCACACATGGAAGAACTCACAGTAACGTCAACTGATCAACACTACACATATTTAAAGAGCCATAACTAATGTAGAACAAGCAGGGCTTTGTCCCAAGGTTCCCAAATTTAGGACTTCAGTGAGAGCGGACAGCAGTCCTGCAGCAACATACAAATAATAGAGATTAGCACCTGCTCAGCAACACTAGCTAATTAAAAAGAGGAAGAAACCAAACAGGGTGAGCTCCTCTTCTGACCACTTATGTTGCCTGTCCTCCTTTTAAAATGAACAGATTTGGTGATAGCTGTGACAGACAAGTTTTGTTGTAGTTGTGTGAGTGAAAAGGAAGGATCAGATTGAAAAGTGTCATGAAAGCAGAAACGACAAGATTTGGTAACTGATTAGCAACCACTGGTACTAAGGACAAACATTCCTAGTTATGGCCAGTGATACTTAGTGATCTAAATACTTAGTGATTCTAAATACTTAGCCAGTGATTTACCACCAAAAAAAAATAGAGCATACAGGGTTGGGGAACCTGCAGCCTCGAGGCCACATGTGACCCTCTAAGTCTTCAAGTGCAGCCTTTTGACTTAATCCGAACAAATCCACAATTCATTCTGTGAAGTTTGGTTTCAGTCAAAGGGCCACATTTGAGAACCTAGAGGGACACATGCGGCCTCAAGGTTGCAGATTCACCACTTTTCATCCAAGGCTCATGAAGCAGTCGGTTAAGTGGAGGGCCAGATTCCTAAGCAAAAAAAGAAAAGAAAGAAGCTTGGTTTTCTACCATTTCCAGCATCCTTTCAGTCTTCCACCACATCTCAGTTCCCCTGTTCCATCATGTTAATTTCTTTCTAGGCACCTGTGTCAATCTCCCTGCTCAGTCCTGTGGAGTACAAGTGGAAAGGGTATTGGTTTTATAGCCAAGGATCTGGGAACAAATGCTGGCTTTGCTACTTCCCACCTGTGTGTCCTTGGGTGTAATAGTAATAGAATTTAAAGATCCCCCTGTATTGGCTTGGTTTTTGGTTTGATTGTGTTAAAACCCAGAGCTTGTGAATCCCACTTGTGGGATGGACTTGTTGACGTGAAAAGAGAGGGCTGAACTGGGAGGAGCTGGTGACGCAAATTTAGAGAGACACAAGAAAAGAGAGAGGCAGAAGAACTTTTTGGAAGCAGCATCTTGGAGGCAGAGAGAGACTGAGAGGATTGCTGAGGGCCAGTTTGAATTGCCCAGGACTTTTGAGAGCTGCCACCCAGAGCTGCCAAGGACCGAGGAGACATGGCTGTTATGCTGGTACTTTGTCTGTTTTGATGTTGTTTTGTCAGATTTGTCCACTGGTGAAAGACAGTCCTGTTGTTGCAGAGGTTTGGGAACCTTGCTGTTGGTTCAGAGCTCCTGAGACTGTTCTGCAGACAGAGAGTGAATTCTGTCCACTGATGAAGGACAGTGCTGTTGTTGCAGAGGTTTGGAACCTTGCTGTTGGTTCAGAGCTCCTGAGACTGTTCTGCAGACAGAGAATGAATTCATGAAGACACTGGCAATGTATCTTGTGGCCTTGCTAAGCTTTGTTTCTCCAGGAACAAGGATTGCTGAGAAGAAAAGACCTCTCTTTGGGTATTAAATGCTGTGCTTAAGCTTGTCATAACTCTGGGGTAGATTCAATTGTAATCCAAGGGTGGGGAACTTTTGACTTTTTTTGTGCTCTGTGATTAAACAAATGAATGTACTTTACTTATGATTGGAAACTAATCTACATTTGAGAAGAGGGGCTTTGTGATGGACTAAATGAATGTACAGTCTAGGGGTGGAGTAGTACTTAGAAGAGGGTCTTTGGGATTGATTAAATGAATGTAATGTCCAGGGGTGGGGTAGTACTTGGAGATTATTAAATTACACTTAGTAAATGCTATATTTTGAAGGATGTTATATTTTGATTTTCTTTGTTCTTAATTTTTCACTGAATAAAATGGAAAGCACCTATGCTGGTATTTTGAACCTTGAGAAGTTGCCTTTGCTTGGCATTACATTGGGCAAGTTATTTAACCTGAGTGGGCCCCAGTGGAGGACTAGATAACCTTTCAGTTCTCTTCTATTTCTAAATCTATGATTGTATGACTCTGGGCAGTATTGCCTACTTCAGAGCTTTCCTGATACCATTTCCTGTCAAAATAAATCTAGTCGACATCTCATTCCCTCAGGATCCTTATGTGTGTTAGCTAATCTATTAAGCCAATGTGCTAAAGTGTTAATGACTCCATGTTTTGCATTTTAGCACTGCCATAACCCAAAGGATTTAGGAAGGGGCAAACAGATGCTTTTGAACAGGGAACTTTTCAAACACCTCCAATAACTACAATTTATTTAGCAATAATAACTCAAATTTTAACACTACTTTACAGAGGGCTTTTCTCACAATGGTCCTGTGGTGGAAAGGGGGACAGTGGTATCATTACCCCTATTTTGCAGATAAGAAAAGTGAGTCTCAGAGAAATTAAGTGACTTGCCATTTGATTATACAGGGCCAGTAATTCAGAGTCAGGATTCAAATTGACTTTGATGTCTCCTAACTCCAAGTCTTATGCCCCTTTCACACCAATGTACCAACTAGGGTATGAAAATATTTCTAGGTCTTCTTTGATTGGACTTCTGTATAGAATACCCTGGACACTCCCCTTTTGCTACTCTCCTTCTCTTGGTATCCTAATCAGCATCCATGAGTTTAACTATAAACTCTAGGAAGATTATACACATATACACAAATATGTGTGTATGTGTGTGTGTGTTGTTGTTCAGTTATTTTTCAGTCATGTTCAACTCTTCATGACCCCATTAGTATGTGAGCTCCATGAGAGTAGAGAGTGTTTGATTCTTTGTACTCATTGACCCAGTCCCTAGCCTAGTGCCTGACCACATTGACTTGGTGGATAGAACAGTTTCAGGCACCATTCTGATTGTACAGATGTAGCCTCAGGAGATTCCTTTCCTCAAGGGGCTCTCTCAGATCATTCACTATTTGAGAAGTAAAGACAGCCAGCGTGTGGCATGCCTGCACCCTGAGAAAGGCTAGAAAACTGTGCCCCGCCTGTACTACTTTCAGGAGCTTTGTGGCAATGTGAATTGATATTACAAAATAAATATCCACCTGCCATGGGGAGTGAAATTTCCTGACATCAAAAGATCTTTATTTATAAAAAAGCAGTATTCAAAAGATTAGAATAATCATCTCCTTTGGCCCAATAATTCCATTAATCTAATGTGTGATCATAAATTAAAAATAGAAATACCTGTCCAGAATGTATGCAACAGTATTATCTATAATCAGCAAGGTACTATAAGATCCACCAATTAAACATCTGATAAGTAGTGAATGGTAGAATTAACCATATGCTAAAAGCCACTGTAATGAACGGCCCAAGTTGATTAATGTTGTTAACATTGCACAGATATTAAATGCAGAGATGGTATTTGAACCTAATCTGATTCCAAAGTTAGTATCCTTTTCCACCCCTCCATGTTGCCTATTTGTTATGGCATTCAAGACCTAAAATCCTTTTGCCCAGAATCACCCTTCCAATTATTACTTTATACTGTTCCCAAAACAAATCCTCTACTGCATTCCAGGTGGTGTTGACTCAGAGGCAGTGCAATGTGGCAGATAACAGGCTGTATTTGGAACCATTCTGGGGCAGCTAGGTGTCTCAGTGGGTAGAGTGCCAGGCCTGGAGTTAAGAAAACTCAGCTTCTTGATTTCAAATCTGGCCTTAGACACTTACTAGCTGTGTGACCCTGGGCAAGTCACTTTACCCTGTTTGCCTCAGTTTCCTCATTTGTAAAATGAGCTGAAGAAGGAAATGGTAAACTACTCCAGTATCTTTGACAAGAAAGTCAGAAATGTGATTATGAAGAGTCAGACATGATAACAACAAAAAGTGACCCTTCTGTCTTACTGTGACCATGGGCAAGTCATTTAAACTTTCCAGGCCTCAGTTTCCTCATCTGAAAATGATGATAATAATAATAAATACCCAAATTAATTACTCCCAGGAATGTTGAGAAGTTCAAGTGAGCTCATTCACAAAAAGCTCTTGGCAAATTTTAAACACTGTGTAATTGTCAACTATTATTATTCTTCACTTTTCTCAAATACGTCTTACCCTTTCTAGGCTCCATGTCTCATACCTGTGTTTCCCCGATAATAAGACCTATCCCGAAAATAAGCCCTCCCCTTACTGTGTAAGATTCCTCTAAAATAAGCCCTCCCCCGAAAATAAGCCCTATTGAGATTGCTACTGTAGTGAAGGTGATCCCCTGCGCTACACGCTACATTACGGTACCCTCTGTATGCACTGTCCCCCCCCATGAAACGCACGCCGCGCTCCGAGCTGCATCCAATCAGAGCTGCAGCAGTGAGCGCGTCATCCTGTTCTTCCCCAGTGATTTGCTTATTGAATAAAGGTACATTTTTTTGTTCACATTTACCTGTTTATTAAAATTGCTGTCAATGTTCATTAAAATAAGCCCTCCCCTGAAAATAAGCCCTCTGGTGTTTTTCTGTCCAAAAAAAATTTAATAAGACAGTGTCTTATTATCGGGGAAACACGATATATCTCTTCCTGCATTCTCCTTCCACCTCCCCTCAACCTGCTTGTCATGGTGATTTGTGATTCCTCTCAACTCCTACAAGAATTCCTCATAATAACCATTTAGGTATAGATGATTTGTTTCCCCAGTGAGACCATACAATCAAGAGTAGAAACCAGTCAGTCATTCAATTATCACTTATTAAGCATCCACTATGTGCCCAGAAATGTGCTGAGTGCTGAGGATACAAATATAGGCAAAAGTTTGCCCACTTGGAGGCTGAGTAAGGCTAGTGGATCCCTTGAACTCAGGCGTTCTGGGCTGCCGAGCTAGGTTAATCCATTGTCTACACTAAGCCCAGCAAGTGTAGTGAGTCCACAGGAGTTAATTGGCTCAAGTTGGAAACAGATTGGGTCAAAGATCCCATGCTGTCAGTAATAGGATCTGGCCATGAGTCACTCCTGTACTTCCAGCCTGGGTGAGAGAGAGGAAAAAGGGAGACTCAGTATTTAAAAAAAAAATAGAGACCATGTTTTATGGCAATATTGTGTAAGTGCAAAAAACAATGGATTTGGAACTAGATAATCTGAGTTTGAATCCTGCTTCTGCTACTCATTATATAACCTTGGACAAATCATTTGGATATTTTTTAAAACAGAACTCCAGACCACTCACCCACAGTGAAGTACACTTTAACTTAAACTGGAAACGTAGACCTTCAAATAAACCATGTTCTACATACACACAGTGTGTAATTATTTTCATTTCAATTTACTAGATTGTAACAGCTACTGTCATATTTTTATTAAATTGAGTTGAAATGAATTGAGTTAAAAAGGCAAAGAATCTGAAGCCAGAAAGTTAATGTTCAATGTTCACCTTAGGTAAATCACTTCAGTCCTCTGGGACTTGGTCTCCTTTTTTGTAAAATGAAAGTAATAGACTATCATGAGCTTTAAGGTCCTATGGTATTAAAATAGTAGAATTTCAATAACACTTGAAAGGCCGGGGTCATTCCAGTTGTAGGGAAATAGCAACAGTAACTGATATCTATATAGAGCTTTGAAGTTTGCAATGTGTTTCACAGATATTATCTCATTTTATTCTCATAATGATCCTGTAAGATTATCACTGTGGAAATTATTTTCCCAATTTTTATAGATGAGGAAACTGAGTCCCATTCCTACAGTCATACAGTTAGTACATGTAATATGTGTTTAAAGGAAAATTCAAACCCAAGTTTTCCTAACACCAAATAATAGCATTCTAATCCAATGTGAAAGATTTACAACAAAAGGCTTGAAATGCCAAGGTGCTTCTGGCTAAAACAGCAAATAAACAAGAAATCCAGTTACCCAAGCACTCCCATCCTTAACATTCTGGTTAATCGAGGTTCTACTGTATAATGCTAAATTTAGCCAAATAGATTAAACCTGATTCTATAAATAGATCCGTTTAAGCCTTCGAATGCAACCCTGTTTTATTTCTAGGGCCTTGCTTCCTGCCAGGTGATTGCCTGGTTGTTTTTCCATTTCAGAATACAAATAGTTCTCCTTCCACAACTAATGGGAAGCTTGGCAGGGTGTAGTACACTCTCCAGCCCTCAGTGAAGCCTTTTGCTAAACAGTGTTAAGGGCTCTTCCCCTGGATTATGTAAGGAGAGCTGACAGAAAGGGAGAAACTCCATCTTGGGGTCCTGTAAAGATAAAAGTGTTTTAGACTTCTGGTGCTTGACAGATGCTGGTTTGGCCCTAGATAAATAATAAAAAATGATCATAGCTGTAGTTCCTTCCAATGTGCTGGTGAAGATTAATTTATTCTAAATTAAACAAACCGGGCAATAGATTACAGATAAATGTCTACAGAGATTTAGCCAACATGGGAGGTCTCAAAGGAGTCTAAGACTCTAAGCCAATATGTAATAAATTCCCAACTAGAAACCATTGAATACAAATGGCATTGCTGAAGTCACAGCCTATAATAACTGCCCAAATCAGACCTGGCTGGAAGCTAAAACTGGGGCTTCAGAGAGAGGCAGAATCAGACTGTCTTCCTTAAAGACCTCCTTGGAGGGTGATGACCTCCTAAACCAGGATGGCCCTGGGCAGCATCGGGAAGGAGATCAAGCTTTGCCTTCAGGGTCTGCTAAGTGGCCTTCAGGGGCCCTTCCTGCCTCAGTGCTACCTCTTCTTCATTTTACTTCCAAGCATTGGATGATTTCAGACTTTCATGCTTTCTCCTCAACCTCTCTACTCCCCACATACCTGATAAATCACTCACATATAACTGTTACCCCTAAGAGAATGTTTGCATATTGTAGGAGACAAAGTTTTAAGCCAAAGGGACAGATCTCTAATTCCAGGAGTTTCAGGTGGAATATCTGGTGTTAGTGATAGGTGACAGATATATTTTGGAGGATAGAGGCCTTCTTGGGGCCCATATGAAAGGAAGGAAGGAAGGAAGCTTTTTCTCCATGTATGGCCCATTCTTAAGGACGGTAAGGTAGATATGTTCCCAACTGACTTTTAGTCTTTTCCCTGGGCCTCGGACTATTCTACACTGGACTTTAAGTCATTTTCTTTGTGCTTTTGCAGGTTTCTAAGGCTCTAGTCTCTAAAGTCTTACTCTACTCACCCTTGGCTTCCTAGATGAGAAATATACTTCCTTTCTAGTAATCTGACCATCACCTTCTTCACCTTCTCAAAAATCCTAATGGCTCTGGACCCTGTACATCCTGACTCATCTGTAACTTAATTATCTCTGACCTTTTTTGTTTACTTGAAGCAAATTGACCACCCAGCTCTAAAGGCTTATTCTACACTTACCATGAAGTTTGTTTCTTTCTTTTTTTAAATTTTATTTTTTTGCTATTTGGAGGGCAACTGGGGTAAAGAAACTTGCCCAAGGTCACACGGCTAGGTTATTTTGTGGGTGTGTGCTAAGTGTCTGAGGCCAGATCCAAACTCAGGTCCTCCTGACTCCAGGGCTGGCGCTCTACTCACTGCACCACCTAGCCGCCCCAAGTTTGTTCCTTTCAATTCAATTCAATTGAACTAAGCTACATCATCTAGGCCAGAGGTGTCAAACACATTACCTGATATCAGGCTTCACGTGGCCCACAATACTCCAGTGTAGCCCAAACCAAATTAAAATATAATTGAGAATTATTTAACAAAATAAACAAAAGTACAACAGAACTCAGATAACTTCACATTTTTAAACTATGTCGATATGCAGCAGCAAGGATTCTTAGAGTTGAATTAGTGGTCCTCATTTCTTTTTGAGTTCAACACCACTGATCTAGGCCAAGTTTGCCTAGAGACAATATACTTGGATCATCTTTGCCATGGTTTCTTTGAAACCTGTCTCTTTCATGCGGTTCTTTTCAAAGACCAGGAACAGACTGTTTTGTTTTCTAATTTCAAAGTCATGACCCCTTGTTGGGCCTCCCAGTAAATTCCTGTTTGCATACGGAACATGGGCCATTTCCCAGTTGTTTTGCAGGACTGAGATGACTGACCCATGCCAAGGCGAATGACTGAATCTACCTTTCCCAGCTTGGGTTATTGATTCTAACCACTTCTCCCAGGTTATCCTGAGTGACTCACCTCTGTAATGCTAACACACAGTTATACACTCACACCTCCCAGAATCCCATCATTATAGTTTTGCTGCAAGAAAAAATAAAATGTCTTCACATAGAATGCTAATATAGATAATTACCACCAAAAGCAAGAGAAAAATCTTTCTATCTACCTCCCTTTCTCCCTAATGTCAATTATTCTAAAAATAAGTGCGCTTGTCTCATGAGAGATGTTATAAGATTTCTACATGAGCTTCCTGAAGTGCCTAGGAATATACAACATGTCTTTCCTTTGTAGATCCTGCTAATTTAGGAATCAATGACTGACAAGTTATCACCTTTAATCTCTTACAAGAGTGACAAGTCTGGTACCAAGGACCTGTTTACATTCTTTTAGCCTGGGTTTGTAATGCTTCTGACCTTTCCCCAGAGTATAGGAGTTTCATATGTGACTGGTTATGTTAGTGAAATGCTCCTAGTTTTGCTTCAGAATGGGCCCATAATAAAGACTATCACACACATTAATACATTTTGGGTGGCATTGTGAATTGGTCTAACCATTCTGAGAAGCAATTTAGAATTAGTCTAAAATGGGGCCAAAACATCCATATCCTTTGATCCAGAGAACCCACTGCTAGGTGCATACATATGACAAAAAGGTCAGACATAAAAAAAGGTCCCCAAATGTTTATAGTAGCATTCTTTGTGGGGGCAAAGCACTAGAAAAAAGGTTAATTCTCATCCATTAGGGAACAGCTAAACAAATTGTGGTACAGGGATATAATAGAACATTACCAGAATATTACCAATGGTGAATATGAAGAATTCATGGCAAGACTTACATGAACTGATGCAGAGAGAAGAGAGCAGAACTAGGAAAGCAAAGTTCATAATTACTACACCAATGTAAATTGAAAGAATGACTAATTGAAATTAAATGCTGTGTAATTATAATGATCAGGAAGAGTTGAAAAAATATCCTTTCTTCCCATCATAAAAATAGTGGAGGAAAGACATATGTGGAATACTGTATTTGCCGTCATATTGTCAGACAAAGTTGATGTATTGGTTAGTTTTACTGAACTGGGTTTTAAAATGTTTTCTTTTTAAATATTTGTTTTAAGGGAAGGCTAACAGGGAAAAGAAGGGGAAAGACATGTTTAGAGATGAATGTGACATTTAAAAAAAAGGCATAAGTATAAATACATTTACACATACATACACTGACAAGTTAAAAGATTAGTCCAATCGAAGTGGAATCTAAAAATTACCATTGTCATGGCAATGGCCCAAGATTTCCTGATGATTTTCTAAAAGTCAGTACTTTCATTGCTTCTCTGCCCACCTTTGCCCCCTAGAAGAAACCGCTCTTTAATAAGGATTGAAGTATAGGACCAGACCTTGAAACGGTGGTCTTGGCAGAACCGTTCATAGTTAATTTCAGAAATTGCTCACAGTTTAATCTTTCAAAGGTTGATGATTTCATCAGGGTGAACACTCTGCCTATCAATTCAGTTGAGTTTATCAAGCATTTATTCAGTACCTACTTGTGTTAGACTGCTGAATATACAAGAACAAAAAAGAAACATGCTTACACTCTAGGGGCTTACATTCTGCTGGGGGAAACAACATGTATCTGAAGAAAAATACAAAATGTAAACAAAATACAAAGTGATCTTGGAGGGGTTTTGGCAAATGAGAGGTTCAGGAAAGTCCTGGAGGTAGGAGATAGGAGGTGATACAGCTTACATGTAGCTAGGGACGCCAAGAGACAGAGCTGAGAGAAGGCATGTGGGACATTCCATTCCAAGAATGGCAAACAGCCTTGGAGCCTGTACAAAGGCACAAAGAGAGGGGTGACAAGCTGTTGTATGTGGGGAATAGCAAATAGGTTAACGTGGCTGGAATGTAAAATATAGGAATGGGAGAGATGGGGGAAAAGTCTAGAAAGTCTAGTTGGAAGAAGATTGGGGAGGGCTTTTTAAAGTCATAAGGAGACGTTTAATATTATATTTTCCAGGCAATAGGGAGCTACTAGAACTTCTGGAGCAGGAGTGTGGCAGTCAGACCTGTGCTTTAGGAATATCAATTTGTCACCAGGATTAAATATAAAATCCCCTGGTATTCAAAGCCCTTCACAACCTGGCCCCTTTCTAGCTTTCCAGTCTCACTACAGTTTACTCCCCCTCCTCCTTACTCTGGGATCCAGTGACACTGACCTTCTTCATGTCCCTTTAACACAACACTCCATCTTTTGACTGGGGGCATGTTCAATAGATTTTTTCCTGTGTTTAAAATGTTCTCCTTCACTTATGATGAAAAATGCCATCCATTCCAAGAGAAAGAATTGTTGGTCTGAACAGATTGAAGGATACTTTTAAAAAATTTTATTTTTCCTGAGTGTTTTTTCTTGTCTATGTTTTCTTTCACAACACGACTATTATTAGTATGTTTTGCATGACTACACATGTATAACCTATGTGGAATTGCTTGCCTTCTCAATGAGAGTGGGGAGGGAGGAAGGGAAAAATTCTGGAACTGAATGTTTTAAAAAACAAATGTTAAAAATTGTTTTTACATGTAACTGGGGAAAAACAAAATATTAAACAAAAGCTTAAAAAAAGTTTAAAAAAACCCATAAATTAAAATATTCTCTTTCCTCATCTCTGCTTTTTGGCTTCTTTTGCTTCCTTGAGAATCCAGCTAAAATTCCTTCTATGAAAAGCCTTTTCTTATCCCCTTTAATGCTAGTGTTTTCCATCTATTGATGTCTACTGTTTATCCTTTATATATTATTTGTACATAGTTTTTTGGGTCTTCTCTCTCCCATTAGACTGTGAGCTCCTTGAGCAGGGTAGTATGTTTTTTGTCTTTCTTTTTGTCCCTAGCACTTAGTACAGTGCCTGACTCACTGTAGGCACTAATAAAAGCTTATTGACTGACTGAGCAGCAAGCCAGAGAATGGATAGGAGAGGTGGGATGATTCTGATTGTAAGGGGACCATCTAGAAAGCGATTATTATTTCTGAGAGAGACAATGAGGGGCCAAAATAAGATGGGAACTATGTGAGTTAAGAATAAATATGGGAGGTGGAATCGAAATAACATGGCAGCTGATTGGATACAGGGGAGAGGGAGAAAAGGGTTGAAAATGACTCTGAAGTTGTGAACCTAGCTGCAACTGACAGAAATAAAGAAGTTAGTTTAACATTAGGAAGACGGACAAATTTTGGAAGAGATTTATGAGATCATGGATTTGGTGGCCTTAGAGGCCATCTACCCTTACCCCTTCATTTTACATATGACAAAACTGAGGACCCTGGAGGTTAAATAACCTTCCCAAGTTTAATCAGGTAAGTTAAGTGGCAAAGTCTGGGTTTGAACGCAGGTCCTAAGAGTTCAGCTCCAGCACACTTTCCATCATACTATGCTAAAATAGGCTTCTGGTGAATAAGGATTATTTCATTCTTTGTATCTATTTTGTCAGTGTCTGGCACATAATAGAGACTCAATAAATGTTTATTGATTGATCAATTGACTTATAGCACAGTTTCCTCTTCTATAAAATAAGAGGGTTGTACTGAAATGGCCTTCTATATCTAACCTATTATCCTAAATTCTGTTTTGGAAATGCTACATTTGAGATTCCTCTGGGACATTCAGGTAGAACTGTCCAGCAGGTGGTAGATGGTGAGGTGTTGAGGCTCAAGGCAGAGATGAGGGCAGTGCAGAACACACCATTTCCATGCCTCTGTCTATCCAAGCAAAGTGTGCATGTGTGTGAGAAAGAGAGACAGAGAGAGACAGAAAGGCAGAGAGACAGAGAGAGACAATAGATGGACAGATAGAGCATTTATAATACACTTATGTGTCAGGGACTGTGCTCAGTGTATTAGATACAAAAACAAAATGATGAAGACTTTTAAGGAATTTACAGTCTTATGAGGAAAGACAACACACATTGTTTCTACTGTTGTTTGTCCTTTGTTCTTTTTTTTATATATATACATATATTTGAATATTTGATTTTAAAACTTTCAATTCCAGATTCATTCCCTTCCCCCCCTGCCACCCACCCCCACTGGGGAGACAAGCAGTTCAGTATAGGTTGTACATGTGCGGCTAATGCAAAACAATAACATAGTAGATGTATTGTAAAAGACTGACTATATTTCCCTCCCTCCTATCCCACATCCTACTTGTTCTATTCTCTACTTTGATCCTGTCCCTTTTCAAAAGTGGGTGCTTCCAACTTCCCTCCCCCCCAGCCTGCCCTCCCTTCCATCATCCCC
>NW_027186296.1:3513294-3516242 GCF_028583685.1 Petaurus breviceps papuanus | reverse complement strand
ATATATATATATATATAATATATGTATTTCTAATCCCTTCAACTACTGAGAAAAGTTTCATAAGTTACAATTATTGTTTTTCCATGTAGGAATGTTAATAGTTCAACTTTGGCCAGGTGGCTCAGCAAGCAAGAGCACCAGCCCCAGTGCCGGGACGACCCAGATCAAATCCGGGCCCAGACACTCAGCACCACACCCAGAAACAACAAGTGGCCGTGCAACCCCAAGCAAGCCACTCAACCCTGATTGCTTTAAAAAAAAATAGTTCAACTTTGATAAGTTCCTTATGATTTCTTTTCCCTGTTTACCTTCTCATGCTTCTGTTGCTTCTTGTATCTGAATGCCAAATTTTCTATTCAACTCTGGGTTTTTCAGCAAGAATGCTTGAAAGTCCTGTATTCCACTGAATGACCATATTTTCCCCTGAAACATGATACTCAATTTTGCTGGGTAGGTGACTCTTGGTTTTAATCCCAGCTCCCTTGACCTCCGGAATATCACATTCCAGGCCCTTCGATCCCTCAGTGTAGAAGCTGCCAGATCCTGGGTTATCCTGATTGTGTTTCCACAATATTCAAATTGTTTCTTCCTGGCTGCTTGTAATATTCTCTCCTTGATCTGGGAACTCTGGAACCTGGCTATAATATTCCTAGGAGTTTTCTTTTTGGGATCTTTTTCAGGAGATGATCGGTGGATTCTTTCAACCTCTATTTTGCCCTCTCGTTCTAAAACATCAGGGCAGTTTCCTTTGAGAACTTCCTGGAGGATGCTTTCCAGGCTCTTACTTTGGTCATGGCTCTCAGGCAGTCCAATAATTTTTAAATTATCTCTCCTGGATCTATTTTCCAGGTCAGTGGTTTTTCCCATGAGATATTTCACATTGCCTTCTATTCTTTCATTTGTTTGGATCTGTTTAACAGCATCTTGATTTCTCAGAAAGTCATTAGCTTCCATTTGCCCCAATCTAATTCTGAAGCAATGATTCTCCTCAGTGAGCTTTTGAGATTCTTTTCCATCTGGCAAATTCGACTTTTTAAGGCATTCTTCTCCTCATTGCCTTTTTGAGCCTCCTTTGCCATTTGAGTCAGTCTGTTTTTTAAGGTATTATTTTCTTCAGTCAGGCTGTTGACTCTCATTTCATAATTTTCTTGCATTGTTCTCATTTCTCTTCCCAATTTTTCCTCCACTTCTCGTATCTGCTTCTTAAGGTCCTCTATGGCCTGTAACCAGCTTGTATTTTCCTTTGAAGCTTTTGGTGCAGGAGTTCTGACTTCACTGATTTCCTCCTGTTCCATGCCTTGCTCCTTCTTATCCCCAAAATAGGAGTGTAATGTTGGAATCTTCTGTCTGCTTTGTTTCCTTTGCCTGCTCATTTTGCCACTCAATGATTTGACTTTTAGGCTTTTTGCCACAGTAGGACTCTGCCACCAGACAGGGGAGTTTTCGTCCCAAACGCTGGGGTTTTCTCAGCTGCTGGAGGTATTAGATGGGTGGCCTCTCTGAGGTCTCCACACACTCTGGCAAGCTGAACACACACCCCAGGACCTCCACCCTAGACTGCAATCCAGATCCAAGCAGGTTAAAGCAAGAGCAATTACCCCTCAGACTGGTGCTTGGTCCCCCTGTACTCTGCAGGCCAGGAGCTGAAGCCACCACGTGGTGCTGGCAGGCTGTGCCAGCGTCTCAGCGGTTTCTCGCCCCGGGGGTAAAAGCCACGCACTTCCACTTACTGGGTCCCAAAGTCCAGAATGCACTGGCCTCTCACCTTGTCCTTCACATCTATGTATTGATAAATCTGGAAACGGCCACAGCTGCTGCTGATCTGGAGTCCCTCTGGCTGGCGGCTGGTAAGGCCCGCCCTGGGGCTAAAGCCTCTGTGTGGTGCTGGGCTCGGCTCCCAGAGCGTTGCGCTGGCCGATTCCTGTCGGCGTGCCTGGCTGTTCTCAGCGGGAGGTTAGCTTCTCTGTGTCATTTTGTGGGTTCTGCAGCTCCAAAGTTTGTTTAGAGTCCCCTTTTTACATGGATTGGGGAGGGTGGAAGCCAGAGCCGAGGGAGGGTCGTGCTTCTACTCGGCCATCTTGGCTCCACCCCCCGCTCTTGTCCTTTGTTCTCGAACAACACATAAAGGGGAGCTAGGAAAGGGGGGTAGTTGCCCATATTGGGGCAGCCAGTTTGGCTGAAGCATGGACTGAAATGGAAGTGGGAAGTAGGTGGCCTTCGTGGGGTTACTATGGCAAAAAGAAAGAAAGAAAAGTCATTACTTAGAGGTTAACCTCCTCACAACAAACCTCCCCAGACTTAACTAAGTGCTCAGATAACAAAAAGACACTGGTTACCAGGCTTATGCTCAGCATCTCTCCTTGGTAGCACCTTTCAGAGCTTGGGCCTGCCTGCCATTATCTTCCAGACCTCTGGTCACTTCCATACAATAACAAGGCTCTAGAGTTGTCCTGTAATGTAAGAGATGCATGCACAATATTAGAATAAAGTGTTCTAAATACTTTGACATTCAAAGCATGTCAGAGAGACTGTAGTCTGCAGACCTGAGTTCAAAACTGAGTTCTACCCCTTTAGAGTTTTGTGACCTTGACAGTCACTTAACTACTCTGGGTCACAATTTCTTCATCTGGAAGATGAGATTAGATTGTCTCTAAGATTCCTTCCAGTTCTCAGATGCTGTGATGTTGTGTGATTATTTTTTCCTCAGGATTCTTCTTTAACAAACTGGTTTTCACATGGATCTTTCTCTTCAGCTCCAAAATGTGTTAATGATGACAGACAACAAGAGACAGTGGCAAAGACAGTGATAGGAAGCTTAGAAGCTGAAGCCCAGATTTCCAGGGCTGGTGGATTGGAAATAGCAACACAGGGGCTGCTAGGTGGCACAGTGAGTAAAGCACCGGCCCCAGAGTCAGGAGGACCAGAGTTCGGTTCCAGCCTCAGACACT
>NW_027186296.1:3490279-3513194 GCF_028583685.1 Petaurus breviceps papuanus | reverse complement strand
CCAACATTTCAGAGGCACTAATAGTCCTCCTTAATGTTTCTGATTGCACCCATTTCAAACCCAAATTAAATGTTAATTTGGCTTCCTCCCAGCAGTGTAAACACTCATGCAGTTATTTCCAATCTTGATTCTGATATTCCAACTCTAAAAAGAAATTCTCTCGTTGGCTTTGTTTCACCCAAGAAAAGAAACTTGTTTTGAAACATTTTATGTCCTCCTTGCCTAGGGAAAGAACAGAATTGGCCCAGGAAGAATAATACTGGACACCAAAACACCTGTCTGATTCTGCTGCTTATTGGCATAAATTTGGAGTTGGAAGAGATCTCAATAGCTGATCAATTAATCAATAAATATTTATTAAGGACTTACTCTGTGTCGGGCATTGTGCTGGATGCTAGGGGACATACAAAAATGAAAATGAAACAGCCCTTGCCCTCAAAATGCTTCCATTCTAGTGGAAGAAGAGACAACATGCTCATATCATATATAGCACACACCCCACCCTCCACCCTCCAGGATCACTGCAACTGACAGCTTAGGTTCCCAGAGAGAATAGTACAATGATTCCACTCAGAATCATAGAGGTAACTCTGAGGGTACAAGCACACATCTGAGTGCATCACCCAATATCAATTTACCAGTTGACATCATAATTAGTTTTTACAAAGGTATATTTACTTAAATAAATAAATAAATATATATATATATATATATATAATGAGGACTAAAACATACAAAAAAATTCCGTTTACTAAGGGCACAGTCTCTCCCCTCCAACAGTATACCATATACACACAAGGTCCCTGGGGAGAGTGGCTTCCAACTTGAAGGACAAAGGTGACCCTATGAGTCTTTTTCTCCCATCACAAAATCCCTGACAAAGTTCCTGCTCTTTTTCTGAGCATGTCATGGATGTGTCCCTCCTTGCTCATCTGGGTTGATTATAGAGGAGAATGTACAGCTGATGGGTCACTTCATAGCTGGCCTGGGTCAAGGTCACTTGGCTGCTTCCCTGGCTTTTCACTGGACTTACCTACTACAGGTGGGACTTGGTCTCACCAGAAGCCTGTGTACTCCTACATCAAGACACAGGTTCACATAAGATCAGGAAAGGATAAACACCAAAGAAACAGAGACTCCAAGCACTCATTGACACATGGTGGCTAGATGGGATGTGGGGTAACTGCTGCCCTTCCCTACCTGTCAACTCACAGCTATACATTGTAGAATGGAGCCATTCAACGATCATGCTTTGTCAAAAAGAGACTATTGGAGTTACAGAGGAAAAAAATAGCATTCAGATTTTTTTAGTCTGAGATATAATAGATAAGAGTGCTAGATTTGGAGTCAGGTTCAAATCCTGACTCCACCACTAACCCTGTGGAACTTTTGGCAAGTTACAACCTTTCTGGACCTCAGTTTCCTTATCTGAAAAACCAATTAATGCAAACTCAGGTCCAACTCAGTACCTCCTGGGTCATGGGCACCTTAGCTCTGCAGTCAGCTGGAAGGCTCCTCCTCACCAAACAGCAGAAGCTCCTCAGTCACTCAGGGCCAGAATTAGGTTCACCATGCTTCCATGTGTTGGGCTGAGTAGTTTGGACTACTAAGGTCCCTTTCTCTTCTAACATTATATGATTTTAATAAAAACTTTTTGAAAGCAGAGAAAAATAAATATTACCCTATCAACTCTTGCTCAACTACAAATCACTAAAACACACAATATAACTGAAGCTACTTGACCTCTCTCTTGGGTAAACTAAGCTTTGAAACCTCCAAAAATTGATGATGGCACCGAAAGCACAAAGTAGGAATGAAATTAAATAACTTAGTTAGGAACTAGATATGCTGAAGACTCAGCATTTCATCTGATCAGCACCTAGAAATGACAGATTTGGGAAGTAAGTCTACATTAAAAATTGAGTTTGGCAGCCCAGTTTCTCAAAGAAGATGCTTCTGAGCATTAAACCAAAGTTCTGTTCTCTTTTTATTTTTTATGTTCAAGGTTTTATGAACTCCCAAGACCAAGGTAAGGTATGTGTTTACAATGTAAGAAAGTCATCGAGGGGGATGGGACTGGGATCCAGGAAGGAAAGGACAAACTAGTAGCTACATAGACCTCTTAGATATTGCCCAAGTAAGGAGTCAAGCTCAGCTGGAAGATTGTGATTGGTCCAATAGGTTCTCATGCATTAAACATTTCCACCAAGAAGTTTCTCAGTATTCTGTATTTTCCTTAATTTCATTCTGCTATTCCTAGTTATGTTCCCAAGGGCTATGCTAAATAATTCTTTTTCCTTTTTAAAAATATTTGCACCTTTTAAGGAAGCAAGAGAACAACGAGCAGAGAAAATGAGATGCATAGGTAATATGAGCTGTGTGCTTTCACTGTTTTGCAGGAAAAAAGGGGAGGGGAGCAGAAGGGGGAAGAAAGGCTTAGTGTTAAATCCTGGAGCTTAAGATGAAAATGTAAATAGGAAATGCTCAGTGACCTTTTCCCAGGGGACTTATATGAACTAATGTTAATGTCATGGTACATTGGTCAAACTGCTTTACTCAGTTTATTCATCTTATTTCAAGATTTGTTTTTGTATAGAACTATTAAAGGGCTGAACTATATAACCTGTAAGGTCCTATCCATCACTAACATTCAATTTATCTGTTATGAAATTATGACACATACCCTTAGCTTCTTCCTCAGGAATATCTCTGTCCATCTATTTTGAAAATTTTTTCTCTTATTAATCTATCCCTCCCACTATCCCCTATCCTTCCAGTAAAAAAAAAAGAACCTGACAAATGAAGACCTTATTAAATAGCTACTGAGTCCTACAAAACAAATTCTCACATAACCTATATCTGAAAATATGTCTCTTTCTGTACTTTAAGTTCATCATTTCTCTATGAGGTTATTCTTTTGAACTTCCGTTGATCAGAGTTCTAAAATCTTATGAAGTTGGTTTTTTTCTGTTATTATTGTATAAATTGTTCTAATTCTGCTCACTTCACCTTGTTCATAGAGGTCTTCCAAATTTCCTATGAAATTATCCATTTAATCATTTTTCATAGCACAAGTATATTCCATTGCATTAATGGAATTAATATTTTCCAGTACATCAATTAATACTAGTCATTTCCTAACAGGACACAACATTTTGGCTACCACAAAAAGAACTGTTCTAAATATTTTTGTACAGGTAGGTCTTTTACCTCTTTCTTCAATCTATTTGAGATGTATGTCTGGTAGTGATATAGGTAATTCACAGGACCACAATTTGGTAATTTTGGGGGCATAGCTCCAAATTGCTTTTCAGAAAGGCAGGATCAGCTCCATCAATAGTATACAGGTGTATTTGTTGTCTCATCCAGGGGTGTGGAATCTGTGACCTTGAGGCTACATTATAACCCTCTAGATCCTCAAATGTGACCCTTTGACTGAGTCCAAACTTCACAGACCAAATCCTTTGATTAAGAGGCATAGCCTCTTTAATATTTGTCATTTTATTCTTTTGTCAACTTTACCACTCTGATGGGTGTGAAGTGGAGCCTCAGAGTTTTTGCTTTAATTTGCTCCTCCCTAATTATTAGTGGTTTAGGACTTTTTTCATATAGTTTATAACTTGGATTTCTTCCTTTGAAAACTACCTTTTCATATCCTTTGACCATTTGTCTATTGGGAAATAACTCTTATTCTTATAAATTTGAATCAATTCCTTATTCATATTGGATATGAGAGAATTTGTTGCAAAGACTTTCCCCCCAGTTATGTTTCCCTTCTAATTTTAACTACATTAAATGTTTTAACAAAAATTTTAAAAAATTAAGCCAAAACTGACCATTTTATCTTGTATGATTCTCTTGCTTATTTAGTCATGAACTCTTGTCTCTATCCATAGATCTGAAAGATAATTCCTTCCTTAATCCTCTAATTTATGATGTCACCTAAGGTTACTAAAAAAAAAAGACAATGATAACACATTGCCTTCCAAAGAGAATCATAAGATTATAGATTTAGACTTGAAGGGGCCTTTGAAGCCATCAAGCTCATTCACGTAATATTACTCATGAGAAAACTAAGGGTCAGAGAGATTAAATAACCTTCCTAGAGTCATAGAACTAATAAGTGTCTCAGGAAAGATATGAACCCAAATTTTTCTGACTCTAGTTCAGGGCTATTACATGCAGTGTCAAAATTCAATTATTATAATGAAGTTTTAATGGGCTTAGAAAAAAGAGAGTATTGGCTATGTCATCATTGCATATTTAAAAGGAAGAGAGTGCAAAAGTTTACAAGGAGACAGAAAATGTGTCACCAGACAAATACAGAGGATTTGTCTTACAAGTAGGATTAGCTACAGGCAGTGTAGTGAATAGAAAGCTGGCCTTGGAGAATCAGGCACACCTCTGATACATCCTATCTGTGTGACCTTGGGCAAGTCATTTAACTTCTCAGTGCCCTAAGCACTTTTTAAGACTAAACTTAAGAGACTTTCAACTATAATGAAAGCGCTAAGTGCTGACCTGCATTGGTAGAGGGCATTATTTCACTGGGAATTCCCTTGTATCAAGGAAATCACACATCTGGACAATAAGGAAAGAAAGAAAAAAGGTTTGGATATAGAAGATGAAGGAAAGGAAAGAATTGAAGAGGACTTCCATGGTCCCCAGACTAAGAGAGAAGCAGAGTGTTTAATGTTGGCTAAAAATCAGTTAATGCAAGTACTTCAAACTTATACCTAACATCTAGGCTTTTCATAGGAACCATGATAGTGCTGAAATACTTCTGTTACTTTACCTAGCATAATCAATCAATCAACCAATCAAAAGACATGTAGTAAGAACTTAGGCAATACCACAAACTGCTAAGCACTAGAGACACAACGAAAAGCAAAAACAGACGAGGGTGGGCCTGACCAACCACCTGCAGGAGGGGCTCCAGATCAGCAGCAGCTGTGGCCATTTCCAGATTTATCAACACACAGATGTGAAGGACAAAGTGAGAGGTTGGTGCAGTCTGGACTTTGGGACCCAGTAAGAGGGAGTGCTTGGCTTTTGCCCCCCAGGTGAGAAGTCACTGAGACAAGATGCCAGCACAGCCAGCCCACCATGTGGCAGCTTCAGCTCCTGGCTTGCAGAGTGTAGGGGGACCAAGCACCAGTCTGAGGGGTAATCACTCTTGCTTTAACCTGCTTGGATCTGGATTGCAGTCTAGGGTGGAGGTCCTGGGGTGTGTGTTCAGCTTGCCAAAGAGTGTGGAGACCTCAGAGAGGGTACCCATCTAATACCTCCGGCAGCTGAGAAAACCCCAGGGTTTGGGATGAAAGCTCCTCTGTCTGGTGGTAGAGTCCTAATGTGTCAAAAAGCCCAGGGGTCAAGTGACTAAGGGGCAACATGACCAGGCAAAGGAAACAAAGCAGACAGAAGATTCCAACATTACACTCCTATTTTGGGGACAAAAAGGAGCAAAGCATGGAACAGGAGGAAGACAGTGAAGTCAGAACTCCTGCACCAAAAGCTTCAAAGGAAAATACGAGCTGGTTATAGGCCATAGAGGACCTTAAGAAGCAGATAAGAGAAGTGGAGGAAAAATTGGGAAGAGAAATGGGAACAATGCAAGAAAATTACAAAATGAGAGTCAACAGCCTGACTGAGGAAAATAACACCTTAAAAAATAGACTAACTCAAATGGCAAAAGAGGCTCAAAAAGACAATGTAGAGAAGAATGCCTTAAAAAGTCAAATTTGTCAGATGATAAAAGAATCTCAAGAGTGAACTGAAGAGAATAATTCATTCAAAAATAGACTGGAGCAAATGGAAGCTAGTGACTTTATGAGAAATCAAGGTACTATTAAACAGATCCAAATAAATGAAAAACTAGAAGGCAATGTGAAATATCTCATTGGAAAGACCACTGACCTGGGAAATAGATCCAGGAGAGATAATTTTAAAATTATTGGACTACCTGAAAGTCATGATCAAAAAAAGAACCTAGAAATCATCCTCCAGGAAGTTCTCAAAGAAAACTGTCCTGATGTTTTAGAACCAGAGGGCAAAATAGAGGTTGAAAGAATCCACAGATCACCTCTTGAAAAAGATCCCAAAAAGAAAACTTCTAGGAATATTATAGCCAGGTTCCAGAGTTCCCAGATCAAGGAGAGAATATTTCAAGCAGCCAGGAAGAAACAATTTGAATATCATGGAAACACAATCAGGATAACCCAGGATCTGGCAGCTTCTACACTGAGGGATCAAAGGGCTTGGAATATGATATTCCAGAGGTCAAAGGAGCTGGGATTAAAACCAAGAGTCACCTACCCAGAAACTGAGGATCATGTTTCAGGGGAAAATATGATCATTCAGTGGAATAGAGGACTTTCAAGCATTCTTGCTGAAAAAACCAGAGTTGAATAGAAAATTTGACATTCAGATACAAGAAGCAAGGGAAGGTAAACAGGGAAAAGAAATCATAAGGAACTTATCAAAGTTGAACTATTAACATTCCTACATGGAAAAACAATAATTGTAACTTATGAGACTTTTCTCAGTAGTTGAAGGGACTAGAAATATATGTGTATATATATATATATATATATATATATATATATATACACATACACATATATATGTCAATAAATGAGGGTATATGGGCATATGAATACATATGTGAATGTGTGTGTATATATTTACAGATATATACAGGTAGAGGGCACAGGACCAATTTAACAGGAAGGGATGATACTTAAAAGGTGAAATTAAGAGGTGAGAGAGGAATATAATGAGAGGAGACGGGGAGAGACAGAATGGGGTAAACTATCTCATATAGAAGAGGCAAGGGAAAATGGTTACAATGGAGGGGAAGAATAGGAAGGCAAAAGGGAATGGGTCAACCTTATTCCCATTGAATTTGGCTTGAGGAGGGACTGAAATACACACTAAATAGGGTATCTCACCCTCCAGGAGAGTAGGGGGGGGAAGGGGATGAGAGGGGGGATGATGGAAGGGAGGGGAAGCTGGGGGGGAGGGAAGTTGGAAGCACCCACATTTGAAAAGGGACTAGATCAAAGCAGAGAATAGAACAAGTGGGAGGTGGGATAGGAGGGAGGCAAATAGAGTCAGTCTTTTACAATATATCTACTTATGTTATTGTTTTGCATTAGCCACACATGTGCAACCTATACTGAACTGCTTATCTTCTCAGTAAGGGTGGTTGACAAGGGAGGAAAGGAATGAATCTGGAATTCAAAGTTTTAAAATCAAATATTCAAATACATATATATATGTATGTATATATATATATACACACACTATTATTAACACTATTTTACATGTAGTTGGGAAATAAGATATACAGGCACTGGGGCATAGAGATCCACTGGAAAAGTCGAAAGGGATATGGGAAAAAATATGGGAGAGAGCAGATTGGAGGAGGGGATATCCTGTGGGACTGCTATTTTGGGGTGGTGGGTAGGGGGAAAATGGGGAGAAAATTTGTAACTCAAAATCTGGCAGAAATGAATGATGTAAATCAGAAGTTTATAAAGCATTCGAAAAAAATTTTAAAAAACAACAAAAAAAGAATCTAATCACAAAAAAAGAAAAGAAAAAACAGCCTCTGACCTGAATAAATTTACATTCAAATGGGGGAGACAAAGTATACAGGAATTTTCACACACAGAGAAGAAAAATAGAGAAGATGAAAAGCAATCTTATATAGCAAGGGACTGCAGAAGGGGCACTGGAAAAAGTGTTATACAGGGGGTGGCTCCTGAGTTGAGCTTTATAAGAAGCCAGTAGTCTAAGAACTGGAGATTAGGAGGAGAGTATTCTAAGCATCAGGAACCACCAATGCAATTTTTAAAATAATTAACAAAAATAAACAATACACCTTTTGTAGAGGTGGGGGTAAGGAGAAGGCAGGTCTGGTCCATGAATGTGGAACATAGCACATGATATCAATTTTTTTTTCAATGCTTCTTAAATCAATTTTGCTGGTTTAAAAAAAATTCTGTTATAAGGAATGGCTTTCTGTGATGCGAGGAGGAATAAGGAGAACTGTAGGTGATATAAAAACATGAAATCAATAAAATACTATTTTTAAAAAAATCTTCTTCAAAAGCCTGCCCATTATCTTCTCATATTTTCATCAAAGATGTCTTTTATATCAATGCAGTCACATAAAAATTGTAGAGATAAGTAAGACATATAATTCAGTAGTTTGGGGGATAATGAGAGCATTTCATGATTTCCCCCCAATGATTTGCTATCTTCTACTCTTTCCCATATGTTAAAAATTAATCCATTAATACTTTCAAAATTATATCAATGTCCAGCTGAGATTTCTTCCACGCATATTTGGTCAGTTTCTGCCATTCTTCCCAATTTCATCATCTGAAGTGTCAGTTCCGATTATTCATATAACACATTGGGGTTCTGAGATACTTAGTTCAAATGGGAAGGTTTCAAATAAGCTCATCAAGCAAGACGGTGGAGTAGAAACAGGACTTCCACGCAGCTCCTGCTCCCACCTCCTCCAATACATGCAAAAAATGATTCTAAACACACTTTAGAGCTACAGAACCCACAAGGTGACAGAGAGAAGCAGACCTTCTGCTGAAGACAGCCCAGCAGGTTGGCAGGAAGGGGCCATCACAGTGTGCTGGGAGCAGAGCCCAGCCCACATGAGTCAGTGATTTTAGCCCCAGGGGGGCCTGACCAGCCATGGCTAGAGGGATATCAGGAGAGTGGATCACTAGCATCTGTGGCCATTTCCAGAATTATCAACCCATAGTTGCTAAGGACAAAGTGAGAGGTCAGTGTGAACTTTGGCAACAGGGTGCCCTGGACTGTGATCTGGCCTCTGCCCTCCGCAAGGAAGAAGCAGGTGAGGCACAGCAGCAGCCATTGCCTCATGGCTGCTTCAGAGCTCCTAGCCTGCAGATTGTAGGGGGACCAAGTGACCAGTATGAGGGGTAATTGCTCTTGCTTTAACCTGCTTGGATCTGGATAGCTGTCTTGGGTGGAGGTCATGGGGTGCCTGACAAGTGAGCCAGAGTGTGTGGAGGCTTCAGAGAGGGCAGCCAACTAATAGCTCTGGCAGCTGAGAAAATCCCAGCAATTTGGGACAAAGATTTCCTCTCTGGAAGCAGGGTTCTACTGTGGCAAAAAGCTCAAAAGTCAAGTAATTAAGTGGCAACATGAGCAAGCAAAGGAAGCAAAGCAAGCTCAGCAATCCGACATTAGACTCCTATTTTGGAGGCTAAATGGATCAAAGCATGGAACAGGAGGAAGACAACACAGTCAGAACTCCTGTACCAAAAGCTTTCAAGAAAAATATGAACTGGTTACAGGCCATACAGGAGTATACGAAGGATTTTGAAAACCAAATTAGAGAAGTGGAGGAAAAATTGGGAAGAGAAATGAGAATGATGCAAGAAAATCCATGAAAAGAGAGTCAACAACCTGACTGAAGAAAACAATACCTTAAAAAATGGACAGGGGTGGCCAGATAGCACAGCAAGTAAGAGCACCGGCCCCAGAGTTGGGATAACCTGGGATAGAATCCAGGCTCAGACTCTTAGCACCCACCCAGAAACACCTGGCCATGTAACCTTAAGTAAGTTACTTAACTCCAATTGCTTAGGGATGGCCAGGTGGTGCAGTGAGTAAGAGCACTGGCCCCAGAGTTGGGATGACCTGGGATCGAATCCGGACTCTGATACTTAGCACCACACCCAGAAATAACTGGTCATATAACCCTGAGCAAGTTACTTAACACCAATTGATTAAAAAAAAAAAATGGATTAACCCAAATGGCAAAAGTCTCAAAAAGGCAATGTGGAGAAGAATGCCTTAAAAAGTCAAATTTGTCAGATGGTAAAAGAATCTCAAGAGTGCACTGAAGAGAATAATTCGTTCAAAAATAGACTGGAGCAAATGGAAGCTAGTGACTTTATGAGAAATCAAGGTACTATTAAACAGATCCAAACAAATGAAAAACTAGAAGTCAATATGAAATATCTCATTGCAAAGACCACTGACCTGGGAAATAGATCCAGGAGAGATAATTTTAAAATTATTGGACTACCTGAAAGTCATGATCAAAAAAAGAACCTAGAAATCATCCTCCAGGAAGTTCTCAAAGAAAGCTGCCCTAATGTTTTAGAACCAGAGGGCAAAATAGAGGTTGAAAGAATCCACAGATCACCTCTTGAAAAAGATCCCAAAAAGAAAACTCGTAGGAATATTATAGCCAGGCTCCAGAGTTCCCAGATCAAGGAGAGAATATTACAAGCAGCCAGGAAGAAACAATTTGAATATCATGGAAACACAATCAGGATAACCCAGGATCTGGCAGCTTCTACACTGAGGAATCGAAGGGCTTGGGAATATGATATTCCAGAGGTCAAAGGAGCTGGGATTAAAACCAAGAGTCACCTACCCAGCAAAACTGAGTATCATGTTTCAGGGGAAAATATGGTCATTCAATGCAATAGAGGACTTTCAAGCATTCTTGATGAAAAAACCAGAGTTGAATAGAAAATTTGACATTTAGATACAAGAAGGAAGAGAAGCATGAGAAGGTAAACAGGGAAAAGGAATCATAAGGAGCTTATCAAAGTTGAACTACTTATATTCCTACATGGAAAAATGATAATTGTAACTTATGAAACTTTTCTCAGTATGAGAATAGTTGAAGGAAATATAAACGTGTGTGTATATATATATATATACACAGGTATACATAGACAGAGGGCACAGGACCAATTGAATAGGAAGGGATGATACTTCAAAGGTGAAATTGAGAGGTGAGAGAAGAATATAATGAGAGGAGATGGGGAGAGATAGAAGGGGTAAATTATTTTCAGTATGAAAATAGTTAAAGGGAATATATGTATATATCTCTATATCAGAGGGTGTACGGGAGTATGAATACATGTGTGAATGTGTGTATATATGTTTACAGGTATACATAGATAGAAAGTGCAGGACCAATTTAATAGGAAGGGATGATACTTAAAAGGTGAAATCAAGAGATGAGAGAGGAATATAATGAGAGGAGATGGGGAGAGACAGAATGGGGTAAACTGTCTCATATAGAAGAGGCAAGGTAAAATGGTTACAATGGAGGGGAAGAATAGGAAGGCAAAAGGGAATGGGTCGACCTTATTCCCATTGAATTTGGCTTGAGGTGGGAATGAAATACACACTAAATAGGGGATCTCACCCTCCAGGAGAGTAGGGGGGGAAGGGGATGAGAGGGGGGATGATGGAGAGGAGGGCAGGTTGTGGGGGAGAGAATTTGGAAGCACCCACTTTGGAAAAGGGACAGGGTCAAAGTAGAGAAAAGAATAAGTTGGGAGTGGGATAGGATGGAGGGAAATATAGTCAATCTTTAACAATATATCTACTATGGAAATGTTTTGCATAGCTACACATGTACAACCTATATTTATCTTCCCAGTAATGGTGGGTGATGAGGGAGGAAAGAAAGAATCTGGAATTCAAAGTTTTAAAATCAAATGTTTAAATATATATAATTTTTTTTTCTTTCCATGCAACTGGGAAATAAGATATACAGGCACTGTGGCATAGAAATCCATTTTGCCCTACTGGAAAGTTGGAGGGGGATGGGAGAGGAAATAGGAGAGAACCGATTGGGGGAGAGGGTATTCGGTGGGATCAGTTTTGGGGTGGTAGATAGGGGAAAGAAGGGGAGAAAATTTGTAACTCAAAATCTTGTGGAAATGAATGATGTAAACTAAAAATAAAATTTAATACAAAAATAAAATTAAGATTAAAAATGGGAAGGTTTCACTGTCATTGGTGATGAGTAGATCATTATGGAAATTCTCATAGATGCTGTTCATTGTCCATTTATCAGATATCTTTCCAGTTAAATCTATAAATGCTCTTGGAGTAATCTCACTTAGTAGGGTCTCACACTGGGCTTTCTGAAGGCTAAATTTCCCCCCATACTATTTTCCATTGTTTTGATAAATGATTGTTCATAACATTCCTCTATCCTCCTTGTAATGATGCTCTGATTGCATCAAGTTCCAGAATACTATATAGACTCCCAATGAGATCCATGGAAATTTGAAAGGTGTCCAACAAGCCACATAGCAAAACATAAAAACAAATTTTTAACTAGAAAAAAAAATGCCTATTTCCCAGTTGGACAGGCAATTCTTTGTGCTGGTTCCTTGGCATTTGTATCTTAGACATGCACTCCCTAATTTTATGGAACCTGAATTGGAGAATGTGGGCTGGATTGAACTTGGAACATTCTCAAGTTGTTTCCTGATGCACCAAACCACCTTTGTAATACCAATATTCTAGTGATGTTAAATCAAAACTCACAGGTGACTCAAACAGAAATGGAGAGATGCATGGCAGGTGACTATAATTAAGTTAAAAATATTATCAATGATGAGAATGGATTTAATAAAGTTGGAAAAGGAGATGGGACTGTCGAGTACTGAGAATGAGGGATAGTTAGCCCAAGGGCTACATTGGTACCTACAAGATATTAAAAGACCTAGAGGAAGGCCTCCAGCCTCCTGGATAACTTTCATGGAGAATATGTATGAAGATATGGACAAAGAAAGCATAGATGAGAATGTATGAGTGAATTATAACTGGCACTGGTGGAATAAGGTAGAAGTGATATCTATCACAGACTCTGCCACAGGGACTAGGGTACTTTTTTTCCCCTATAAAAAAGGGAAGCTATATGAGGACTAGGGTACAAGTTTATGATGCAATTTGTCAGTAATTAGAGGAATAAAAAGGCCTACCCATGAGATGTCAGTGCCCCTTAGACTTGTCAGATGTCCTACGATGAGAATCAATCTACCCTTCTGATCAAATGCATTTCCATATGGAACACAGTACCCTAGATGAAAATCTTTTCCATTCTGTGGCTAAACATTACATGGTCTATTTCCCATTTGGTTCCAAACACAAATATGTATCCCTGCCCTCAAGGAGCTTACAATCTAATGGGGGAGACAACATACCAAAAAAATGTATACAAAGCAAGCTACATAAAGGAGAAAATAGGAAATAGTTAAAAGAGGGATCCAGCCACGTGGGTTAGGTTCTTTCCCTTAAAAGGTAGGGAAGTTGTCTCTGAGACTTGATTGGTCTAAGGATTTGAGCCATGGATGTGGCTTCTGGTCATCTGGCATATGAAAAGGCCAGCCCATAAGGAGTCAGTGTCATTTAGATTTCACAGATGTCTTATAAATCAAGACAGTCTTTTGACTAGATGTTTCTGCCTGAACCTGAGGGGAGATGCCATCTACCTTAACTAGCTGAATATCCTTTCCACACTATAGCTAAGTAAACTTCCTTTTGCTAACTGTTATTTAGATATGTGAGTGTCTCATTCATTCCAATTCTGAACCTGAACCAAGTGAAAGACTTGAATCAGGTGTGGCTCACAAAGTGGTTAAACAAATCAATGAGATTACTAATCCATGGGAACATTAGACACTTGGAACACTTAGACATTCAGGCCATCCTCTCAGTATTTGTGAAGATCATTTCAACTTGCACCTTTCACCATCCTAAATTAAGAATACTCCTAGTAGATACTGCTCTGTTTAAAAAGAAAAAAAATCTTTTGAAAGTGCTATCTTCTAATCCTTCTAACCCCCAACAAAATTCAAAATTCTTGAACTGCTTCAGGCTACGTCATCCAATTTCAACAAACAGCTTATTAAGTTCCTATTTGTGGACAAGGCACGGAAGGAGATAGAGATAAAAATTAATCTAGTTGGAAGAGGGGTGGCAATCATGCCCTTTGACCATGAACACAATTTAATTAGTCTCTAGCTTGTAAAATTTAAAGTATATTTTATATGCATTTTTAATTTTAAAAGTCTTGAGATGTTTTCAAATATGCTTGCATATGGAAATGGGAAAGCTGTGGCAACCCTCATCTAAATTTGTCACACATTGGCTGCAGGCCCTGTACTGTTTAATTCTGATTAAATATGACTCTTTAATTTATGAGCCTGAATCGCTTATGTAGTACACTGTCTCATTGGTCCTTCCAATAACAATGTAAAAATAACTTAGCCATTATTATTTTGACAAAAATCAATAACTTGCTGCAAATCAGAGAAAGATGTGGAAAGATTTTGGATCAGCTAAACAGTAATCTGCATTACTGAAAAAAAAAAAAGCTTATTTAATTAAGAAGATTACTGGTTTCCTTGTTTTGGTTGCAGGTATCATGACCCCTATCCCTGGAGGGCAGACAGAAAAATCAATCTTTTTCCAGGAAAGACAGTATTACTTTAAAGCTGCTTTTCAACTTTGTCTATCCAGATACTCTTCTGACCAATGAAAATCATTTTGCCAGGCCTCTGCCTCACGTAGATGCCTAAACACCTGCTTTCAAATTCTTATAATCGGCGAAATTACGTAACAGACTAACCAGTTCAATCCTGATAGAAAAAGCTCCCTCCCACATACCCTCTGGACCCTAGATTTATCCTGTGTGGTTTTCTCAGTATTTCACTTACCTCATCATTCCATCACCTCAATTTCTCATCTTCCCATTAAGTCAGCACTTTCCCTGCCTGTGATAAATTTCCTTTAAACTAAATAGGAAATGTAAACATGAAAAGCCAACACTACCAAATCTTAAGACGTGTTTACATTTTAAGCTACTTATCTGGACCTCTCATTTTAGCACATTTGTAACTGGGAAGAAATGCTGGACTGGTATGTTTAATATAATTTATGTCACGTGAGAAGGGTATTGGAGTGGACAGAGTTGGAGTCAGGATAACCTGGGTTCAATTGTTTTCTCTTGACACTTGGTTATATCCTGGGTCAGAGTCACACTGTTCATGAGAATTTGATTCACTTCTTCTGGACTCCCGGTGTCCAGCCCTCTATCCACCTAGCCTCTTATTAGACACTAAAATCCTCATAGGAGAGTTAGTTCTTTCCCAATCCACCAATTTAATTCATCTCAGCAAGTATTTGCTGAACCTTTGGGGTCCTAACACTTTAATAAGCTTAAAACTGCACTGAGACTTCTGGGAAACACTATATAGATACAGATTCTTCTCACATTTTACATAAAGAGTTGTTATATACTAGAAAAATCTCTAAAAAAAATACAAGCAACTATGTAATCAAAGTATTAAAATGTGATAAAGATAATGAGTTAAAGAAAACAGTAAGAAAAGAGATATTCATGTGGGCAGAATAGTTTAAAAGTCTTTACATAGGTGGCAGAGCTTAAAATGGAACTTAAAGACTAGGTAGGACTTGAATAGGTAAAAAGCAATGTGAACATTCTAGACATAATTTTTGAATGTGAGGGGGAATGGGACATGATAAAAATGCTACCTTGGGAAGATAAAACTGACAGTAGTATACAAGATGGAGGAGAGATAGGCTGTAATAATCCATGCATAACCTGAGGAGATTTTATATTAGGGTGGTAGGAGTGAGAAGAGAGACAGGAAGGAATTAGTCCAAGCTAAGTGGTTTTAAAGTATTTTGAAAAGAAATGTGGTATAATGGAAAGAATACTGGACTCAGACCAGGTTCAAGTCACACTAACTCTGGATTTCATTTTCCTCACTTACAAGACTAGATGATCTCCAAAGGTTCTTTCCTCTGCAACCACTGTCCGAATATGTAAACCCTGCCCTCTTCTGAAGAAGACAAGGCAAAAGCTCAAATACCAGCAAGAAGAGAGGCCACTGTACAGTGATGACTGTGCCACAGAATGTTGAGAAGAAAAAAAATGAAAGGATATTATCAAAAAGGGTACTAAGAATCAATTTTTAGATCATTAATCAAATTATTTGACTATTAGTTCACTAAATGAGATTTCCCAATGACCAGTGAGTGAATATAGTACAGGAAGAGTTGAATCACTTAAGTTTTAACATTCTTGCTATTAAAAAAAACACAAAACAAAGACAGTTGCAGCTCAATGCAACAGGCATCCCTTGGAGATGCAAAGACATTAGCTGGTGTAGTAGTTTTTATCATAAGCTCAAAGTCAACAAGAAAACACTTCATTTGGTCATCATGTACTGCATGTACTGCAACAGTAGTTGCAAAATGGCCCCCATGAAAATAACTACAGCTTATATACTATCCATTGCAAAGGATAAAATGGCAGAAAAATTCCAAAGAACTTGGTAAGAACTTCCATGTATATATGGAAAAGTCTAGTACAAGTATAAAGAATGAGAGACCCAAGACTTGTTGACACAGATGCCTCACACATATCTATGTTAAAACAGTTTTGAGAAAACAGTTGTTAGACATGGCAAGTATCAAGTAACACCATAAAGAACAAAATAGGTTACATTTCAAGAGACAGAACAGATTTGCTACTGATGTCAACTTATCTGTGTAAAAAACCAAGGATAGGGGAAAAACAAATAAGTGTACAATGGAAACTGAAATATTTAAAGTGAAAATCAAAATTATTAAAAGAACAACAGAAATGCCATCAAATTGGTTCTAACACTAAAGCTTTTCTGATGTAAATTAACTGCCAGTACAAGGAGACCAAAAGAACCTGGAAAGTGCCTTAACTAGTATTTGACTTACTTGCCAAAAAGAAATTGGCTGCCAAAGGCAACAGTGGGGAAGACTTGTTAACTTTTTGTAAAATCTAATGATGAACACAATCATCTCACAGAGCAATCAACAGAGGGCAAAACCAGTTTAGAAAAAGCTTTGCAAGATATCAAAGTTATCCCCAAGTGTATTTAAGATAAAAACAGAAAAAAGACTACATACAGAAGAAAAAAATGGGAAAAAATTTGCAAAAATCTTAATGAACTATACTTGGACCTTAACATCATGGTCCTAGATGTGCTCATACAGGAGGTAGAAATAATACTGAAGGGAACAAAAACAGGAAAAGCTGCCAGATTGGATCAAGTTTATATAGGGAAGACCTGTGCTGAAGGCAACACAATTGTAAAAATGTTGACACCAACATACCAGGTGTCTGAGGCAAAGATACAAAAAGCACGGGGCAGGGGAGGGGAATTTCATACTCTATTAATACTAAAAAAAAACCAATGACCAAAAGGTAGCTACTGACCTATATGACTACTCTTCCAACTAAATATTTCAGAGGCTTTTATACATAAATTTTGGGCTCCCTCGGTGAGGGTATTAGCAGGGAATAAGGTTTCTGCAAGAAATATTGAATGGACGACTATATTTATAATTTCATAATTAACCAAAAGATGTAAAGAATATAAGACCCCATTATGCTTACTATCAGTTGACTCAAAAAAAACTTGAAAAAGGTATTTGATAATAAAAATAATAAAAAACACTTTCTTAAGAGATAAGGTGTCTCCCAATTATCTATCAAGCTCATTCAAGATTCCTTGGAACATATAATAACAGAAATAATCCTGCTTAATGAGCCTCTGTTAGTAAATAACAGGTAAGGCATGAAACAAGAAAATATATGCTTGCCATATTTGCCATTGTGATGGAGGGGGTCTAGTAGAGATTCTAGGCCCAAGAGAAATTCCTTCTTTAGATAGTAAGGTCCGCTAAATGTTCCTTTTTGTAGATGATACTATACTTATACTGCACTGGGCCCTAAAACCCCACTAAGTATCATGAAAAAAATTACATAATAAAAAGAATTTGCTGTGTCTATCCACAAAGACAAGACCAAGTGGATAAAGACTATTATCCAGATTTTAACAGTACATATATCTGAGACAGACCATTTGGATGGACAATCTATTAGGCCCACAATAGAAGAGAAAGAGAACAAGTTGGAAAGACTTTGGGAAATTGCAAAACTCTTTTAACTGGCCCAAAAGCAAAGGCCCATTTTTTAAATGTTAACATTCTACAGGGTTGTTGCTATATAGCAGCAAGACATGAAACACAACTATATATGAAAAATTCAACTGAGTATTATACAAAAAGTAACGGAGAGCTACATGGTATGAAAAGTGCAATATATAATAAGGAACCTGGAAGAATAGGAGTAAAAATATCATTACAAAATTATGTAACAGTAAGGGAAGACAGCCTAGTTAAGTAGTAAGAATGAGGGGTGACCAGTGGTTTGCCAGAGTATTCTACTCTACTCCAGGTGTAAGGAGAAAAAGGTAAGGCCTCCAGTATATTAAGTGGAAGGCCCTTGTTGTAAATTCATGGGAGGACAAAGACAAGAGTCAGAGGATGGCCAGTCATTGATGGGCTAAAATCTACATCACTGGAAGTTCCAAATCAATGAGATCACAGATTGATTTGAGTACTGGGGAGAGAGAAAATTTTCTTCCCCATTTTAACAATTACTTGGTGTTTTTTGTTATTTATTTTCAATACACTTTGTCTCTGCTTTAGATTATGAATTTTCATTACCCCTTCTGAGACCGAGTAAGTCAACAAGGCTGCAAAATATATTTTTTTAATGGATCCACAGATCTTAACATTTGGAACAGTAAAAAAACAACAACAAACTACTATATACACCAGAAAGTATAGCAATAATTGGAATTCCACGTTAAGTCAGTCTTCTTAAAAGTAGGAGACACAAACATGGAAGCAGAAAAGTAACATGTATACATTCAGAGAGCAGTGAATAAAATGTTCCCTTCAAATAGGCATGTCAGATTTACTGATTAGTCTCTGATGCTGCAGGTTTAACTTCTGCCAAAAGGGATGGAACCTCTACTAGAACAGGTGTGGAATCTGTCTTTACGTGCTCTGCTGTTGTGGGGGTGACCTCTGCTGTTGTTTGGGTGGCCTCTGCTGTGGTGGAAGCAGCCTCTGCCATTGTGAGAATAGCCTCCACTGTTGTTAGGGCAGTCTCTGAAGGTGGATGGATAGGTTCTACTTCAGTTTCCATTTCTGTTTCATGATTTTGAATTGCATCATTTTCTTCTACCATAGCTGGGGGAGGTAGCAAAGCCTGATGAGAAAGAAGAAAATATTTCAGCATGTGTACAAATTTCAAAAAAAAAAAAAAAGCACTGGTTACACACTTTAGTCCCCACTGTCCCATTTTCTTCTCTGATTACAAATACTGTTTATTCCCTCTTTGGGTGCCAAGGACCTAGGCTTATCTAACTAGAAAAATCAGAATCACAGGATACTAGATTTAGAGCTAGAGAGTCCTGTAGAGTCATCTAGTTTAACTCTCTCATTTTACAGATGAAGAAACTGAGGTTTAGAGAGGGGAAGTGATTTGTCCCAGGTCACAGGGATAGTAAGAAGCAGAACTGGAATTCAAAGCCAGGGCACTGGACTTCAAACTCCAACCTCTTTCTACTCAACAATTGTTGCCCCAAGCAAACAAAAGAGTATTGCAAAGACAATACTGAATCTTCATAACGGAAAAGCCTGCCAAAGTCCAGCATACAATGCAGTCATTTTATCCTCATTAATATTTGTGAACTAAAGCTATAAGAAAGGAAGAAGCATTAATTAATTAATAAATGTTAATTAAATGTGGAGAGAGCACTGGACTTAAGAGTCAGGACACAGAGCTTCAGATCCTGGCTCTGACACATGGCTATTCAGCCTCAGGCAAGGCACTTGCCCTTCTTCATCTGTAAGACAGGAGAATTACCTGACCTCAGAAGTGAACAAATTCCTGTGTAAACCATGATGTGTAAACCTCCTCAGAAAGTGGGAGGAGGAGAGAGGGGCAAAGGAACAGAAAGAATAGGAGCATCAATGGACATTATGAGGTCCAAGTGCTTTGTCACCTCCAATAACCCAATAAATTACCTCAGAGGTGTTAATACATTTATTATGACTGAATTTCACCATCATCATCATTTTACATAAGGGGTTCTTAACCTGGCAGTTCAAAGACTTCCAAGGTATCTAAGGATAGATTTCAATGAGTTCATGAATTTAGATGGGAAAAATATTAGAACTTTATTTTGATAACATCTCACTGGAATTTAGCATTTCCTTAAAGGATTCACTAGACTGCCAAAGGAGTCCATGACACAGAAAAAGTTAAGAACTTCTGCTTTACATTCATTGAAATGGTCATTTCTGTGGTTCTCAACAGAATTTAGCTACGTGGATGAGGGCAGCAGGAATATGCATTTATACATTTTCCTTTTCAATTTAAGCCATGACCATTGCGGGGGGAGGGAGGTGGGGAACCTGATCATAACGGCTAAATAATAATAAACTCCTGGGCATTATGGATTCATACATATTAAGTTAAAAACCTAATAACAATGGTATAGAACTTGGTTTAGAGGATAATTATTCAATTAAATACTGTTCCTAATTAATTTTTACAACATAGAATGACTTTTTCCTCTATAGATACCAAAACAAAGCACAGAAAAGTGAGTTGAGTCACTGATGATCACAGACTGGCAATAATGCATTCAAAAGTGGTGCTATCCTCACCAAGGCCAGTAGGGCCTGCTTTTGTAATTCTCATCCTCAAACATTCCAAAAGGCATGAAATTTTCATTAACAAATTTCCAATATTCTCTGGCAATTTCAATTTTTTTGATCTGTTCTATATAACCACATTTGCTTCCTGGGAAAATCTGCTTCCTAAGAATTTGTAAAAAACAATCCTGAAGATTATCTTGACAGAGAGCAAAGTTGAGTCTGTTCAGTCAAACTATATGGTGTTTACTTTTTAAAGACTTGATCCAGTCCTCACGCAAGCAATCCTACTGATGTATTTTTGTGAAAATATACCATAATGGGCTTAATATTAATATTGCACTTATCTTTTTACAAAGGCATTTCCTCAGCCCTTTTAATTTTTTTTTGAGGGGGGGCAGTGATAGAGGAAGAAGAATACAGGCAGCATAGGCTTAGAAAAGTGCAGTGGAAAGAATACTCACTAGTCCCGCAGAGGACCTGAGTTCAAATCTCAGGTCAGCCACCTCTCTGAGCCTATTTCCTCACTTGTAAAATGAGAAAGTTGTACTCAACAGCTTCTGCAGGTCCCGTCATCTCTGGACCCTCTTTGTATTACTTCTGTAGGGACCTCTGAGAAGATATCCCCTCTACCAAAGCAGATCATCGACAGTTTAGCACTTTGTAGACTTCAAGAACTGTCTTGGGCACCAAGAGGTTTCATGACCAGTACATATGTTAGGAGGCTAGGCTGGAAACAAGACTTCCTGACCGAGGTCAGCTCTTGACATACAACATCATGCCATGGTATCCAGGGTTGTGAGCAGAATCAAATACATGCTTTGCAAACTATGAAAACCCTCTGGTGCCATATAAATGTGAGTCAGTATCATTATGTTTAATTTTACTAATGTGTCATAACCATGGCAGGAGCTGGGGATGGTGAGGAGTCCAAACCCATGATTTCTTTGGTACAAAGAACTCTCAGTGATGAAACTTCCTCAGATCAGAGAGCGTTTCTTCAATTTACAGTTTTAAAGCTACCCAGGGCACTGAGACATAAGGTGACTTGCCCAGTTAGTGTGGATCAGTGAGACTTTGATCCAAGTCTCCTTGGCCCTAAGGCCTGCTCTCCATTCATTATGGCACACAAAACTTGTCCATGGGAAAGAGATACAATAATAATACTTTAAAAAACTCTTTGATCTAGAATAGTGAATTCAGAAGGTTCTCAAGGAAGTCACTAAGACTTATTTTAAAGTATTCTTTATAAGAAAATATTCTTTTAATGAAGCATTACAAAGTAGTCTTTCTTTTAGACACTTAGAGGTATCTATTACAAAGAAATCTGCACTCTATTATTTCACTGAACCTTTCCTGGTAGAGAATCCTAAATTAATAGATGACCAAAACTTTATAGAATTAAAAAGCAACACTAGGCATGTGTGAATTTAGTTCTTTCCCCAAAAGGATCAAGCACCCTACAGACTACAGAAATTTACTCTGCATTACACAAAACCCTTCTCTAAATGAAAAGTAGGCTCCAGTTACCTCACCTGATCATAATGATGTGTACTCTGGATCATAAGCATGTACATATTGTACACAAAGTTTGCCATCTGAGGCATATTTTTTATTATCTGCACAGGGTGAGATGGCTTCTCTCCATTCTGGAAAGGGAAGGAAAAAGGAATATTAATAAAAGTGAGCAATAAAATGGACACAACAATGCCCCTTTACCCACTTTGTGTGAGAATAGCATTAGCCTCCGGAGGGGATGAGAAAAAAGGTCAAAGGAAAAGAGTTTAAAGTATCCACTAAGGGTCTTATGGGTAGCAATAAAAATTTTAAATTTGAAAGAGATTCAAAGAAAACTTTGCGAACATTGTGAATTAATTTATTTTGTTTCATCCATAAAATAAAAATACGCATGATTTTAAAATGGGTATTATGATATAATCATTTGTTTGAACAAGACTATTCCAAATGAACTCACACAAAAGAGAAAGAAGAAACAAAAAAAGGAAGAGAGAAATTCACGAAAGCTCTTTCTAAACCAGTGGTGTCAAACTCAAATAGAAACAGGGGCCACTAATTCATGCAAGCTACGTTACTGGTTTAGTTTCAAAATGTAATATTATCTATATTTTATTATACTTTTGTTACATTTTATCTAATTACATTTTTATCTGATATATGCCACAGTTGAGTGTTGTGGGCCACATGCAGACCATTATACATCTGACCTAAATCATACTAGACAAAACTCTACCATATTCTCTACTGTTCTATAAAAATTCACTAACAAGATCCAAATCAGTTCTGTCATTTTAGAACGATGATCAAAGAAACCTCCTCTCATGCATTGTATATAATAGAAAGAAAAATATAAAGGTAAAATAAATTCAGGGAAAAGAAAACATCATTTTATAAGACTAATTCTAGTATTGGAACAGTTAGCATTTTGAGCTTTGGCAAGCTCTGGATGGACCATGTGACCTCCGAGATCCCTCCTAGTTCTTATTCTACGTGCCTATGC
>NW_027186296.1:3480058-3490269 GCF_028583685.1 Petaurus breviceps papuanus | reverse complement strand
ATGTGACCTCCGAGATCCCTCCTAGTTCTTATTCTACGTGCCTATGCAAACTATCAAATATTCAGGGAAAACAAATGCTATGAATATAACAAAAACAACTTATAAATAATTCAGAGCATGTCAAAGTGGGAGTATTTATCAGATTCAACGACATTTCTCAGAATTGCCAGGGGTATATGGTTATTCAGCATATTAGTAGGCATTCTTTTTTGATTGAAGATCATTTTCCGCCCTGGGTGCAATATCTCAAGTGCAAAGAGCATGTGAGTTATTTACTAGGTGCTCTGCTTCAGGCAGCCTTCACAAAAAGCAATTAAAAAACAAAAGGATCATACCAATGTAAATACAAAAATATAATTCAAACCTGAGGAATAAATGGACTGTACCATTTGTTCATCTTTTTCCTCTTGTGCAATGTGCAACTCTATTTAGAACCAGTATCTTTTTGCATACACTCATTCCCCATCAGGAATGCCCTCCAATAATCCATGCCCTGGCTCAAAAGTCACTGCTTTCTAGGAAGTCTTCCCTTACTTATTCATCTATTGTACTCTCATCACTCCTACCTTCTTCTCTACACTCACATACTATACTTCTACATTTACATGGCACTCGTGTTAAAATGGTATTTGCTGTCTGAGAGGAGACATTTGCCAACTCATTAAAAGACGAGCTCTTCAGGGATGAGAGGTGAACTGTGTTTTTTAGTATTATCTCAAAGCATTTACTTGAGTGTTCCCCTCACAAATAGTGTTCACAAGGAGGAAAAGTACGGAAGAAAATATCTATATATGTCCCTTACAATATTTAATAACCTAAGTCAGTAACAAAATAACCCATATACCTTTCTGGTTGTAGGGAAATGCTCTGTGGGAATTATTTGTAAATGAAGTGGGCGGGCTGTGAGCTGGTTAAAAGCTGGAGTTAGTTCGAAGCAGTTCTGGAAGAGGGACACTCTTGCAAAGATATAAAGTCCAAGCCTGGCTCTTGACATGGCCACCACTAAACGACGAACATCTCTTTGGAAAACAGAGAAAAGAATGAATACATTTCAATTTTATTGCTGTATTCTTATATGTGACTTTTAAACATTTCACCTTCAATCATTCTCATTAGGCATGGCAAAACCTGTTACTGAACTCTAGTAAAAAGGAAATGTCACAGTGCTACACAGATAATCATACTTTAATAAAATCATGAACTAAACAAGACAAGTTAGTGTTTTGCTACTGAGTTTTATCTCTAGGGAATAAATCAGGTTGCTTAATTAGAGAAATAAATCATTTCACATTTGACGAAAGTCAAAGCAACTGTACTGTATCATGGCAAAATCATACAATTTAGTTTGCAATGACCCATCTGTATGGTCCCCATGAGTGATTCAAATATGCTGCCAATTCACAATGGTCAGCTCAAAGGTGTGGCCATGCTGTGACCCATCTGTGTGTAGACATAGCCTAGCTTTTGTTTCCTTAACAACCAGTGATGACATTTCAAATTCTAAACATAATTTTTGGAAGGTCTATGAGTTATCCATAATTTATAAAATGAAAAATAAAATACAGTGCACTTATATTCATCCATCATATTACAACAGATCATAGTCCATATTTATTCCCTACTACAGAAACATTTGTTTTGATTGGTAGAAACCATTTTGATCTCAACAACAAAGGCCAATTTGGTGGACTCCCATTTTCAAATGGTGAATTGAAAGAGATATTTGCAATTGTGCTTTTTAGGATTATTATTGAAGTATTTGGTCACAGTTCAATTTTCCACTACTTTTCTGACAACTACTTATATTTTTGAGTACCCTGCAAAGATGTGAAAATTTCTTAAAGAACATATCTAGCATGTTAAATTCTGTACCCTGAAATTATTATTATTTTTTGCCTTTTTTGAGGGCAGTTGGGGTTAAGTAACTTGCCCAAAGTTGCACGGCTAGGTTTTTTGGGGGTTTTTTATGTGTGTGTGTGTTAAGTGCTGAGGCTAGATCCGAACGCAGGTCCTCCTGACTCTGGGGCTGGTGCTTTACTTACTGCGCCACCTAGTCGCCCCTGTAGCCTGAAATTATTGCAACAAGGGAAATAGTATAAGCTGGTTAAAACTTCCTATTACAATACATTAGTCTCTGTTTGTGGCCTATATGAGAAAGAAAAGGGCAGAAAAAAATGTGCTCAGTTATCACCCACATATCCAGAAGCATCTGGCCGCATTCTCAATTGAACAAAAAACAGAGAAAATGCTATCTTAAACCTATCATATTCTAGGCTTTTCCCAATAACTTATGTAATTAAAGCATTGTTTAGACCTAGAAGAAAAGGGAGAGAATAGAACTTTCAACAACAGATGACTAGTCAGGAATACCTTCATTATTTTTCATTCTTTATACCTCCTTCTAAGTACCTTTACCATGTAAGTAAAAGAAGCTCTGGTTAGACAATAACAATTCAAACAAAAATTTAAAAATCCTAATAGCAACCTTATTCACTTATTTACCCTGACAGGGAACAATTTTGGATTGGGGGACCTGAGACAATACACAGTTGGGCCTGCATTAAATATATCTGCCTGCTGTGGACATATACTTAAAATACTGTTTAAAGATCAAGGTTAGCCGGAATATATGGAAACAACCTAATACTATTCTACAGCCAGGAAAGTGGCCACTATTAACTGCTTTCTTAGCCTTCAAACAAATCATTAAAGTCACTTTAGCTCTACAGGAGAGGCAAGCAACAAACCACCACTCTGGTATAATTCCAATATGTGAGTCATCATGAAAAAGTCTCACTACTTTACTCTGGGCCAACCACTTCTATTTAAAGCTGCTTGGTCCCTCCGAATGAATTTAAGGGCCTGAACAATGGATGTTGGGAAAGCAGCCAGAATTCCCTACTTCTCTGGCTTACAAAGAGCACCATCCAGGCTTAGAACAGGTTTTTGGGAAAGAAAATAGTACAAGGTGGGGTACCCTCCCTTTAGCTTACCATGTGTGTTCTAGGATGAAGAAGATGGTGTCATGGTGAGGGTCAAAGAATGGGGTAAAAAAGAGATAGGTCTCCTCATTTTGTTTCAGAGGCTAATTTTTTTTCCAGTCTTACAACAATTACATAAGAGCGATTTTTCTCTTGTATGTCAAAGATATGGAGTCAGAAACATAATAAATTATTTGGCTCACTGATGGACTGTTATTAAATTTGGTAAAGATTAATTTTTTCCCAGTGACTAGCAAATTGTTTTTCTTTGGCTTCAACTTTCATATTCAGTTTCTAAACTGATTTTATTGAAAGTTCATGGAATTTGGTGACTAATCTAGCAGTGACAACTAAATAAATGAAATCATGAACTAGGTAAATGAAATCATGAATTCCAGTCTAATATATTCTCCTTTTATAATTATAGCGAAAAGGAAAAGAGGAATTTGGCTATTCAAAAAGAATGCTTCAGCAGATTCTTTGATTCATCATCCATTATTTAAGACAATGATTTAGTGTATATACTGATATTTAATATAAGAAAAACCGGAAACCACATTTTTTAATGCCTTTTATAGGAATCATGTTCTAATTAGTGCCTTTCCTGAGAAAGTAGGTATGAAATATAAGGAAGGGTAGCTGGAATTTAAGAGTTCAAATAGAGATTAATCAACAATACAAAGAAGGCAATGTTTACTCTGTAAGAGCCTCAGAGAACACAGCAAAGAAAAAATAAAGATGAGTCCATTCAGATCTCAGTCAACAAGTTTCCCCTACTTGAAGCAGGAAACACACAAAAACACACACACACACACACACAAACACACACACACACACACACACACACACACTGGTAGTGGTGGTCTGATATATCCCCATGAAAAATAAAACCAGGAACAACCTGTGTTTAAAAATAGTAAGGACTTGAAGCAATTTCTTGAAACATAGCATTTTTACTTACCCTTACATAAAATGTTATCAGACTAATGGGACCTGATTACTAGGTTAAGCCCCAAACAGATCTTGACTACTATAGTAACTCTATGGGAGCTTGATTTTATTTTTAAGTATGGGCATTTATGATCCATCAGCCAAAATAATAAAAAGAATTTTTACAGTTTTACTGGTAAGTCATTTGAGATGGAGGTTTACATAAAACTAAACTGCTGCCTGATAATAAGAAGATGTTATTCCCATAAATCTCTAACACATAAATACATCACAATAAATGACAAAAATAGATTATGGTTTGTTTTGACAATTCTTAATCCTAGGAAGGCAAATGGCTCCTTTATCCTTTAACACTGAAGCTCAAATATTCAGGGGAAAAAGTGAGGAACCAAGGCCAACCACAGCTCACACATACAATTAAAAACTTTCATAAACAGATTATTTTTTCATCATTCAACTCCTTTAAATTTTGGAACTACCATCAAATTTTTGACTGATTTGAGATGAGTTTTTATGGATATTCTGATATAATTCAACATATATATTTCTTTTAAATAATGCATTAAGTTCTAAGAGACTGGGCAGGTGCAAACCAATATCCACATAAGGAATCTTATTTTAATGAAAATATAACTAGGATTAAAGCTTACCATCACATTTAAATGCACAATTCCAATAACCTTTTATCTTTTAATATATAACAATTAAATTATCCAACTAGAAAAGCTCCAAAAAGGCATATATACTCAATACCTGAGATTGTTTTCTTACATACCTCAGGTGGCCCACTGCTTTAGTTCGTACTAGAGAAAGAAGAATATAATCATTTTGCTGACCTTGAAATCTGTCAACTGTTGTCACCTAGAAATGGGAAAGCAACATATATTTTTCAAAAACATATTGTGAAATAATATTATTTCTTCAGATCATGAGCAGATATGAAAAATAAAAATATCCTATACACTTTAACCAAGACCTGAGATGGACAGAATCAATGAAGCTAAGGAACACTCTGAATAAGAAGAACAATACATTGCTTAAACAAAGTCCTAGTCCGTATCTAATTGCTTTCTGGGGGTTTTATCTGGCTTCTTTGATTCTAATAGAATATAATGAGAGTTTAATGCATTAATGCTAAAAAATAATAGTCCAAATATACAATATTATGGATATGTTTCAGTTCAACAATATAACAAATTAAGAGCCTGCTTGCTGATTTTCCATCAAATCCAGATGGCTAATCCTAATCTAAATGTTTATATTTAGTACAGTATCTCCACTGTTTCTCTTATTTCTCCATAAGCTTAAAACTAACACTCTCTTTAAAATTTTCATCATTTGTCTGAATTCTATTCATGTCCACATTCATCCAGGGCCTGAATCCTATCAATCTTTAAAACATTTGGCTTTCCTTCACTCATTTCTTACTTTGAAAAGTAAACCATCATCAGGCTATCTGAAAGCCATATCATTTTCAAGAAGCAGTGTTACAAACTCTAAGCCCTTGTCCATTTTTTAAAATAAGAAAGGTAAGCCTGCTTATGCCCTGAAGACACCAAAATGAGTATACTATTAAATAATTATTATTATACTAAAATATCTGAGGGATCCAAACACTTATAATTTGTAGTTTCCTTCTACAATTGCATTATAAGAATTAACATACAGATAAAGAAGATTTAAACAAAATAGTTTTCTGAATCATGTTTTATTTAACAGGTCATGTCAGACTGAGTAGCAGAAAGCTAGACATTATCCCATATATAAGTACTGATTTATGATGAGAACTGTTTAAAACTTTCCTTTCTATAAAGTGAGAATAAAACTTTCTTTCTAGGGATATGAAATGAACTAATTAATAACTACAACCTACTCTGAAAATGTAAATATCTGAGAGTGGAGCCAAGATGGCAGAGAAAAGTCAGGGACTCGCCTGAGCTCTCCCCAAAACCCCTCCCAACATCTTTAAATAATGCCTCAGAACAAATTCTAGAGCAGTGGAACCCAGAAAAGGACAAAGTGAAACAATTTTACAGCTCAAGACAACTTAGAAGGCCAGCAGGAAAGGTCTGCTGCACCAGGGTAAAAGTGCAGTGCAGTCCAGTGTAGGCTATGCCCCAGAAAACAGCAATAGGCTTTGGGGTAGCAGTGGTGGCTTCTGAACCTCTCAGCACACAGAGGGAAAAGGGGTGAGACAACTGATGAGAAGGAGATTATAGGGGTCCCTCTGCTAGTACCAGGAGCAGGACTCTGTGACATTGTCCATACTTAGATCTAGTTCACTGTCTTCGGGCTCAATTCCAGGGCAAGGAGGAGCTTATGGCCGCAGGGGAGCTAGAACCCTAGGCACAGGTCCAGGGCAGAAAAGAGTGCTTGTGGTCGCTCACAGGCCAGAAGAGCAATAACACACCTCTCCCTAGATCACACCACCTTGGAAGAACCAAAAACTTACAGTTCCCCAGAATCATCTCTGAAAACTGTTGTACAAAAAAACCTGAAGCTTGGAACAGTGTTCCTTCTACCCACTTCAGCACAGAGTTAAAAATCAAGAAATAGACTAGAAAAATAAACAAAGAACAGAAAAAGATCCTGACTATAGAAAATTACTATGGTTACAGGGAAGATGAAAACACAAACACAGAAGAAGACAACAAAGTCAAAACTGCTACATCCAAAGCGTCAAAGAAAAATATGAAATGGTCTCAGATCATGGAAGAGGTCAAAAAGAATTTTAAAAATCAAGTAAGAGAGGTGAAGGACAAATTGTGAAGATAAATAAGAATGATGCAAGAAAATCATGAAAAAAGAGTCAGCAGCTTGGTAAAGAAAGAACAAAAAAAACCAGTGCCTTAAAAAACAGAATGGGCTAAATGGTAAAAGAGACCCAAAAATCCAATGGAGAAGAATGTCTTGAAAAATAAAATTGGCCAAATGGAAAAAAAGATACAAAAATTCATTGAAGAGAACTCTTTAAACAGAATAATTGCTCAAATGAAAAAAGAAGTATAAAAATTCACTGAAGAAAAGAACTCCTAAAAAAATTACAATTGGCCAAATGGAAAAAGTACAAAAGCTCACTAAAGAAAGTAATTCCTTAAAAATCAGAATTGGGCAAGTGGAAACTAATGATTTTATGAGACATCAAAAAGCAATCAAACAAAATCAAAAGAATGAAAAATATAAGAAAATGTGAAATACCTCACTGGAAAAACAAATGACCTGGAAAAAAGACCCAGGAGAAATAATTTAATAATTATTGTACTGCCTGAAAACCATGATCAAAAAAAGAGCCTAGACATCATCTTTTAAGAAATTATGAAGGAAAACTGCCCTCATATTATAGAACCAGAGAGTAAAGTAGAAATTGAAAGACTCCATTAATCACTCCCTGTAAGAGATCCCAAAACAAAAATTCCCAGGAAGATTATAGCCAAATTACAGAGCTCCCAGAGCAAGGAGAAAATATTGCAAGCAGCCAAAAAGAAAGAATTCAAATATTGTCGAGCCACTGCAGGGATAACATAAGATCTAGCAATTTCTACATCAAAGGACTGAAATGTGTGGAGTATGATAATCCAAAAGAGCTAGGATTACAACCAAGAATCACATACCCGGAAGAACTGAATATAGTCCTTCAAAGGAATAAATAGACATTCAGTGAAACAGAGGACTCTCAAGCATTCCTGATAAAAAGACCAGAGCTGAATAGAAAATCTGACTTTCAAATACAAGATTCAAGAGAAGCATAAAAAGGCAAACAGGAAAGAGAAATCGTAAGAGGTTCAATAAGATTAAGCTGTTTACATTCCTACATGGGAAAATGATACTTGTAATTCCTAAAAACTTTCCCCTTATTAAGGCAGTTAGAAATAGTAAACAAAGACAAAGAGCATGGGTGTGAACTGAATATGATGGGATGATTATCTAAAAAAAAATAAAATTAAGGGATATGAAAAAGGAATACCCTGGGAGAAGGGGGCAGCAGCAGCACATGATAGAAAGGAGGGTGGAATGGTAGAAAAGTTAGAAGCAAAACACTTTAGAGAATAGACACAGTGGAAAAGAGAGAGTAGAATAAATGGGGAAAATAGGATAAGAGGAAAACATATAACTAGTAATCATAACTACACACACACAAAAATTTTATAGCAAGTTTTTCTGATAAAGACCTCATTTCTCAAATATATAGAGAACTGAGTCAACTTTAGAGAAATAAGATCTATTCCTCAATTGATAAATAGTGAAAGGATATTAACAGACAGTTTTCAGACTACAAGTCATATGAAAAAAATACTTTAAATCTCAATAGATTAGAGAAATGCACGCTAGAACAACTTTGAGCTACCATCACACACCTATCAGATTGGCTAATATGACAGAAAAGAAAAATGACAAACACCAGAGAAGTGGAAAAATTGAGATACCAATGTGCTCTTGGTGAAATTGTATCCTGATTTAACCATTCTACAGAGCAATTTGGAATTGCACTAGGCTATGAAAAGCAATACCACTCCTAGGTTTATATCACAAAGAAATAACAAACACAAAAGAAAAGGACCAATAATATACAAAAGTATTTATAACAGCATTTTTAGTGGTGGCAAAGAATTGAAAACTGAGAGGATGTCTATCAATTAGGAAATGGCAGAAAAAGTTGTATGTGATTGTGATGGTAAATGATGAGCATGATGGTTTCAGAAAAATCTAGAAAGGGGGTGGAGTCAAGATGGCGGAGTAGAAGCAGGACCCGCTGCTCCAGCTTCCACCTTCCCCAATCCATGTGAAAAGGGGACTCTAAACAAACTTTGGAGCTGCAGAACCCACAAAATGACACAGAGAAGCTAACCTCCCACTGAGGACAGCCTGGCAGGCCGGCAGGAATCAGCCAGCCAGTGCTCTGGGAGCTGAGCCCAGGTCTGCGTGAGCTGGAGGTTTTAGCCCCAGGGCAGGCCTGACCAGCCTCCAGCCAGAGGGACTCTAAATCAGCAGCAGCTGTGGCCATTTCCAGAATTATCAACACTTAGATGCCAAGGACAAAGTGAGAGGTCAGTGCAGTCTGGACTTTGGGACCAGTAAGTGGGAGTGTGTGGCTTTTGACCCCGGGGCAAGAAGCCGCTGAGACACTGGCACAGCCAGCCAGCACCAAGTGGCAGCTTCAGCTCCTGGCCTGCAGAGTGTAGGGGGACCAAGCATCAGTCTGAGGGGTAATCACTCTTGCTTTAACCTGTTTGGATCTGGATTGCAGTCTAGGGTGGAGGTTCTGGGGTGTATGTCCAGCTTGCCAGAGCATGTGGAGGCTTCAGAGAGGGCACCTATCTAATACCTCCGCCAACTGAGAAAACCCCAGTGTTTGGGACAAAAGCTCCCCTGTCTGGTGGCAGAGTCCTACTGTGGCAAAAAGCCCAGGGGTCGAATGACTGAGGGGCGACATGACCAGGCAAAGGAAACAAAGCAGACAGAAGATTCCAACATTAGACTCCTATTTTGGGGACAACAAGGAGCAAAGCATGGAACAGGAGGAAGGCAGTGAAGTCAGAACTCGTGCACCAAAAGCTTCAAAGGAAAATACGAGCTGGTTATAGGCCATAGAGGACCTTAAGAAGATAAGAGAAGTGGAGGAAAAATTGGGAAGAGAAATGAGAACAATGCAAGAAAATTATGAAATGAGAGTCAACAGCCCGACTGAGGAAAATACTACCTTAAAAAACAGACTAACTCAAATAGCAAAAGAGGCTCAAAAAGGCAATGAGGAGAAGAATGCCTTAAAAAGTCGAATTTGCCAGATGGAAAAAGAATCTCAAAAGCTCACTGAGGAGAATCATTGCTTCAGAATTAGATTGGAGCAAATGGAAGCTAATGACTTTATGAGAAATCAAGATGCTGTTAAACAGATACAAACAAATGAAAGAATAGAAGGCAATGTGAAATATCTCATGGGAAAAACCACTGACCTGGAAAATAGATCCAGGAGAGATAATTTAAAAATTATCGGACTACCTGAAAGCAATGATCAAAGTAAGAACCTAGAAATTATCTTCCAGGAAGTTCTCAAAGAAAACTGCCCTGATGTTTTAGAACCAGAGGGCAAAATAGAGGTTGAAAGAATCCACTGATCACCTTCTGAAAAAGATCCCCAAAAGAAAACTCCTAAGAATATTATAGCCAGGTTCCGGAATTCCCAGATTAAGGAGAGAAAATTACAAGCAGCCAGGAAGAAACAATTTGAATACTGTGGAAACACAATCAGGATAACCCAGGATCTGGCAGCTTCTACACTGA
>NW_027186296.1:3419840-3480048 GCF_028583685.1 Petaurus breviceps papuanus | reverse complement strand
AGTAGTTGAAGGGACTAGAAATATATGTGTATATATATATATATATACATATATATATACACATACACATATATATGTCTATAAATGAGGATATATGGGCATATGAATACATATGTGAATGTGTATATATATATATATATTTACAGATATATACAGATAGAGGGCACAGGACCAATTTAACAGGAAGGGATGATACTTAAAAGGCGAAATTAAGAGGTGAGAGAGGAATATAATGAGAGGAGACGGGGAGAGACAGAATGGGGTAAACTATCTCATATAGAAGAGGCAAGGGAAAATGGTTACAATGGAGGGGAAGAATAGGAAGGCAAAAGGGAATGGGTCAACCTTATTCCCATTGAATTTGGCTTGAGGAGGGAATGAAATACACACTAAATAGGGTATCTCACTCTCCAGGAGAGTAGGGGGGGAAGAGGATGAGAGGGGGGATGATGAAAGGGAGGGCAGGCTGGGGGGGAGGGTAGTTGGAAGCACTCACTTTTGAAAAGAGACTAGATCAAAGCAGAGAATAGAACAAGTGGGAGGTGGGATAGGAGAGAGGCAAATATAGTCAGTCTTTTACAATATATATACTATGCTATTGTTTAGCATTAGCCACACATGTACAACCTATACTGAACTGCTTATCTTCCCAGTAAGGGTGGGTGACAAGGGAGGAAGGGAATGAATCTGGAATTCAAAGTTTTAAAATCAAATATTCAAATACATACATATATATATATATATACACACACACTATTATTAACACTATTTTACATGTAGTTGGGAAATAAGATATACAGGCAATGGGGCATAGAGATCCACCGGAAAAGTTGAAAGGAGTATGGGAGAAAATATGGGAGAGAGCAGATTGGAGGAGGGGATATCCTATGGAACTGCTATTTTGGGGCGGTGGGTAGGGGAAAAATGGGGAGAAAATTTGTAACTCAAAATCTGGCGGAAATGAATGATATAAATCAGGAGTTAACAAAAGCATTTGAAAAAAGAAAAAGAAAAGAAAAATCTAGAAAAACTTACATGAACTGATGCAAAGTAAAATGAGCAGAACAAGAAGAACATTGTATACAGAAACAACAACACTGTATTATGATCAACTGTGAATGACTTAGCTCTTCTTAGCAATACAATGATCCAAGACAATTCTGAAGGACTTGTAATGAAAAATACTATCCATCTCCAAAGAAAGAACTAATGGAGTTTGAATGCAGACCAAAACATAGTTTTTCTTTATTTTCCTGTTTCTTCCTTTTACATGGAAATATGTTTTACATGACTGCAGGTGTGTAACCTGTAACAAACTGCTTGCCTTAATCTTAATGAGGGGGAACGTCAAGAATTTGAAACTCAAAAATTTTTTTAAATGAATGTTAAAAATTGTTTAAATCTGTAATTCGGAAAAAAATAAAACATTAAATTTTAAAAAGGAAAATGTAAACAGCTACATAGTTTATTTGCTAAATACAATCCTTAAATCCTCATCATGTCAGATTAACTCTTCAATTATACTGTATTTCTGGATTCCTTTTTCCTTCAACCTACACAGCCCTTATCTAGAAGTCAGGGAGCATCATAATTAGCTAGTGCTAACTCATCCTATCCCATGAAACAGTAAATTAAATAAAATGGTTCAAAGGTAACCATGCCACCAAACATCTTATTAGGAAATCAGTCTTATTCTTAGAAGTCAAAAACACTTGCGCAAAAAGTACAGAATTTGAGAATTTTCCTGCAAATCAGATGAATATATAAATTCGGGTCATCACCAGTTGTAAAGTATAAGAAATCAGTGTTTCTGACATCCTCCCAAATAAAACTTCAATTCAGTAATATACAAAAGAGGAATGTGAAAAGATTCAATTGTTCCTTCTCTGGGGTGAGAAAATTGGGAAGAAAGAGGTGTTCACAAATCAGTAATATGTGTAAATCCCTTTTACTCACTAATAAGATCAAGGAGAGAAAAAGAATGCAAAGGAAACCAACTGGAACAATATTAATTCATTCTTAGTTGTGACAATTCTGAGCATTCCTTTCATCTATTCCACATATATACAAATTTCCCCAACATGACAAGACAGAATTCTTATTTTCTTAATGGAATATTACCTTATTTGGCCTTCCAATCAATGGGTTGCTCCCACAACGCTGATTAATTATATCTCGAATGAGATGCTTCTGTCCATTATATGTTGTTAGAATACTGATCTTATCTGCAGGATAACCAAGTAGGCACATGTACATAAAAAGTGCCACTACATATTCTGCCTCCCCAAGGTTCTGCAAAGCAAACAAATCCAGTCATGAGTTAGTTTCTTTCTTATTTTTAAACTTTTTGGAAGAACGGACTAATTACATATAGAATGAATGCTCAACAGATCTTAAGAAGTAAGAATTAATCAACTGGCCAGTGAAGCCTTTTGTGAAACTGAGGAATAACTCTACTCAAAGGACTGAATCATATATTCATGCAGTCCAACTCTTCATTGAAGATGACGAAGAACCAAGGCCTAGAGATGCTATGTGATATGGCAAAATTCACATAGAAAGTAAGGAACAGAGCTAGCATTCTAATCCTAGTCCCCTGACATCAAATCTAGCACTCATTCCATTATTTTGTATTCTCAAAGAAATTATTTAGTCCAAAACATAAATGGTCTGAGATGTCCACTACAGCATCCCCAGCAAAAGATCATTTAGCCTCTGCTTGAAGAACCTCCAAAAAAAAGTCAGGTTGAAAGGATGAATGAATGAATGAATAGCATTTAATACATACTTACTATTTGCAATGCACCGTGTTAAGTGTCAGGGATACAAATAGTAGCTCCTTACTGTGAAAACTATGCCAACAATACTAGCATATATGTAGTTTATTACTATGTACCTGGAGTCACTAATTTGTAGGAAGAAAGTGTTGCATTGAGTCTTTCTGCTTTAGTATGTATTTACTCTGATTTTGACTACAGAACATTTGATTAGCTTTTCAAAAAAACCTTTGCTCCTTAAATAATCTTTCTTATCGTTTCTGACAAACAAAAAACCCAAATAGTAGTTCCTCTATTTTTGAACAACTCAAATTGGTAAAAAGTTTTTCCATACTTCACCTCAAATTCTGACCCTCTATAATTCTTCCTTTTGCCTCTACCACCACTCTTAAGAGTTCAGACTTTGGGGAAGGAAACTGAATACAAGGTCAATCACTCTGCTCATAACAGACCTTTGGATAGTCATAAGTATCTCTAGCTCCTTCAATATTGCCTTATATATTCTAGCCATACCCCTGCTAAATTAAAACATACGGACATTATGGTAGATAAAAGTAAGCCAAAATAAACTGCTAACGATCTGTAAGCAACAAATGGTGTAAAGGATATAACCAAGGGCATTTTTGACCAGAAAAGGCAGGCCAGTCATGTAGCAGAAGGGATGAGAGATGGATAGCACATGTACTAATGTCATTATCCATGATATTAAAAGACTCAGCATATGGAGTATGATTTTCATGATTATAGAGGGTACTCACATTATCATCAACATTTAATATTATTTCTTACATACAGTAGTCACTTAATAATATTTGCTGAATGGAACCAAGTATGGCACTTTGCATTTTCAAAAGAGTTTGTGTGGGTAATATTAAAAGAAAGATATGATAATAACTACCTAATGGTCCTAGTAACACACTAATTAATAGAGAGACTAATACTATAATATTATATTACATTGTTACTATGGGTATGGTAAAATATTTTTATCTAAAGTTGTGAAGACAAGAAATCCCAGTGTAAGACTTAGATGTAAACAGATTTTGGTGGTACTCATTAATTTTTTCAAGGGAAAATCACATAGGTTTTTTTCATGCTCCTCTTTTTGCCTTATTTTCTTTTTGTTTGCTTTTAAATTATTTACTCTTGGCTTACATGGTAAAATGTTAGCTACTATCTTTGCCAGATGCTTGAAAAGGTAGACTTATTGCTATATAAGCCAACAGCTAATTAGAAACTCTGGTCAAAAGTTTGGTTGGGAAAAGACTACAAGCAAAAGCTAATACACTGTGTACTCTGAATTATCTGCAACAACTCACAATACAATATAATATTATAGTAGTAGTCTCTCTGTTAATTAGCGCTGCTAGGACCATTAGGTAGTTACTATCATATCTATCATCCAGTTCAATACAGATTAAAACATAAAGCTTCATGAAAGAAGGAAAAAAGTTAAAAAACAAACCAACCAGTATTCATGAAAACATGGAGGTAGTATTAAGCCATGAAGAAAGATAAGCTGGATGTGATACCATGGAAGAAAGAAGGAAAAATGATAGAAACTTCAGAAAAAAGTATTCTGGTCTTAATTCTTGAAGAATTACTATATATGGCTCTCTGTCATTCTAGTTTTCCATATCCTTATAATTTAGGCATGAAAAGCACATATGTGGACATGAAGGCATCCTATGAAGAAGGTATCCCTCTGTGTAAGTCTTCCTTTCAATTTTTCATAAAACTGATAAACATACATGTACGCATGAATCTAAGCTAAAAAAAATTAAGACACTCCAAATGGAAAAAGAACAAGCTGGATATTGATATGGAAAATAGCCAGAGTAATTAATGCTCATATTTAAATCCTATTTGTAAGATTTTCACATTTCGGTACAACTGACAAAATGGAAACTCAAAAAGAGCTACATCTTTAGTTCTTTCTTGAAAGACAGGTATTCTAATTCAATGTTTACTTAGTTACAAATTTACATAGAATGTCTGACTACAATGCAATGATTTTTGGAAAAGCAAACATTCACAAACATAAGTATTTGAATGAATGCTACCCCATTCAAGGCAGTCACTTTAATATAAGTGTGTATGTACTTATTCCAGTACCGCTGCTACTATTAACCAACATTCCTAGAACTTCTCTTCTGGAGCTGTCTTCAAAGTCTGTAGTACATTTAAATATCTTAGCAAATCTTTGGTTTGTGGGTAAATTTTCAACCTCTGAGGGCTCATCTGAATTTTTGAATCAGCCCAAAGTCACTTGGAACCAAGTCTGTCTGATGAATCAGGTATGTGATCATGCTGGACTAATATTGCTTTGGGGCAAAAATGAGGTGTGACTGTCAAATAATGAGAAAAATTTTTTTCTCTTGTGGGTCACAAACTGGCCCTAAAGACGATCCAAAAAGTGAAATTCCAAAAGTATTTACATAGTTACAATATTATTAAACAACCATATAGTATCCAGAGAAGACTACTCTGAAGAACAAGATTCATTTAGATGTATAAATTCTGGTACATTTGCATTAAAAAGATATTACTTAATATTTACAGTATATGTTTTTTCAGGATCTTAAAGTGCAAATTAAATTTTCTACTTATTCTAAGAGCCAATCAACTAAAATAAAATGAGAAAACCTATTCATGAACTTTGGATTTATATAGCTGTGTGTATGTGTGTGTGTGAGTTTAGTATGACACAGAAAGAAATTCTCAATCCCAAGTGTTTTTTCCTTACAATTTACTACTCTTTAATACTTCCTACCTTCTGTATCAGAAATATATACTTATGTGAAAAACAGACACAGAGAGAAAATATTCAAAGTTTACATTGTGCTTTAAAGCCTACAAAAGGTTTCCCATATATTATTTCATTTGAGGTCATCAAAAATCCCACAAAATAGGAATTCCAATGAGTATTATCCCCATTTTGTGGATGATTAAAAACAGGCTCAAAGAATTTAAGTGACTTGCCCATGGTTCAGCAATTGCCATAGGTGAGACATGACCTGACATCTTCCTTACTCCAAGTCCAGAAATCTAGACACTATATCATATTACATCCTACCTTCTCTTCTCTCCACACACACATATACATATCACATATATATCACACATATATGTATGTCTTATACATATATCTATGTATTTTATAATACATATATATGCATACCTGTATATTTGTATAGTATACTAGAGTGTGTGTGTGTACACACACACACACACACACACACACACACACACACACACACACTCTCTCTCTCTCTCTCTCTCGTAATTTCAGAATCACCTAACTCTGGTCCCCACTAATTTACAAACTGATAAAGCCTAGTAAGTAAGAAATACAAGTATGATTTCATGATACTGAATCATCTTTCTTACCTGGTAAAAGTAAGGATTAGGTTCAGACTCGCCTACTCCATGGAAATCTTCCACATTAATGAGCTGGAAGTCATAGAGCAGTCCAGCATTTGCTGTTCTGAACTCTGGCATGAGCTGCACATGAGGCAAGTTTCCCAGATTCTTGTAACGCCAGTTGTACAGATTGCACAAGCTTTCAAAAAAAAAAAAATCCCAACAAAACAAAGATTATTGACTTAAATTCCTTTCAAATTTACCTCAGAAGAATTTTTCAAAGACTAGGTTGGTTTTGACATTCATCCTATCCATTTTGCCCATATTCATCTTAAGAATAATTCTTTCCTAGTTCTGGTTGTCCCCTTCACCTAAGGACACGGCCAGGCCCATGGGATTAGAGCGGCCCCGGCATCCCTAGGTTCAATGAGTCACCAGCAGAAAAACATTAATGTGTCAATTTCTGGGTGGTATCCAGTAGGCTTTCCTCCATTATGGTAGGGCTGTTTTTGCTGGCTGGCGAATGCACACTGCAGTATGCTAAATACTAAACAGCCCAGGTACCATACACAGTAGGCAGGTGATCCCTGTTTGCTAACTTTTGCATTAGATACTGATATGAATTTACAATTATGTGACCTTTACACAACATTTGTTTGTAGAGGGATTTGGAGGGGGGGTCACATTTATTTTTAAAAGAAATTAGTAAACTACTAAACTTAAACAAGTGAAAAATGCAAAGTCTCCATTATACTATCTAAAAAAGTTGGTTTCCACTGAGTAAGCCATTTGCTGCATAGCACATAAGAGGTGCTGAAGAAATGTTTGTGGAATGAATTCAAAAATTACTAAAGGGCCTACCATGAGTAAAGCATGAATTTAAAACAAAATGCTATTTTAAAAAGGTCAGAGTTTGACAAGGTAACACTGAAACTATTTTTAAAGAATGAAAAAGGAATTCTTAAATGTTCAATTTGGTCTGATATCATGTCCTATAAGAAAATTAGCACTGTTACAAAAGAGAAAATTAACTTCAGAGAAAGGAAAGGGATAACAGGCTCTCTCAGTCACTCAAAGAAACGTCAGCAGATAAGGACACAGAATCTATTTTGGCCAACCCATGTCCCCAAAACATAGGTGATAACCCTGGGTGATTTTTCTGACAGTCAACCTTTAGCCAAAGAAAAAAAGTTCAAGTTAAAAATAAGGGAAAATGGACAGGAATTTAGCAAATGCTATCATACAGTAAACCTCCTAATCTGTACTAATATTAGAACCTTGTGGGGGAAGATTAGAACCATCAGAACCTAACTTTATAGTGTATCTTCTGGTCATGTACTTTGCTGTTGACTTTATGCCAATCACTTCCTTAGTTTAAAAAGTCTCCCATTTTAACTAAAACAAAAAGGCAGACTCAGAATGGAAGATTCAGTAAACAGATAAACCATTTTTCCTTCCTCTTTTTCATTTACCTTGCCCGGGCTCGTCCTTGAGCATCAAGGTCCACAGTGGGAACTCCCACTCTAACAAAGCGAGTAAAGAGTGATTGTTCCATATTAGAATACTTCTGAAAGGCCATATTCTTAATGACTGGAGGCAACTGATGATGGTCACCAATCATAATCCATCGTTTAAGTCTGCTGAAGCCATCCTGTGGGTTCTAAAAATGTAAAACAAATGATAATGCCATAACTGAAATGAAAAGAGATTTTTATTTTTACAAATACACTTAAGGCAATTTTATTATACACCTGAAATTTCTAACCCCATTTCTTTTGCCTTTAGATCAGCACAAAACCCAATGATATACAAATATGGCAACCTTCAACACATCCATCTAGTACATTACTTTGGGGTCCTGTTACAAAGGGTGACCCAATTAATAAAATGGCTATATTTTCTAACACTGAATATAAATGTTGAAAAAGAAGAGAATCAGTCATCAATACGATATTTACAAGGGTTATTTAAAGACAACATCACAATGGCATCAAGATACATGGCAAAAAATGTAAATAGTTTGGGATTTTAAAGTTTGCATAATCTATCTTCAATTAATCTTTCCAGACTGATCTCACACTACTCTCTACTGTAGCCCAACTAGTCTATTTGCTATTCTCAATACATGACATTCTATCTACCTGCTACTTCTATGCCTTTGAATTTAGCTTTTGGGTCTTGTACCACAGGCAGCTCCAGAGCATAAACCCCTAGCTGTGCTTTCTGCCTGAATCCTTCACTTTACTACTATGCTGGTTGAAATTCCACTAATGCATTTAGATTAGTGTATACATCCTGTTGTTAAATGTAAAATATAAAAGTTAAGTGAGTTAGCTGAAATTATATTCTTTCTTTTAAATATTTAGGAGACTTAAGGAATAGCAGTTTGGATAAGGCAGTAACTGTGATGCATGGAATATACTTCAAGGAGTAGGGCAGATCTGAGTGTGGAGCACAAAAAGAAAGAACAAGGGTAAATGTCAAAGGGAAATTTTGCCTATTTTTACATTTTGTACATAATCAATTCAGTGCAAGAGAAGTGGAAAGGCCTTCTATACCTAAGTTTGATAGTATAATTATGGGGTGTGAGTTTTTCAATCCATATAGTTCTAGGCTGAGGGGGAATGTGAAACAGTGGATAGAGAGCAGGCCTTGGAAAAAGCGACCTAGGCTTAAAATCTGTCCCTGAAAGATACTAGTTGTGTTATCTGGGACAAGTCATTTAGCCTCAGAAAACCCCAGGTGATTCACTAACACGAGTAGTTTCCTATACCAATGAAATCACAGGTCTGGACCAAAAGAGTTCTTGGTCATGTAATTTTGGGCTTGTCTGGGATTTAACAAACATGCATATCAGGCTAAACTATGTCCTAGGTTCCAAGCAATTGATTAAAAGTTAACTACTGAAAGAGAATGGATTGGGGTCTTGAGTTTGTATTAATAGATTTGGAATTCCGAATTTTCTTTTCAAAACTTCAATTCTAAAGGGCTGTTAAAAATTAATGCACAGTAGGAAACACTTGTATTTCAGCACTTGGCTTAGGACTCATGAAATAAAAAAAGGCAATATAATCTGCAACTTCAAAAACAATTCTAGAAATAACTTTGATGAAAGGAAAGAATTAAAAATAGCTTGTCTACTCTCCAAAGCACATAACAGTGTAATTTTCTTTATTACAGTTACCATGTCTTTTCAAAATACTTTGCACAGATAAAATATGAATTTTTAAGTGGAACTAAATACCCCCTAAGCAGCAGAACTACAGAGTAATCACTGAATGTATAAAAGGAAGTTTACAAACTTATTACAGAATATTGGAAAGGATGAACAAAACCAAGAATATATAATTGTGGCAATTAGTACCATAAACTACTGTGCAGTTGCTTTATTACTGATAACTCCCCCACCAAAATCTCAAAGTACTTTGTTTCTTATTTCACAGTTGAATTACCTGTAAAAGAAGGGGTATAAAGGTTTCTATCTCCAGAATCTGAGCAGACTCTTCCATCAAGATGTTGTCATACTGAGAAGAGAGGTAAAAAAGCTTATCAGTAAGAAAATCATAAAAAAATCAGAAGAGCAATCATTTTAGGAAAACAGAACATTTAAATAGCAAATGTGGTTCTTGCTTGGCAATGTTCCTTTTCAATGTTTTGATTTTGGGAAACATCAGAGTATCTCTTCAAGGATTCAACTCTAAGATCTGACATCTTTACTAAATATAGCATCTCTCTGATATCAGTAATAACCACTAATGTTCCCACATCAAGCTCTTAAAAACCCTGGACTAACAAAAATCAATTTGCAACTACATATGTATCTAATCTTTATGGGCAGATTCCTCAGGGTACAAGGAATAAGATGAAGAAATTACCATTTACTTTTCTATTCACCTTAATCTCTAAATAGTCTTTAAGCAAACGTTAGATGACTATGTAAGAGCTGGGATCTTATATCACCTGAACAAATAGTTAAACATAAAGCTGAACAAAATTATGACATCTGAGTTCCAACTCTGAGATTCTAATGTCACTGTTTGGAACTAAGGTATTTATAGAAGCATATTCCTTTTTTTTAAGGCTACTCCCACTGACAGTTAAAACTTAGGTACCAGATAAAATACTTTTTATTGATATGGTCCCTCTCTAACAGCTTGGAAAATTGGTAGATGAAACTAAAAACAATTAATTAACTGATGTTTAATCTTTTGGTCTCCAGTTAAATCATGATATGCTGACTTTGCATAGTATGGTGGTAGGTGGCTTAAAAGAGGAGGGACTAGTTCCTGATAATAAAGTCTTTATATCATAAGTGGAAGAGCTAAAACATATTTAAGAATTCTGTTCCTTATGCACAAGTGCTTAAATTCAAAGTAGAAATATGGAAAAGGAAAATCTGGCAGTTGCTCCAAGAATAATTGAAAGATTTTGAGAATTTCTAGTCTTAAAAGAACTCTTCAGTCCTTCAGGCTAAATGTTTCACACTGCTGAGGTTAGGTGAGATAAAACTCTCACTTTCTCTGCTCATAAAACATAGATACTGAATAAGGAATATAATAGAGGTGGCCAGCGTTAAAGTTTTGAAAATCTTAAGGACAACCATACACAATCTCTGGTAAAAAAGTAAACAAGATTGTAGCTAAATAAAATATCAACAAAACAAAAAACCTAAAACACATAGATAATACTGATGCTTTTGGATACAGATCTAATAGAGAGGGACTAATTACTAAGATGAGAAGATGGTAACAACTTTTTGGCCACAGCAGCTCACTATCTACTAAGTAATGGAGGGATTGCAATCTTCATTGGTGGAGGAAGTACCCACACCAAAAAAAATGACAAATGTTGAAGTACTTTTGCCAAGATTAATAAGTTTATCACTTAATTTATCTTAGTTATCCAAACTAAGAGGTACAGAATCTTTCCTATGAGATGATAATAATTATGGCTTAATCTTGAATTTATCTTCCACAAAGTTTAAATCATTTTAAAGTTATCTCCATTAACTGTCAACTGCTTTGCAGAAAACCTAGAAACATTAATTATAAAGCTATACACAGCCTATTTTATAGATGTAGATGCTCAAATGCAGAGAATTATGAATTTGTATAAAACCATAGAGTAAATTATAGGGCTTCAAATACAGTCCAAAAATACCAACTTTCTACTAAATCATTAGGGTAGGGTTATAGATGAGTCATGCACAGACTAAGAGACTAACTGGTGTCTCAAATCTTATGTCTTTATCACATGATTAAATCACTGTAATTCATCAACTTACGGTATATGGCTGAAGGCACCTTCCCACTCAAACTCAATATTTACCGAATGATTACACAAGAACTTGACATGAATGTGTCAACAATACAAGCAGACTGATATCTGATATATGGAACCCATATTCCAATGTTATTTTCACAGCTATTACTTCTGGCAAAGAAGTTTTTAAGAGTTATTTGGTTATATCAGGTGACAAGAAATGCATCAAAACAAGTGCTAAAATCTATCAAATGGCCTAGTACTGAACAATAACCAAGTATAAAAATTGGGTTCAGAATTTTCTACGTTTTTTTGGTTTGTAGTTAAGCTTTCTTGGATACATCAACGTGACAACTGGCTAATCTAAAAATCTAAGTTCTTTGGTCTAAAAGGTTCCAAATATGATTTTCTAATAAGAGACGCAGGGTTTGAGCTGTCACTATTTGACAATAGTAATAGGCAATGGAAATTTAAAATTATGTTAAGATCAATTTTGTAAGAGAATTTTTGGCACAGAAGGAGATGTCTACAAGTGAACTGAACCAGAGAAGTCAGTCAGCTGGAAACTGCTCTGAGACCATACCCAGACCAGAAGGCTACATGAGATGTTTCTAGAGAACAACATGGCAATATGAGATGTGACTTCTATGAAACTGGCAATTTTATTTTTTTACTATTTGCTTTTTGTCTATCTACATTTTATCTTTAAGGTTTGCTTACCAGAGGGATCTGCCTGGTTTCTTCTTGTCAATGAGTCAATCAATCTCCCTCCCTTTTCTCCCCTCACACTGTTTCCTATCTTAAGTCCCATAGTTAAAAACCATTGATGAAGTGATTTCACTGTTAGTTAGTGATTCACTGAGGAGACTGTGTCTCTCAATAAAATCAAACAGGGGAATGAGAGAAATGATTATTTTTCCTATATCAATAAGCAATTATTGAAATAGAACTAAGGTTTTCCTCTTCTATTTCCTCATTCAGAAATCAATTTCTGTAGGCTATTCAGACAGCCTTTGAAGGACAAGGTTAATAATGTGGTGAAATATTGGGTATGACATACCCAACTGGAAAAACTCAGATCTGATCAAAAGGTAAAGAAATTCTAGTCTAAGAGGATTGGTTCATTCTGGCCCATTTTATTTTAGTCAAACAGATCTGAGCAGAAATGGATTCCCCCTTTTGCCTGAAATGTCCTAGACTGGGAAGAGATAAATCTCTCTAAGACTGAGTGATCACAGTTATATCCCCCGGGCCCTCCAGAAAATAAACCCACCTGTCATTATAATATTCATTCCTTCCTATTACTTATTAACCGATCAGAGTTGATTTCTACCCTCAGGAACACCCACTCTTTCAAGGGCATGTATGCATTCAGTGGGTTCCATGAGGGGTCTTTGGTTTAGGATGGTCATCCTTTTATTACTAGCTAGCCATAATTAATAAAATGACTAGTTGCTCAGAAATTATGTCTCTCAAAGTTTATATACATCAGAGCATAACATTTCTTGGTTAATAAATATTACAGATAACTAGACTTAAATAGACTAGATTCAGTGTTCACTAATAATATAAGCTTAACATTTAGCAAACACTTTCAAAGGGATCAATGAAAATAGTTCTAAATGTGAACTGCAACAAGAGATTAGAAAATTAAATTCCCAAAGTATGAGGCCATCATCATCATCACCATCATCATCATCATCGTAGCAAAAAAAAAAAAACCCCAAAGTGAAAATTGAAAAAGTTAATTCCTAAATTAAATTAATTATTTTTTATCCAAAATAAATATCTACCTTGAAACCCAATTCCACCAAGTCGTGTCGTTTCAAGGCAGCATGAGTACAGGTCATGGCTATGATTTTAGCCTCCTTCACCAAAAGGTATTTAGACCTGTCTAGTCCACTGCGTAGTAGTTCAAATGCTCTGAATTCCTATAAAAGAAAGAGGTCTTTGAGAAAAATAGGCACAACACTTCAACATTCTGCTTCCTCTATACTCTCTCTGATCAACATTTGAGAAAGACCTGAAAACAATATTCAGTCTCATGATGCCATCCTGAAATCATGACCACTGAATCATAGGCTACACAATACCACATTGGGCATGAAACAGTTTCCAGTACAATATGGAACTGGATTTTTAAGCTGCAGAATACACTAAGTGTTTCTATTTATGGAACATTTACGAGGAAGGGCAAATGCAAAGTAAGAGGGGAAAAGATTATGAGGAAAGATGGATTCTGCTCTGAAAAAACTCAGATGCAAATTGTGAATAAAGTATATCATTCAATTTTAATTTTTATTTCATTTCTTGATTAATATTGCCCTGAAAACAACAGCATATTCCCAACCATTTCAACCACAGGAAGCAATCCATCCTTCCACCTCTTGACAATTCTAAAGCTATTTTATAATCAACAACAAAAAACTTTTTAAAAAAATAAGCTAGTAAACTTGGGAAGCCTCACCTCAAGTTGAGTGAAGATTTTCTTAATGTGTCTGAAGCACCCTTCAGCAATTTCCATATCTTCTTCATAGGACTTGCTTTTGAAAATGGGCTGAGGGGCATTTGCAAAATATTTGTGAAAGGGGAAGAAGTTGGAGATTTCTTCAACATCAGGCACCTTATTACTTTTGCTTTTTACTTTACTAATGTACTCTTCCCATCGAGACATTACCTGTAGGAAACAGAGGATTCATATATCACTCAATCAAATAGTAGACTATTATGCATTTTCAAAAAACAATTATCAAAAGAGAAGAGGCGAAGCAGAATGGAGGGTCAAGAAAATAAGGAAGGGAGAGTTACAGAGTGGGGTTCCAACGATCATAAAAGTCTACAAAGGCCTAGAACAATTCTAGCTTTTGAGGTACCTAGCCATAAAATAAAAGATGAAAATAAAATAGGGTTCTAAAAGAAAAAGACATAATTTCAATAGTCTTAAATTTAACAATGACTGTTCTAGTCCTTTTATGTGAAGTGTACTTATTATTTAAGGAGAAAACAAATTTTGTGTAATAATTTAGTCAATATTAAGCAAGGCAACACCCAGAAAAGAATGGTCTCCATTTGTTTCCTCCACTTTCTCACCACTCACTCCCTCAACTCCTTGTGATCTGGACTCTGACCCCACCACTCTAAACAAACAGATCATTCCAAAATTACTACCTCTGCCAAATGCAAAGTTTTTTGTTTTTCCTGTCCCCATCTTCCTTGTGCCATCTATGAGATTTCACACTGCATATAACACTCCTCTTCTTCTATGAAAAGCGCTCACAACAAAGTTCTCTTAGTATCCCTAGGACCTAGCAGAATCCTGCTTACCTCGTATTGCCTGCTCCTCTGCTTTCCTCTTATCACTCAGACCATCTCTCTGGCTTGGCTGTTCATCCTAACCCTGCCTTAAATAGCAGTCCTGTTCTTTTTCAATGCCCTTCCATCCCAATGGCTTCAATGATCACCTCTGTGCACATGACTACCAAATTTCTGTCTCTACTGTCCACCATTCCCTAGAGCTCCAGTCCTGTATCACTGCCTGATAGATATTCCTATCAATGTCCTCCTGGCCCTTCAAATTCATCATCTTTTACTACTCCATAAAGCTTTCCCAGCAAGCTTTAATGCTGCTATTTTTGTTAACGGTACCACAATGTCTCCCAGTAATCTAAGCTTATAAATGTGGAGTTATCTTTGACTCTTTCCTCTAAATCGGTTGCCAATTCCTGTTTCTATCTAGACATTTGCTCTTGCACATCTACTCCCTCTTCTGCATTCCTACTGCAACCACCACAGTTCAGGCTCTTACCATCTAGATTCCTAATCTTCCTAATATGCCATTATAATCAATCTACCTTCAGTGGCTCTTTATTGCCTACCAAGTAAATTATCAATGTGCTGCTGATTCTAGTATTCAAGGCCTTATACAACCTAGCTCCAAACTTAACATGTCCAGCTTTATTTCATACTATTCCCCTCTGCAAGTTCTAATGTCCTACCCAATCTAGCTCTTCACCATCCCAAATTTTTATCTTACCCTTTCTCATCAATTTTTGAAGCCCTGAATAGACTCTCCTCCTTACCGCTAGGGTTAGGCTTAAGGTTTCTACTGAAATCTCTCCTTTCCTGGCAACTCAACTGCCATAATTACAAGTTTCCCTGATTCTCTCAGATACAAATGATCTCTCTCCCTCTTCAGACTTCTCACAGCAGTAACAGTATCTTTATCAGAGCTCTCTTTGTATATGCAGCACCTATCAAAGTACTATGTACATAAAGGATATGATGAATATTTAACTTAATTACTCTGCTGAATTACAGAGAGAACAAATGAAATTATAACAAATTCTTTACTGTCTTCCTACTATAAACTGTCTCTGTCCTTGGGCCTTTAACTATCTGTAATGTTTCTAATTCTTTTCATAACTAGAAAATTGTCTGAATTCCTGTATGAGAATTGTTACTTCACTTTTTATCATTAAGATGAACCCCCTAACCCAACCAAAATGGAAACCTTACCTCTACAACGAGGGCACATATTATTATAATTCTTTTACCATTTGGTCCCACTGTGTAGTCTGTTTTAAGCAGCAGTATATTTTCAGCCATTTAAAAAGAAATAACTGGTTTCCTTTCATTGGTTGCTTAACAAACATTGAAACAGTTAGCTACTGTCCTGAATGTTGTCATCAACAACATGAACAAAAAATTACTGATATTTTCAGAACTTAAAAGGAATATTCAATTGGAAACTGTGCCAAAGTCACTTAAAAAAAAAAAAAGAGCCAGGGCACTGGCCTTTCAACAGATGACTCATTTGGCAAAGAGAATTAAAAAATAATAACATGAGCATTTAGCAGTCATAATTATAGCTTTGGTTGTAGTTTGCATTTTCAGTTACCAAATAAAAATGCTTTCAGAGTAAACACAGTGGTTCCTCCAAATCAACACCATATACGTTGAAGTCTGGTACTAACTATTTCTAAGACCTTCTTTCTTGAGGGAAGTAGGTGGTGCAGTGGGTAGAGCACTAGGGCCTGAAGTCAGGAAGACCTCAGTTCAGATCTGGCCTTAGACACTAGCTACATAAGCCTAGGCAAATCCCAACCTCCATCACTCTGAGTTTTCCAACTATAAAACAGGGATGACAGCAAATGCAGGCTTGTTGTAGAATAAAATGAGATTATAATTGTAAAATACTTAGCACAGCATCTGGTATATTATTAAGCATTGTATAAATGCTTATTCTCTTCCCTTTCTCTCTTACTTGATATAAGAAGAAGTGGCCTGCTGTTTCACAAGTGTAAGAGACATCCCCAGGAACTCCCAAACTCTCCTGCAATCTTCCAACTTCCCGTAAAAGTTCTAACCTTCGAGTCAGGACATAATTCACTCTTCCATACCTGGAAAATGCAATTAAAGTAAAATGCAAAATTATACAACATGGAAAATTTCCTGGAAAAAAATTTTTTAAATGTCATAATACAATTAGGAAATGAAAGAACTGTGACAACAAATGATAGAAAAGATAATCTTTGACAATACTATAAATCCTGAATTTCTTTTCCACTAGGTATCTTAATAGTAAACTGCTCCTAAAAACAAAAAGTATTACAAAACTTGTACACTAGATTTTTTAAATATTAAATCTTTATAACAAAGAATGTTATTTCTTCTTTAAGAAATGAGTTTTTAGGGGCGGCTAGGTGGCACAGTGAATAGAGCACCAGCCCTGGAGTCAGGAGGACTTGATTTCAAATGCCACCTCAGACAATTAACACAAAAACTAGCTGTGTGACCTTGGGCAAGTCACTTAACCCCAACTGCCCTCCAAAAGAAAACAAAACAAAAAAAAGAAATGAGTTTTTATTCACATAAACTAATACTGTATACTTGGTTATCTAAAATCAAGAGTCTATGAACAACAAAAAAAAATTCATTAGCATCTATGATGCTAAAATAGTTCTTTTATTATTTAAATACTATTAGATATGATCTCAATTTATTGTGCTAATATACTATTATATTTATTCTTGTATTCCCCTTTCTCCCACTAATTCAGCTATGAAATAATGAAGACTCAGACTTAAGAGGTTAACAATAGGAATGGCGGATGGGGCGGACAGGTAGCACAGCGAGTAAGAGCACCAGCCCCAGAGTCGGGATGATCTGGGATTGGATTGAATCTGGGCTCAAACACTTAGCACCCACCCAGAAACACCTGGCCATGTAACCTTAAGCAAGTTACTTAACCCCAATTGCTTAGGGGCGGCCAGGTGGCTCAGTGAGTAAGAACACAGGCCCCAGAGTCGGGATGACCTGGGATCGAATCCGGGCTCTGATACTCAGCACCACACCCAGAAATAACTGGCTGTATAACCTTGAGCAAGTTACTTAACCCCGATTGCTTTAAAAAAAAAAAAAAACAGTAGGAATGGGGAATGTATAAATTCCAGTGACTACTTACATCATTTCTCCCTTTCCCCCAATTTAAGAAGAAAAATAACTGGGAAAAAGAAATTATATTTTAAAAAATACAACAGAATAAGACAAACAACTACATACTTTGGAAAAGTATAGTTACATAAATATATTTTTTCTACAGACAAATTATCTCTGTGACAAATAAGGTATGTTAACTTTTCACTTATTTCTGTGTCTCACATCTTGCACAACAGCATTTAGGGGGAAAGAAGAAAGGAATGTTATTTATTTCACAATATCTCATCAGAAATTGATAATATTTCTAAGGTGCTTTATGATTTTTCTGGTGAAGAAAAGTACAAATTAGAAGATATTACAGAATATTAACAAAGTACAAAATATTACAGAATATTTTGGAGGCATTTTCAATGTAATTCCTAACAGACACTGTTAAGTAATTTAATGAAAAGCACTTTCAAAAGGGATGATTGGCATTTGTTTTCTATGTAAGCATATCTTCCTAAAGAATTAAGTGTGTTAAATACCAAAGTGATTAATCAAATTCATTTTTCTAGACAGTTGACCCTAAAATCATTTGAAAACACTCTACTTCTATTTTTATTAAAATAGTCTTTTAAACTACTCATTATAATGCAACATTATAATTATAGTATTATGCATTTAAATAGCACCTTTATGTTCAGTTGACTCTATTATATGCTTTGGAGAAACGCCACATTTTGGAAAATTAGCTTTATTATAAGTAAACAAATATGGAAAGTAGTCACACAGCATCACTGCTGATCCAGAATTATAACTCAAGCCCCACATTCCCTAATCTCTTGCTTTAGCCAAAATCCCCTTCAAAGTCCTATATCCACAAAGTCCTATAATCCATAAGCTTAAAATGATGCCACATGATAATCCAACACTCCTACAGTCTTGTGACCAATGTGGTCAAAAGCCAGTTAAAATATCCAAAAGTTAAGTATGTTAATATGTTACATTAAGCACATATAGCTGCTAGGTCATTGTCTGAAATAATGTTCTGGAAATGACTTTAAATAATAGAATTTAAAAATCCTGCCCCAAAGCAAAAGGAATTCATCTCATAAAAATTTAGTTAATTTGAAATGTAATATTAACTATAAGTCATGATGAAATTAATAATCAGGAGAGTTTTAAAACTACAAAACTTGCATGATTTTAATCTTCAATCTGCATTTTATTTTAAAAATCAACTCCTTAGCAAAACATTTAAAACTATACCTAGAATGTGAAAGAATCAAATATCTGGGTGAAACAGGTGAAAAAACAATTACATATTTTTAGGGGTTGGGGAAATTTAAATGATCAAAGAAAATAAATAAATGATCAGAAAATAAGTGACAATTTATGACATGCAGACAACAAACCAAACATCACATGCCAAATCTTCCAATAATTGTACAAGTCTAAAGAAACAATGGCAGATGGCATCTTGCCCAGACTAACAAAGGGGAAGAGTCAGAATATAAAGCTCCCTGGCTCTCAGTCAATATGTTTTTCCTAGTATATTTTGCTAAAATGCTTTCACAATAAAGTCAATCAATCAATCTCTTTTTTCCCCTGGAGTTTCTTTAATAAAGAATAAAAGGTAAAATAAAATACTTATGCTGCTATTTCTATTGTAAAAAAAAAAAAACATTTCAAAACCTAATTCATTTACTTACCTGCTGAAATCTTTTTCTGTTTCTAGTTCTTCCTCTCCATGACCAAGACGAAGGAGGTGGCGCTCATCAATGTCTAAAGCCATGATTTTTTCAAACAACTGGTTCAGGGCCTAGAGAGCAAAAAAGACAGATAATGCTCTTCCAGGTATATTATAAATTTATAGTTCATCAGGCTAGAAAAGAATGATAACACTATTTAGGAAGAAATCAAAACTAAAGTGAATACTAATACAAACTTTAAATTAGGCACTTCATAGTATTTAAACCAAACAGAATAAATTCTGCTTCTGAAATCACCTGCCCATTAAATTTCTGCTTCTAATAACAATAAATGGAAAAAAAGTGGTGCTTGGTACCAATGCCTGAAAAAATGAACAACCACCCTGAGTTCTGTTTTATTCAATCAGCAATCCTGTAAGCTGCAGAAGGCTAGCGAAGTTTGTCTAGTTTGGGCCAGGATTCTTCCAGAGAGCATATAATCTACATTATATTGATGGGAGACAACAATGAAGCTACGTAAGAGAGAGGTGAAGTAAAAAGACAATTTAGAATACTTGGGAATACTCATCCCATTCCGCTGACAAAATTCTTCACAGGAAAAAGACAAATACCATGGCATCATAGACTAGGAATCAAGAGAAATTTGAATCATGCCTTTTGACATTACTTAGCTATGTGAACTTAGACAAGTTACTTGACATCACTGAGCCTCAGTTTCTTCATCTATAAAACGTTGATAATACCAAGAGTATCCACCCTGAGTGGTTGAGTGGATCAAACAAAATAATGTAGGCCCAGTACTTTGTAAAACTTAAGGAGCTAGACAGAAGTCAACTATTATTATTATCATGATACTGCTATCATGAACTATGCCATACTATGTTATTTAAAAGATACCACTTTCTTAAAAAAGAAATAGCTATAATCACTGCAAAATTTATAAAGTGCTTTAGGGTCTCAAGTTCTGTTTGCCATGACTTATACAGAGTTCTATTAAATTCACACTAACTACCGACCCCTCCCCCCATAATACACATAGAGCAGAAAACATCACTTTGAGGCTGTTCTACTGAAAGTTTGTCTTAACTATGCGGATACTTCCCAAAACATTAATTTTTCATGATACATTTTTTCTGTTTTCTTTCTTCACTGCCAGTACAAATATAATGCAAAAACAAAGTAATGAAAATAATCACTGTTACACTGGGGATTTAGATTTCTATACAGAATTCATAAATTTAACAATTTAACTGTCTCATTGTAAATAAAGAAAATGTCACCAAAGCCCACCTACTTTATGAAGCTTTAGTTTTGGTATGAAATAATTAAGTGGAATGGCAACAATCCAAATATTTAATACTTTCTACATTTAGTCTCTCCTAACATTTTTTCCTTAGGATAGAAATTTATTCATGTCTGTTGCAGATTTCTCCTGATCTCCTTAGCATTAGGATATTTGACACTACCTTTCCTGATGTCAGTGTGACTTTAAAAAAACACAACTCTCCATATAGTGTACAATGTAAGAGAATATGGAGGTAGACACAGGTTTCAAATTCCAGGTTCTAGTGCTTCTACACTGTCATCATGAACAAGGCATTTAACTACTCTGAACCTCAGTTTCTGCATGTTAAAATGGAAATGTTATTCTTTGTATTAAATTTCAAGAGAGTTATTTATATGAGGATCAGATTACATGTTACATGTAATTCCCTTTGTAACTGTGAAGAAAAACATATCTGAAAAATTTGTAACAATAACAAATTTATCAGCCATTTCAGGCACTTGGGAGAGAAACATGAGTTGGCTAGTATAATAAGAGAGGAGGAAAAAAAGACTAAATGGAGCTATCTTTCCAAACCCAACAGGGTCATTTACCTGATTTGAATGGGTAACAATTAGAGTCCTCTGTTCTGGGAAGTTGTGGTACAGATTGGATATGATCTGGACAGCAACATCAGTTTTACCTGTACCAGGTGGTCCCACAACCTACAAAATAAAATGAGTATGTAATGATTACAACATTAGAAGGCTGCCAAAGAACAAAGTATCAAGGTAAAACAGGATATTATGATCCTATTTCTTATGCTTCCTAGCAATTCCTGAATTATTTGTAAGGCAAAGGGTAATGTTCTATCAGTCAAAGTTGTAATTATATAGATACATTCAGATAATTCTAAATTGTAAGGCTGCCATAAAAAAAAAAAAACACTACTCAAATAGTAGAATACTTTTTTAAAATTGGGCGTGAGAAAAAATAAACATTTACACAAGTCTGTGAGTACATATCTGGTGCTGAAAAGTAAATGATAAAAAAAGGATCATGAAAAACAGTAACAACCCTCTCACCTCCCAAAAAGGAATCAAAGATTCATAATTAGAATCATATTCTAAGTAAAAGCTTATTAAGATCAAACAAGGTGAAATATAAGTAGGTAGTGTGTGAAGAGTTATGTGGAAATACACAGATGGTAATGTATCATACTGCTTTTATTGGAAAGTTATTCTTACTGATTCATCAAGTTTAAATATTAATTAAGAATACAACATACTGACTATAAATCCTACATGGTTAAAACAAAAATGTTACCATACCTAGAGGGTTTTTTCAGTTTTTCTGTGTTGATTACATATTATAAAATAGATAATTTTCCAGTCATTTTTGCAGCTGACAAGTAAGAAATATTAGTCTGAAAGCAGACTCCTCTCCAAAGGGGCTGGTATTCTTGCACCAATACTATAATTATTATAAATCTGGCAGTTCAATAGATTTGTCCCCCAAAAGACCTAATTAAATATAAGTAATTTTTACATTGGTTATTTTTTAACTCCAGTAGAAATCATCTTATATTTTAAAATTATGCCCACTGTCTCTAGAGTAGTAGTGCATAATTTAATTTATCTATGAATCAATTTTCTTGAACTACCAGTCTTATTAAGCTTACAGGCTGTTAAACTTCGCCTTATATTTATTTCTTCATTTTTCTAGCAAACTCTATCATAATGCATACTTAGTTCCTCCTATTAAGTCCTACTTGAGTATTTCATCATGGTACAGAAGTGACCCTGGCTCTCTAATGCTATGCTGGTATACTGCAAATTCTGGAAGGTCTTATCTAAGATGAAAAAGCTTTGAGCATGAGGCACAATGACAGACGGCATGTATGCTATCTGGGGAACACTCAGGCTAAGTCTACTTACTTACTAAGTTATGGAGAGACAAGGGTGGGTGGGAGAAAATGTGTGATATCTGCACGGATATCTGCAACTAACAATATCACAGATTCCTAAAATATTGAAATAAATATCTCCTCACACATGATTCCTTCCCTCCATCCCCAAAATCACAGAGTAGAGAATAGCAGCAAAATGGTGATATTTAAGGTGCAGAAAAACACTATTATAGTATTATTTTTTTTAAAAAAAAGATTGAACAGTATCACTATTCTTCACCTTCAAGTACAGTATAATCAAACCTCTGTTGAAGACATTATACCACTGGTCTGTCATCCAAGCCCTCCACAATTATATTCTAACCTACTTTCCTAACCTTTTTTTCCACAGTATTCGCCTTCATGAGCTCTACAGTCCAGGCAAGCTTGATTCTTTCTTTCCTGATCTTACCCTGCTTTTTCTTCCTTTTAGGCCTTCATATATATGTAGGCCAATCCTCATACATGGAATGGAGGTACCTCTTCACCATGATCCCATCTGCTGAATTCACTCCCCTTCCTTTCATATTTAAAGGCCAAGCTAATTCCCCTATGAAACTTTCACTAACTTCCCCCTTCTCCCTATTTTAGCTACCCTTCCTCACCTATCTTTTGTCACTCAGTTTGCAATTATCATACTCTAAACTTGCATTCTCATTATCTGTGTCAAGATTTTATCCTTTCTTCAAAGTGAGAAAGCATGGTACAATGGAAAGATTAAGAAAACTGAGACTCAAAACTTGGTTCTGTTACTCTCTCAGATCATTCAACCTTTCTAGGCCTAAGTTTGGGCCTAGGTGACCTGAAAATTCCTTTCCACTTCTCAATCTATACTCTTAAAAACTTATGACATCTCACTGAGAGCAGAGACCATCTACCTTCATGTATGTGTATTGTAGTGTAATAGGAAAGTTCTATATCTCATCAATGAGGGTACTTTGTACAATGATATAGAATAAGCCCCATATATACTTTTTCATACTGATAGACTCCTGGTTTATGGTCCTTTAGTAAATCATCCAATGAGAGGTAGACTGTGTGGGCCCAAGGTATCTGGGGTTTTACTCTAGATTTCTTAACATGGAATGAATATCTGTGGAACACACAGACTATCCACTGGTTATCAATCAACAAACATTTATTAAGCAACTACTATGCTCCAGAAACTAAGGGATCTGAAAGGAAGTGAAGTCAACATACATGATATGTTGATATAAGATATAAGTATATACAAAAGGAGAAAACAACACACATAGGTTTATACAAAATACGTACATATATGAAGTGCCCTTGGAGGGAAAAAAACACTCCCAGATGGGGGAGGTGAAGGACAGGACCAGGAAAGGCCTTTTGTAAAAGATGGCTGGTTCTTGTGCTGAAGGAAACCAGGTATTCTGAGAGGAGAGTCATATGTAATAAAAACAGAAATGTAGAATGGAGCCAGATAAATGCCAGAGAAGTTTATATAAGATCCTACCTACAAGTAATAAGGAGCCATTGGCATTTATAGGATGACATGATCAGACCTACACTTTAGAAAAAATCACTTTGGCATCTATGGATATAGAGAGACAGCTGTAAGGAACCAATTAGGAGGCTATTAGAATAGTTCAGACCAGAGGTAAGAAGGACTCAAAATAGAAAAGTGGCCATGTGAATAAGAAGTAGATCAATACATGCAATGTGAACACAGAAATGACCAGATTTAGCAACTGACTGGCTATATGGAATGGGTTAGAGTGAGGTGTCAAGGATGATATCATGGTTGTAAACCTGAGTGACTAGAAGAATGGGGGTAGTCTTGACAGAAATAGGTTAAGTTTAAAGGAATGTGGGTTTGTGGGGAATGATAAGTTCTGTTAAGAAATGCTAGTTTGATGTACAATTTTAAATGCATAATAGGCAGTTAGTGAAACAAGAGTGGAGTTTGGGAGAGACACTCGGGCTAGATATATAGACCTGGCAATCATTTGTATAGAAATGATAACTAAATTCATGGAAGCTGATAAAGTGTTCAAATAAGTAAGTTTAGAGAGAAAAAAAGGGCCTAAGAGAGAGCTTTAGGGTATACCTAAAGTGTGTTTAGGTAAAAGTTAGGGAGTGTGTCATAGATGATGATCTAGCAAAGAAGACTAAGAAGAATTGATCACAATGTAGAAAGAGAAACTAGAGAATAAACGTGAAAACCCAGAGAGAAGAGAGTAAACAGAAGAGGATGGCCAACATGCCAGATGCTATAAAAAGGTCAAGAATAATGAGTTATTGCTCACCCTTCATACATGATCAATTTTCTCAAGCCATCTTTTTGGTGGTAATTTTTATGCCCTTTTTTCCTGCATGGTTTTGGTTGCCAACACATTGCAGCCTATTTCATGGTAATGACCACCTGAAAAATTAGTTTTTTAGGAACTGTTGTAGTCCATCAGCCATAGATATAGTTAGCATCATTTGAAAAATAATGGTAAAGGGGCGGCCAGGTAGCACAGCTCTGGAGCACTGGCTCCAGTGTTGAGAAGTCCTGGAGATCCAATCCCGGGCTCAGACACTTAGCACCACACCCAGAAACACCTGGCCGTGTAACCTTGAGCAAGTTACTTAACCCCAATTGCTTAGGGGCAGCCAGGTGGCTCAGCGAGTAAGAGCACCGGCTCCAGTGTCGGGATGACCTGGATCAAATCCGGGCTCAGATACTCAGCACCACACCCAGAAAATAACTGGCCGTGTAACCTTGAGCAAGTTACTTAACCCCGATTGCTTTAAAAAAAAAAAATAACGGTAAGAAAGTGGGTCTCATTTCATGAAGAAGGGTCATCAATCTAGTCTACTGTCTTTCTCCTATTCAATGCTAGGTCAAGTTCACAGTCCATCTGTCCTAATGAATCAGTTTCATGAGTTGCACATCATAGTCTGGACAAGAAAAATTCTTCATCTACTTTATTTTTCCAATTGAATGGTTTGGCCAAAGTCTTTTGAGTGATTACAAAACTCATTTTGATCAACAAAAACAGTATCTGTAAACTGGAGCTTCTTGGGAACCTTACTATTTATAGAGAATTCTTTCATTTGGACTTTGTGGCAGATATCCCTCATGTAAGTGGCAAATACCTTAGGTAAACATACACCTTTCTGTTTCAATCTTAATTTGATATTAATAATCAGAGGGTATATATGCAATAAAGATGTCTATTTTTACTTCTTCCAATTAATCTTGCATGACTTAACACACACGTGGAAGGCACCTTGTTGGAAGAATGCCTTTAAAGGAACATTATATTCTATCAAATAAATATTTTAGTTTGTCCTTTTTTTTTTTTTAATCAACAAATAAAAAGCACAGTGAAATCTTGTATCCTCGATGTTTAGTTAATTACATAATTGCAACATATGATCTGCTATAATATACTGCTTTTGAAAGCCTTCCTGTGCCCCTTCATTTAGATGCTCTCAATGATCATAAATTTAGAGGTAGAAGGGAACCTTAGAAGTTCTTTTAGTAGTCTTATTCTATAGATGGGAAAACAGAGGTATAGCGTGATTAAGTGACTTGCCCAAGTCAACAAAGTCAATATGTGGCATTATTTAAAGCCAGATCTCAGTACCAAATCACTCTACTTTTCATGGCACTACACTGCTTTCTCATTAAAAAAAAAAACACACACACAAGGGGCGGCTAGGTGATGCAGTGAATAGAGCACTGGCCCTGGAGTCAGAAGGACCTGACTTCAAATCCAACCTCAGACACTAAACACTGACTAGCCATTTGACCTTGGGCAAGTCACTTAACCCCAAATGCCTTGCTTTCCCCCTCCAAAAAAGAAAAAAAAACCACTTTAGAGAAAGTTGGTAATCATTGATATTTTTGGTCTCTTTTTTGTTGTTGTTAATAAGTCTTGAATTTTCTTATAGGCATTTGTCATCTTCCACTTCTTTAGGATAACTGAATATCTCAAAATTGTGTTCTCCATGTGTCACTGATTTCCTTTCTGTGCCTTTGGTTTAGTCAAGCTGCTCTTACTGTTTTTGTTTCTGTCGTGCCATTCCTAGTTCATCACACAATACACTGGGGACTATGGTATTACAAAGTAGATAAGGCTGCTAGACTCTGTTAACGAAAAAGTTAACATGTTACAGAAATCTTGATAGATACTTATTCTTATCTATTGTTGTTTTCCTTCCAGTCTCATCCTTAAGTGCTCATAAGATGATCTGACCTGACTGGATCTCTTGTCAAGCTTTCTACAAATCTGGCTTCTCTCCATCACTTCTTCCTGCTTTAAGAGGATCATCATGATCTTCTACCATCCTGCTTCCAAAGGTTTTATAAATCAATGGGTATTTTAAGCCAGTGTTTTAAACTTAGCTGTCAACTTTCCACCTAGAAAGGAGATCAAGTATTTAGCAAGCTAAGGCAGTCTTCAGCATCTTTTGGTAACTGAATTAAGTTGATTAAATTGGCTTAGGAAGTATGTTACTATATGTACTATCTATTTCTATATCAATTTCTCATTTTTTGAAACCAACAGTTTGTTATGTCTCAATTGAATGCTATATCTCCATATTATTTTTTATTCCTTCTAGTTTGGTATTGATTTTGTTCTTTGCCTTAACAAATTATGAGCTGATAGCCTGGTGCTGATGCAGAAATGACTACTACATTCAACTCAATTCAATGAGCATTAGTTAACCATTTACTATTTGTATGGCACTGAGTTAAACAATCCCTGCTTTCAAAGAGCTAAACTTTTATGGAAGCTAGGTAAGTAATTAATGAAAGTGGGGAGAACACAAACTGGAAAGGATCAGGGCCTCATCTAGAAGTGGAATGAGTATAGTCACTTCCTGTTAGAATAAATCTGATTTCATTTTTTAAACTAACCTAGTGCTCACTCTGTCCAGGATCTGCTACATTCATGATATATAATCATACGGTTTCTATATAGTCTACAAGGTATGATAAAAATAGTTCTGTCACTTCTTTTACTTGAAACTCCAAGGATAACCTTAAGCTATCATTTCATTTAACTGTAACTTCCCTTTTGAATTCAGGTTTCACTTATGGCAAAAACATCAAAATTGATATGATTCAGCCTTCCAGTAGTATTGTACTTGGTAACTAGACATAGATCATACATTTTGACTCATGACAGTTAATATTACTTATAGAAAGTCTAGAAACTGTATTTCTCAGCACCCTCTCCTCCGTTTTCCATTATTCATTCTTCATGACTTTCAGAAACAGAAAGAGACCACATCAACAAAACATTGTAAACAAAATGAGTACCCATCGATTGGGAAATTAGTGAATAAACAATCTAAAGGGCATCTAAATCCACAGGACATTGTTGTGTCATATAAGGAACTCAGGGAAACAGACTTGTATCATCCACTATAGATAGAAGAAATCATAACCAGGAGAACAACATACATAATGACTACAGTGTAAAGAAAACATCTCTAAAATCCGAATGCAGATTGAAGTCAGTGACATATTATGGCCCAAGAGAAAGAGAAGGAAACATACTTCCTGATTCTCAGTAGTGAGATAGAAGCCCCAGATGTACAGAATGTTGTAGAGACAGCTGAAGTGTTGGCTGGACCTATTTAACTACTTTCTTTGTTATAAAGAAGAGTACTCTATGGGGAGGAGAGAAGAGGGTAGCCTATCTGGAAGTAACTCAGTACAACAAAGAGCATCAATAAACTTTAAGTGAGAGTACCACACAATACTAGTGATTCATTTTGTATTGGTCTTTGTGTTCATGAGTGATTATGACCAAAGAATAGTCAACAAATGGTCTGCCTACCAGTGAACCTAAGAAAGTAGTCAAAGTGTTTTCAGAATGGCACAACATGCCAGAGCTTGCACTATTAGCATTAAGATGGCCTTTAGAATCCAGGATCACCTTCACAATGATCAGGTATTTATTTGAACAGAACTTTGTGGAAAGCAATGGACGTGACTTGATACTCAAGAAATACTGAAAACTGAATTTTTCATCTGGAAATAGGTAGCTAAGAATGTCACAAAGGTCTACCAAATGCAGAGGATGCTATAACTACTTTAAGTACCCACTATGGACTAATGTAGTGGCTAAGAAAAGAACAATGAGTAAGAGTAAGAAGAACTGGATCTGAATCCCAACTCTGCTACTTAAAAGCTCTGTGGGTCTACACCAGTCACTTAGCTCTTCTGAGACTCAGTTCTCTCAGGTTGTTTTTGGGGGGGAGGGGTGTCTGTTTTTTGCTTTTTGGAGGGCAATTGGGGTTAAGCGATTTGCCCATGGCCACATGGCTAGTAAGTGGTAAGTGTCTGAGGCCAAATTTGAACTCAGGTCATCCTGACTTCACGGTCAGTGCTCTATTCACTGCGATACCTAGATACCCCTAGTTCTCTCAGTTTTAAAATGAAAAGATTGGGCTATACTGACCTTTCCAGTTCTAAATCCCATGATCCTATTCTTGATCAAGATAAGAGCTGAACTTCTTCAAACATAGTCAAGTATTACTTCTTTTTTATAGTAACAAAGAATTGGAAACAAAGTGGATGGGTATCTACTGGGCAATGGATAAGCAAACTGTGGTACAAAAACACAAAGGGCTATTGCTGTACTGTAAGAAACAGGAAGCAGCTAGATGGCTCAATACAGCACTGGACCTGGAGTCAGAAAGACCTGAGTTCAAATCCTACATTAGCCATTTACTTGCTGTGTGACCCTGGGCAAATCACTTAATCTATCTGCCTTAACCCACTGGAGAAAAAAATGGCAAACCACTCCAGTATCTTTTGCCAAGAAAACCCCATGGACAGTATGGCCCATGGCATCACAAAGAATCAGACATGACGGAGCAACAACAAAACTTATATGAACTGAGGCAAAGTGAAGTATCCAAAACCCATAAAACATTCACAACGACAACTGAAATGGAAAGAACAAAAGAGAAACTGAAACTGAAGACTATACAATTATACTGACCAAGAATGGAACCAAAGGAGAGGACTAAGAATGTACTTCCCTCTCCTTTTTGTGAAATGGAAGACTATAGGTGCGAGGCACTCTATCAACTGTCAAGACTTGGTTGCGATGTTGCTTTTATTCAACTGCCTTTTCAATCCTTTTAAAATTCTTTGCTATATGGGCTGGCTCTTTGGGTAAGGGCAAGAGGAACAAAATACTGGGAAACTAAGTTGATGTAAAAACAAAAGTATCCATAATTTAACAGAGCACTTTTTTTTTTATCAATATAAGAAAATTCTTAAACAGTAACTCTCTTACCATAGTTAATCCAGGCTGCATTCCAGCACGTATAGCTTCTATTTGAGTCGGTGTGAACTGAATAGTGTTGCTGAAAACACAATAGTAGATTAAAACTGATAGAAAATATGGATAAATGACCTCATAGAAAAAGACAGATGAAACAAAATAATATACGCAAAGCACTTGATGAATGTGAGCTACATTATTACAATGGAAATTTAGATCAAAAGGAAAGGATCTTCTTCCGTAATAGCTTCAAAAGTCTCTGAATGTTACCATGCCCCACTCTAAAGGTCAAGTAGAGCTGAATACATCTTCTGGGGATGATCATCAGTATTGTTATATTATCTTGGGAGATTCTTAGGGAAAATGAAAGAATAAAGGACTAATTATGGTGCATTTGCCATAGCACTGAGTCCCCCTAATCACACCCGACCCCAACAGAAATAAGGGACTGAGCTCCAGCTCCCAATCAGGGAATATAGTATGACACAAATTAGGATAAACAAGTAATGCACCTAACAGTGCATTATCACCAATAGCATACAAGCATGGGTACTTCTGCTGTTTATGTGATATGGGAATATATTAGACCAGGCAAAGATGTTTGCATTTATAGGATCATTAATTTAGAACTAAAAGGAACCTTTAGAAATTATCTAGCCCAACCCCCTATTTTACAGATAAGGAAACTATGGCACTAAGATTTTAACTGACTTGCCCAAGATCACAAAGGATCTCACATCAGGTCAAGACTTGAATTCAGCTTTTCTAATTTCAAATATAGAATTTTTTCTGTTACACCATGTTGCCTCTAAGATCAAAACACACTAAACACTGGTTTTCCTCTCCATAATTCCAAGTGTTTCTTTTTCAAACGTCCTAACTGTAGAATGCCAGAAAAGTCTGAAGTACTCTTCTGGATCCCACATCTGAAAGAGAGGTCAAGGATGCCAGATATCTCAATATACACCAGTTTTTACTTGGGCTTTCAGCAGAGTCTGTTAACCTAAAGAATTTACAATATAGCTCAATTAGTAAGTGCAATGATCACCCAATTGATAAGCATTAAGGTTAAGGTGATTTGTACCCAATTTAGAATATAGTGGACATACATATGTATATTGTGTATATATGTGTATATTAATATGTGTATTACATAGATATAATTGCATAAAGAAATGTTACCGTTTGGGTTTATTATAAGGATAGGGTCCTCTATTAGGGATAACATGAGGTTCAACAATTAAAGTTTCAGCTTCTTCAATGTTTTCTTCTTCTCCATCTGCTTCTTTCCGTTTCTTCCCTTTCCCATTTCTTACTGGGAAAGTTATCCTACAACACACAAAATTTAATTACTTCTTGAAAGTTCAAGTTATCTAAATCTATTTTATATCCAGCCGAATGTTATATACTGTAATTTCCAAAGGAGAAAGTTGCACTCATCTACTGCCCTAAGCTGTCTTACCTACAGCATCTGCTCTACTTTTAACAATAAACATCTTTCCAGAGCTCAAAGCAAAGGAAGATAAGAAGTCAATCACAATCAATTGGGTACTTTCTTTTACACCCGCCCCTCTTGAGTTTTAGACTTTCCAACTTTTTTTTTTTCCAACTAACTAATTTGGTTAATAGGGTCAATAGGATTTAAAATTAAAGATAACAAAACTGAGGTTCAAAGGGGCTAAATAAGTGGCCCAAGATGAGTCTGGCCTAAATAAGAATCAGAATAAGGATAAGATATTCTTGCTACATGACTATAGAAAGAATGAGATACAAACAGGCAGCCTGAGATACTAAGTGAATAAAAGAAAAGTCTCAGGTGAGTTGCATAACTTCTCTGTAGACAATCTGAAGAAAAACTAGAATCAACAAAAGATAAAAGGAGTGATGTGACCATGGTCTTTATTAGTGGGAGTGTTCATGCTGATAAAATCAAAGAATCTTCTAAGGTCACTTTCTAGTATGATTTAATGTTAAATCATACTAGAAAGTGAGTGTTTTGTAATTTATGGAAGAAAACCAGAGTAAAAGGCCAGAATTTTCCTTTTTAAAAAAAATTCCAAAATCATCTGCCTATTTTGGGGTAAAGATAATTCAATGGTTGAGAAATCATTTTATAGCATATGATATGCTATTTTATTGGAATAATGGCATACTTAGAATACACCAGTAAAAAGCTATTAACATAGTAGCACTTAGGCAACAAACATTGGCAGAGTGTATGGTACTTTATTGGACAGCTTTTCTTCTAGTTTTCAAATAACACTTGTACTGTAATAAGGTTATCCAAGTAGTAGACTCAACTAAACAAATTCATAACCATCAGTACTCAACACATGGCAAAGAGGGAACACAAAACTCAAATAAAATCCCGACACGATATCCAAATTTTACTTTAGCCAATAATTTCAACCTCCTTCCTCAGGCTGACTACAAAATGGCAAGAAATAGACTTCTAAAATTCAGTGTATCAGTCTCTGACCTTACCTGAAAGGGGGGACCTGTAGGGCTGGGTTATCCACAGTAATTTTGACATTATAACCAGGAAAACTGGCTTTTAAGTGATCAATGGAAAGAAAAGTATCATTGAAGTCAAGACAGGAAATCTGATTAGGCATTTTTGAGTAATGGGCACTACTTGGGTCTCCATATCCTAGGATGATGTCGTGTAGCCAGTCAGGTACCACACAATCTGTATTCATCAGGTTTCGAATGGTCTCTAATACAGCCTGTCAGTAACAGAACAAAATGATTGTGTTAACGTGACATCTCAAACATTTGAACTTCACTGGCATGTAAAACTGGCTCTCTAAACTAATCCAGCATTCCAGAGTGTTTCAAGGCAAGAAGTTATTTTCTGCTGACAGGTGCTTGGCTAGACTGAATCAGCAGCTATATTTTCTACTGATACCAAAGACTGAATTAAACAAAAGATCAAACTTAACTAGAACAGTTTATCCATTAGGAGGTCATTTAGACATAATGACACAAATGAGTTTAGCACTTGGTTCCTAATGGAAAGTAGAGTACTCTGACTCAGGGTCTGCATAGCAACAAGTAAACATCATAGAAAGAGTCTATAAAAGAAAAAGCTTCCACTTTGAAACTCGTTAAACTTTCATCTCCTACCCTAGGAAAAAAATTTAAAAAATAATCAGAATTTCAGGGAAATATATAACCTAATAAACTCAAAATTGCCAGAGATCAACAGAGAGAAATATAATAATATTCAACACCGAAACTCAGAGGGGTAAAAGCAATTAGCAACTGCTAATAACAAATTTCTTTGAAACTGACAAGAAGGTCTGCAGAGTCTAAAATCAACCACATTTATGTTATGATAATATACAAAAGAAAAAGATTTAAAATAATAATAATGTTCTCTCTCCTTCCAAATACTGGCAGCTTAAAACACTCTTGAATTCAGAACTAGAATATAGAATGTCATTTTTGCTCTAAATTTTGATTGAATTTCTTCTACTATTGAACAAGATTCATTAATCATTCCAAAGAATAAAGGGTTGCTTTCATCATAACCAAAGTGCACTATAATTTTACAATGAAGCCCATTTGAAATAAAATGGTATAAATAATAAGACTAAACTGGTCAAATGGAATCTACTAATACACAACCTAATAATGGATCTGACTGGTCAAGCTCAATGGGGAACATAATTGCTGTGGACCTTAGTTTGGGAACACATATACCAATCCAAAAGACCTGGGCTGCCATTTCCTCATATGTAAAATTAGATTAGACTAGATATTTTCTCTGTTATTTAATGATTACAGATTTATAAAATATCTGAGCCGGGGACCTTAGAAGGCAGGGTATAGTGGAAACAGCCCTAGATCAGAAGTCCAGCTCTTTTATTTATTCTACCTGTGTGACCTTGGACAAGTCATTTAACTTCTTTGGCTCACACTTCCTTATCTGTAAAGTAAGTGGATTGGACTAGGTACTTCCTAAGTGCCCTTTTAGTTCTAAATATCAAAGAGATGGAAACAATTCAACTAGACCATTAGACTCTGGAGGGAGTTTACCAATTAATATTTCAGAATGAATGGTGAAAAAGAAATCTTCATTAGCACACCCTTCCATTCCTCTATACCTAGAATATATGCCTAAATAGGTGTTATTTTAGAGCTCAGGTGCTGGGTAACCCAGTTAAAGCAGTCAATTATCAATTTAGTTTGACCTTTTGCTATGTTTTCGTGCATCTATTCATCTATTATCACCATCTCATGTTAAAGATAATGAAAACGAGATCCAAAGAAGTGACTTTCTCAAGGCCACACAGGTAGCATCTGTCAAAGGGAGGACTGAAGTTCACAGACAGACTCAAAATTCAGGATCCTTTCCACTGTCACCACACTGTCTAAAGAGTTTTCTTTAGTTTCCATTTAGACAGTATTCTTTTCCTTCCCTGGTCTTTTTCCTTATTTTTAACTTTCCAGCTCAGTTATATTCCAAATACTAGAACTAAGGCACTATAAAAACCAAATTTTAACTTAGTATTACTGCCCTCTATTGTATAGGAATTTAATTGGAACCAAGTTGTGGAGAGAAGAGAGTATGGCTTTCCTCACAATAAAAAAATGTGTAAGGTTCAAGTTTTTGCTATTTATTTCAAAAAGAGAAAAAGGAACAATGTGGATCCCTTAGCTAATGACTGATGATACAGCCTGAGAAGGAAGGAGGGCAAAGCACTTTGCTCTCTGGGAGAGAGATAATTTCAATTACAGGAAGTGACCTTAATTCTCAGGAACCTCATAACTAATTACAATATAGAACAGGAATAGCCCTGAGCTGTTGCTTTAACATTATTATGAAAAAAATAAATTTCAAAAAGAGATTATGGGTTCCAAAAGACTAAAGATTTTAAAGATAAACCAGGGAAAATACAATATTCTGTGGTTATTTGGCTACAATTGAAATATATGAAGTTTTTTAATTTAAAGCAATCAGAAGCACTGGAAAAAAGCAATTTTTCATATCCACAACTACAAAATCACCAACTAAATCACAGAATTATTTTCATATAACTTTAACATCCTATGTTAAAAACAAAAAGATTATGTGGGGAAGGAGAATGAAGTCCTTGCCAAAAATAAAAATTTTGGAAATTTGTGAATCTCATTAATCCAAGCTCTCTGTACCCCTCACCCTCTTTTTCCAAATTAGAAGTAAAAAATACAAGTCATGCTGATGAATCCTCCTTATATACAAAATTTACCCAAAACACAAAACAATATCCTCCCCTCACAAAAAATGGTTCATGGTTATACAATTCAGATACATTATAGCTTAAATTATTTCTCGTGCAACAGTTATTTTATAGTAAAAGAGTATTTTAAGACAGGAGTTAATCTACTTCCAACTACAGGTTCTAAGCATACTTCAGTGTTTAATTACTAAAGTACTATAGCTCAATAATTTAAGATAAGATAATACTTTAGATTGTTATCTAGAATTTAACATGAATGATATATATATCATGTCAAAAAAAGAAATGTGTTTTAATTTTTAAGTCTTCATTACAAACTGTATTTATTATACATAATCACTGGTTAGAGCCTGATGGACATAAATAAGTATTTACTCTACTATGCTCAATCTCAGCAAGAAAATGGCAAAAAGTTCACCCACTCCCATTTGAATTGTCAACTGTCAGAAGTTGAAATTCCAAGGAGAAACCATAGCGATGAGAAGCAAAACTCCCAACAGCGAATAAAGATTCTCTGTAAAAGAACAGAGACTCTGTTATCAAACTCAATACCATGGGTCAGTTCATGGGCATTCCCAGTATAGAAGAGGGCATGATTGGAAATGCCCGCCATAAACAAGTTTAAGACAGTCAATAACCCTTCTGTCCTTTAATGACTGCAATGTCAGCATCATTTCCCAGTGATCCTAAGATTTCAAGGAAACAAAGATATACTCCTGTGAGAAAAAGTTTACTTTACAAAAAGCAGACTCCAATGAAGTAATTGCCCATGCACAGAAATATAATCTTTTCTGAAAATTCATCCTCTCTTCCCAAGGCAAGATATTATTTTTCTCTAAATTTTATTTAAATAAACATGCTCAAACTTGATTTTATATTAGTAAATACTATTCTTTGAAGAGCTAAAAGACTCATATAACTGTAAATATTTTAAATTATCCCTGGCAGGTGGATCAACAGTCAGAAGATAAAAAAAAAAAATCTAGCCATTTCATTCTCAACACACTAGCTTTTCATTCACTGGATCCCACCATATGCTGACATTGATCATAATTTGCATGTACTTTCAGTTGTTTTAACAGTAGTGGTGATGGCTTGCCAGTGAACCATGGTCTTATAAGGAGCTAGGTTCATTGTTCCTACTGCCCTTTCTTCTCTGTGTGTCTTTCTTCTATACTCCAATCTCCTAGCACAGGTCAAGATTCTTCTTTGTCTCCGATAATAACACCAGATGAAGACCAGAAAGCAATTTAAAGATGAAATAGTAGGAAAGAAGCAGAATAACTTAAAAGAATAGGCAACATTTGAAGAGGAGGAGAGTTAGACTTGATATAATGAAAAACTTTCTAAGAATTAACACTACCTCAAAGTGAAATGGGCTGCCTAGAAATTTGGTAGATCCTCCGGCTCATTAGCAGTTGGGTGACCATCTGTCAGGGATGTTACAGATGGGATTCTTCCTCATAAGGAGGACTTGATGGCCTCTGAGATCCCTTCCTCTTCATATTCTGTGACCTATTCGACCTTGGGCAAGTCAATGAATGTCTGAGCTCAGAAGGGGAGGGAGTTAGACTAAGTTATCTCTAAGGTCTCTTCTCCCCTCCAAATCTCACAACACTATCTGGCTCAAACAGGAATGAAGCTTAGCAACCTCATTAGTGCCAACAAGGGAACCAATTTCTGTCAGGTCATAAAATGCAGAGATACTATTTTGGAGGGAGGTTAAAAAAAAGATGGCATCAATAGAGTTGGTTTGAAATTAAACACTCAATCAAATAGTTATGAAAGTCTTAACAAACTGTGTCACACAGATTACAGTGATCCATGACTAACAGAGTATATCTAGAAAATGCTGTCTGAATAAAAAATTTTATAGAAGACTCTTTTACTCTAATGCTAAGTATTGGCTGAGTAAATGATTCTGAAAAAGGAAAAAGCTATACCTTCAAAAGGGCTCTCTTGACTTTTGAGTAAAATTAAGCAGTTGAAATCTGAAGTTCACCAAACTCACTCACAAGAATCTTTAAAGGACAAAGATTTTCATTTGGATTTCTCCATTTTAAGTTACACACTAAGCTTTTAAAGTAATGCTTTGTATTAAGAGGTTTCTTTCACCAACTGTTTTCACTTGTCAGAAAGCTATATTATATTTCTTACATCTATGTTACCCACTCTATATTGTATAGAAGCTATTATAAACCTTGTTTTCAAGGTAAAATCCTAGAGTCCCTTGTTAAGTTATCATGTTGCATACCTTAAAGTTGTTTTCCTTTGGTTTTCTCCTCATGATGATGTTAAAAGTCTCATACACATCTTCCCCTCCATTCTGGATAGTATTGGTCATATCTTGCTGATACTGGTTTGGATCAAGAAATACTCTATAGGTTCTTGAATCTCCTCTTAGTCTAGGTTTGGGTTCAGGTCCTATACACATTGAAAAATAAAGCAAATTAAACAAGATAGGTTTAAAAGGGTACTAAAAAGTACTTAGTACCTAAAATAAAAATAATTATGTTCAAGAACACAACTGTGACTTTACTCCCATTCTTCCTCCTAAACTTTATTCATCAAAAGTCTACCTTATCCTTCAAAGTTCAGCCCAAATCTACCTTTTCCATTAAGTCTCTCCCAGCTGTTACATAATATCTGCCTCCTCTGAATTCACATAACATAACATAGGTACCACTAATAGTACACCATGTATCATAGATATTTTTGTATGTGAGAATCTCTCCCAACAAGACTATAGGATTCTGAAGGGTCAGAGACAGATCCTATACTTGTTTATATCTTCTAATGCACTTAATACAATATTACATATAATAGGTCCCTAAATACTTGCTAAATCAATGGATTTCAGGGTTTAATGAAAAGCTTTTCCTATTCATTAAAGTCTGGATGCTAATTATATCTCTCATCATAACATACTTCCACAGGAAAACCTCATGTACATGAAACAAAATTCTAAATACACTGAAATTTAGGACTGTTAAAAGGCTAATAGTCACAAATACAATTCCTATCAACTTGTCTTCCTCTCTCCCATTTTCCAATTCTTCCACTCTCTCTTTGTTTAAAAATTTATTTATGTTTTAGTTTTCAACATGCACTTCAATAAGCTTTTGAGTTTTAAATTTTCTCCCTCTCCCTCTTTCCCCTCCTCAAGACAGCATGCAATGACATAGGATCTACACATACATTCATGTTACTTATTCTCACATTAGTCATGTTGTAAAAAAGAATTAGAACCAATGGGAGCAAGCAAGAGAAAGAAGAAACAACAACAAAAAGAGAGCCAACAGTGAGCTGTGATCTGCATTCAGGCTCCACAGTGATTTCTGTGGATGTGGACGGCATTTTCCATCATGAGCCTTTTGGAGTGGTCTTAGATCCTCGCACAGCTGAGAAGAGCCAAGTCAAGGAAAGTTAGTCACTGCACAATGTGGTTGTTACTGTGTACAGTGTTCTCCTGATTCTGCTCGCTTCACTCAGCATCAGTTCGTATAAGTCTTTCCAGGATTTTCTTAAGTTTGCCTGCTCTTCATTTCTTATAGCACAATAGTATTCCATCTTCTGCTCTTTTAATTGTGCAGATTCTAATTCTAGCCACATATTCATTTCTTTTTTTCCACTGCCCTTCTATGAGGGAGGTCAACTCTATCACAGAGCTCTCAGCAGCCTAATCAACACGAAATCATAATTGGGAAACAAAAGTACATTCAAAGGAGAGTTCTTTACACTTTGTATTAGTTTTTATCACCTAGCATTAAAAGCAATACAGTATATGATGTATCATAACATATGATGCTATGTCATCACATATATAATATAAATTTAAAATAATGACTATTATAGCTTAGAAACATCATGGCATGATGGAAAAAGTGACCAGTTAATGGAGTCAGGAAGACCTGAGTTTCAGTATAGCCTCTGATAGATTGCCACATGGACTCTAATAAGAGTATAAGGTATATGCAGACTGCTGAGCTGCAGAAGTTTCCACTCCAAAAATCCCCTTTACTGATGAAACCACAGATCATGACAAAATAATAAATATTGAAATTTATACAGCAAAATATTTTAGTTATATTCTCTCAGATAATCCTCAACCACACTAAAAGTATAGCCAGTTCTAGCTTAATGTAAGCAAACCATTTTGCAGACCTCCTCCTCACCTTAGGCCTCCACATGGTCCCAACCCCTCCGTGGTTCTGCAGCTTCCTACATCTGAAGCTGCTTCAGTGCCTATGCCCATCCCCACAGAGCTTGAGCAGCTTCAGTGTCTGGTGGCCCCCAACTCCAGCCAGAATGACTTTGGTGCCTGAAGCAGAAGACCCCTAGCAGGGCTGCATCGGCATTACTACCTCCATTTGCCAGAAGCTAGAGCCAGAGCCCAGGTCAGCACAGGGTCCTGCCACCCACAGGGAGTTGAGTTTGCCATAATGTGAATTTACATAAAGCAATAACTGTGTGTACTAGAAGTGTTATTATACCCATTTTCACAGTTGAAGAAACTGAGGCTGAGAGAGGTTAAAATGACCTGCCCACAACTAACAAGTGTCATAGATGGGACAAAGTCTTTCAAACTCTATTCAATATACATTGTTATCTGAGTTATAGTGGCAAAAGTCACCACTGCTTGCCACAGTCAATAGCTCAAGGGAAGCCATGACTGCATGGTCAGTAGCTGCAACAGGAATTCTGATTGAGATAGGTGGCTAGAAAGTGTCCAAGTTCTCTTGGAATCAATTATAAAATAATAGGAAACTCGTGCTACAGTCCAACTTAAATAGAAATAGATCCCTGTGGGTCCATCTACTGACTTAGAAAACCACAAACCAACATTACCTATGTTCTATTACATATGTGTGTATATTCATACACACATACATACACATACATAAACACACACAAATGTTTTTTTTTTAAATTCTGTTAAACATTTCCCAATTACATTTTAATCTGGTTCAGGCCACACTCCAGAGTTTTTCAGGTCACAAGTTTGACACCTCTGGGAAGTGTCTCGATGAGTATACTACACAATGGAGTCAAATAGTGGATGGACAAATCAGACAAATATGTGATGGAGCAAAATTTTAAGAAACTTTAAGATCAAAATTGTTTATGTTATATAGATAAAAAGACAAGGACATATTTTCCATGCAAAAATCTTTTCCAAAAATAAGAATATGTCATCATACCGTCTTCAATGACACGTCCTCTATCATCCAGCATGCCCTGGATTTCACAGCCTCTGACATACACCAAGCCAGTTTGCTCAACAAAAGGTCGCCTCCGGTCAAACTTAGTATCATAAGGTTTTGTGGGTCGTACAGTAATTAAAAAACAAACATCATGTTTGCGCAAACCTGGTTAAAAGAAGAAATTTTCAAATTATTTAGCTAGCATTTTTTACTATTATCTTTTGTCTAATTGTGGACTAATCTTATTCTTTGATAAGACAGTAAAAACATTAAATACTAACTGTCACTAAAAGTTAACCACTGTACTAAAGAGTATCTTCTATAGTAAACATGACAATGGTTGATGACTTTCATGTGACCCTTCCCACCTTTTATTTGCAAGAAACATGGAAATTTTTCTTAATACAAATGAGGAAATTTTGCACCATAACCTAATTTCTATGTTAACATCATAGATTATGTATGTCACAGCTGCAAAAACTGGATCTTTGTCACATTCCAACTATCAGTTCATGTTCCACATTTAGAATTTTGCTATGTGGCCAAAAATATGGCTGGTGTGCAAACTGACTAAATAATATTTAGAAATTCTGTCAGTTAAAGATAATCCATCAGCATCACTTCAAAGAAGAAATATTTTTACCAATGTGACTTGTCACAAGGACCAACTAAAGTATAATTCACCAGACACAAACTCTTGATAATATTATCTGTACCAAGTATATGGAAAAGGATATGGGGTTTCAGTTCATGAATGTTAAAATTTGAAAACACAGAACAAAATAAGGTGCTTATTCTAAATCTAAAACTTCTCAATGATTACACTATAAAATGCACCCAACTAGTTTCTCCAGTTTTATTAAAGAGACACTATTAAGACAGGGAACCTAAAATTAGACTACACAGTATGTAATGTCAGACCATCTGCCAGCACTCCTTTCCTGATCTGTTCTCATGAGCCAGCTTCGCACTAATGAAAATGTATATTTCATCACCTTGCTTACTCAGAAACTTGACAGTAAAGTTTCAACTAGCTCGACCAAAAGAGCAAACTGGGATTGTAGTTAATAGCATCTCACAACAGTGGTCTAGGATGTGAAAACAAGACTAAATCTAAATCAAAGTACTGTTTTGGAAGCATGTCAAATGTGGAAAAAGCTAAAAATACAAAATCCATTCCAGAAAACTGATTTCACTGTTGTTTATTTCTCAAAAGAATTTAAAGTCTCTTCCTTTATAATAAAGCAAGAGGAATTAGTGGTGATTAAGGTCTGAATATTGTATCCTGTTATGCTCCTGCCTTGCAGTGTGACTGTCCACATCATTAATATCACAAATAGAGCCTTAAGAGTAGAAGAAAGACGATGGGTTCCATCTGTCAAAGAAGTACCTAGTAGAGCATCCATCAATCAACCTAGCAACATTTACTAAGTGCCTACTATGTGGCAGGTACTGTGCTTGGAGCTACAGATACAAAGACAAAGAAAGAAATAATCTAACAGATACAACCTCTGACACCAAGGGCACAAACCAGCAAGACTATTCCTGTTTTGGAAGAGTTTTAATTCTTTTTTTTTTAATCAAATGCTTTATTAACTTCTAGTTTAATCATTCATTTCTGCAAGGTTTTCAGTTACAGATTTTCTCCCTGTTTTTCCCCTACCCACCACCCCAAAATAACGATCCCAATGGATATCCCCTCCTCAATTTGCTCTCTCCCATATCTTCTCCCATACCCCCTCCGACTTTCCAGTAGGGCACAGTGGATCTCTATGCCCCAGTGACTGTATGTCTTATTTCCCAGTTACATGTAAAATAATAATAATAATAGTATATATATATATATATATATATATATATATTTTAGCATTTGATTATAAAACTTTGAATTCCAGATTCACTCCTTTCCTCCCTTGTCACCCACCCTTACTGGAAAGATAAGCAAGCAATTCAGTATAGGTTGTACATGTGTAGCTATGCAAAACATTTCCATAGTGGATATACTGTAAAAGACTAACTATATTTCCCTCCCTCTTATCCCACCTCCCACTTGTTCTATTCTCTACTTTGATCCTGTCCCTTTTCAAAAGTTGGTGCTTTCAACTTTCCTCCCCCGCAGTGTGCCCTCCCTTCCATCATCCCCTTCCCCCCTATTCTCCTATAGGGTGGGATATCCTATTTAGTGTGTATGTCATTCCCTCCCTAAGCCAAATTCAATGAGAATAAGATTGACCCATTCCCTTTTGCCTTCCTGTTCTTCCCCTCCATTGTAACCATTTTCCTTTGCCTCTTCTATATAATTTACCCCATTCTGTCTCTCCCCATTTCCTCTCATTATATTCCTCTTTCACCTCTTAATATCACCTTTTAAGTACCATCCCTTTCTATTAAATTGTGCCCTCTATCTATGTAGACCTGTACACGTATATACATACATTCTCATATGCATTCATAAGCCCATATGTTCTCCTATATAAACATATATATGTATGTGTACGTGTATATATATGTATATATATACACACACATACATAACACATTTCTATTCCCTTCAACAATTCTCATACTGAGAAAAGTTTCATCAGTTACAATTATCGTTTTTCCTTGTAGGGATGTAATAGTACAACTTTCATAAGTTCCTTATAATTTCTTTTCCCTGTTTACCTTCTCATACTTCTCTTGCTTCTTGTATCTGAATGTCAAATTTTCTATTCAAATCTGTTTTTTTCATCAAGAATTCTTGAAAGTCCTCGATTCCACTGAATGACTATATTTTCCCCTGAAACATGATACTCAGTTTTGCTTGGTAGGTGATTCTTGGTTTTAATCCCAGCTCCTTTGCCCTCCGGAATATTATATTCCAAACCCTTCGATCCCTCAGTGTGGAAGCTGCCAGATCCTGGGTTATACTGATTGTGTTTCCACAGTATTCAAATTGTCTCTTCCTGGCTGCTTGTAATATTCTCTCCTTGATCTGGGAATTCTGGAACCTGGTTATAATATTCCTAGGAGTTTTCTTTTTGGGATCTTTTTCAGGAGGTGATCGATGGATTCTTTCAACCTCTATCTTGCCCTTTGGTTCTAAAACATCAGGACAATTTTTCTTGAGAATTTCTTGAAGGATGATTTATTTCTAGGTTCTTTTTTGGATCATGGCTTTCAGGTAGTCCAATAATTTCTAAATTATCTCTCCTGGATATATTTTCCAGGTCAGTGGTTTTCCCAATGAGATATTTCACATTGCCTTCTATTTTTTCATTTGTTTGCATCTGTCTAATAGTATCTTGATTTCTCATGAAGTCACTAGCTTCCATTTGCTCCAATCTAATTCTGAAGGAATGATTCTCTTCAGTAAGCTTTTGAGATTCTTTTTCCATCTGGCAAATTTGGCTTTTTAAGGTATTCTTCTCCTCATTGCCTTTTTGAGCCTCTTTTGCCATTTAAGTTAGTTATATTTTAAGGTGTTATTTTCTTCAGTCAGGTTGTTGACTCTCATTTCATAATTTTCTTGCATCATTCTCATTTCTCTTCCTATTTTTCCTCCACTTCTCTTATTTGGTTTTCAAAATCCTTTTTAAGCGCCTGCAACCAGCTTATTTTTTTCTTGGAAGCTTTTGGTACAAGAGTTCTGACTTCACTGTCTTCCTCCTGTTCCATGCTTTGATCCTTTTTGTCCCCAAAATAGGAGTGTAAAGTTGAGTTGCTCTCCTTGCTTTGCTTCCCTCGTATGCTCATGTTGCCACTCAATTACTCGACTTTTGGGCTTTTTGCCACAGTGGGACTCTGCTACTAGACAGGGGAGATTCGTCCCAAATGCTGGGGTTTTCTCAGCTGCCAAAGGTATTATTTGGGTCCCCTCTCTGAAGCTTCTACACGCTCTGGCAAGCTGGTCCCATACCCCAGGACCTCCACCCTAGACCACAATCCAGATCCAAGCAGGTTAAAGCAAAAGCAATTACCCCTCAGACTGTTCTCTTGGTTCCCCTATAGTCTGCAGGCCAGGAGCAGAAGCAGCCACGGGGCTCTGGCTGCACAGCCATAGAGCCTCAGCCACTTCTTGCCCCGGGGGAAAAAGGCTGGATTGTACTCCCAAACTACTGGATCCCAAAGTCCACACTGCACTGACCTCTCAGTTTTTCCTTAGCATCTATGTATTGATAAATCTGGAAACCACCACAGCTGCTGGTGATCTGAAGTCCCTCCAGCCAGTGGCTGGTCAGGCCCACCCTCAGGCTAAAACCTCTGGCTCACATGAAGCTGGGTTCGGCTCCCAGAGCCCTGCACTGGCCACTTCCTGCCGGCCTGCCGGGCTGTCCTCAGCCGGAGGTTAGCTTCTCTGTGTCATTCTGTGGGTTCTGTAGCTCCAAAGTTTGTTTAGAGTCCCCTTTTTACACAGATTGGGGAAGGTGGAAGCCAGAGCAGTGGGGAGGTGTTGCTTCTACTCCGCCATCTTGACTCTGCCCCCTCGAGTTCTAATTCTTTATAAAATTTGTCCTTATGTGAAGTTAAAATCAACTACTCTTTGAACTTTAACCTATTTAATGATCCTAGTTCTTCCTTCTGGAATTTCACCCTGTCCACTGTTTTCTCCATCAAAAAGTTAAAGTGTTGACATCTGCTTCCTATCCTCTTCAAAATAATTAAAAAAAAAAAGATAAAAATATTGTAAAGTATAGTGGTAAATCAGTGTAACAGACTGCAACATGGATAATATAGAAATATGTTTTGCATGACCTCATATGTATAAGTGAAACAAAACTGCTTGCCTTCTCAATGAGGGGGAGGGAAGAGAGGGAGAGAATTTGGATTCAAAATTTTAAAAAATGATTATTGAAAGTTTTTACATGTATTTGGAAAATATTAAATGAAACAGGTAAAATAATTTTTAAAGGACTAAAAAAATAAAAATATAATTTCTTAAAGACCTTGTTATAAAAATCTTCCAACCCCTATACCTTTATTGAGCGTGCTTATATACATACACACACACACACACATATACAATTACAAGGTATATATTTGTGAGTGGGGGAAAGGAGAATACATATAGACACACCCATGCACACACCAATTTTCATCACTTGCCAGTATAAAACAAAATATGAAACTATCTGATGATATGTTGTGAAACATACAGACTATTAAATACTATAAGCCAGACTCACTTGATAATAAAATCTAATACAAAAAATCATTACACTCCCCCCTCTTTAAAAAAAAAAATAATCTGAAGTACTTCATTGGAGTAATCTCATTAATATGGACATTCCAACTCCAAAAGTAGGTATTCTAACTCATCCTAACATCATTCTGCTTAACACTATTCATGTCTTAATATAAATCCCCCACAGAAGGTTTACCCCGGTGGCTGGAAATCTCCCTCTAAGCCTTTGAACATTATATGGCCATTTGCCAGATATCTCCATATTATGTTGTCTAGGCTTCAGACCCTTCTTCCATCTAGAGTTGAATGTCTCAAACCCTATGATCCTGGGCTCAAATTGGTGGGCTTTTGGCTTAACCTGCCTGTCTCAGGGCCATAAAGTCACTTCTTGGCCATCTCTGTGCCATGCTAGCAGTCATATACCCCAACCCCATTCTAGCTGAAAATAATATTCAAAACAGCAATGTCATTTCTAATGACATGTCAATCAAGTGCCCTATGATTCTACCATCTACTCTGACTTCCCCATTATCACTCCCTTACATGCTGTCTTCTCCTACTGGAATGTTAAACTCCCTATAGAGAGAGATAATCTTGCATGTATTTTCTTTCCCAGCACTTTGCACAGTTCCCAGCACATCGTAAGGACTTAACAAATGCCTTCATTCACCTATTCATCCATTCATACACCAGTAGAGTATGAAGACTCTGTTACCACTTGTTCTCATTACATGATCAATCAATTTTCCTATTTGATCACTTACTTATCTCTTTGATGACTTATATGTATTTTGTACCATTTCATACTTTCCCACAAATCATACCCAGAATCTGACGTGAAAGTCTGATCACAGGTGTAAATAACTGTTTATGCAATGTTTTTTGGTTTGGAGTGTACACACACATACACATACACACATAGATATTTTTTTCCTTTAAAAAAATAACATTATGAAAAACTGCATCTGCTGTATGAAGATCAATCCAATTAAACTCTTAGTGGTGAATAATTTGGCCACGGAAACCCATGAAACAACATATAAAACAGATCTGTATTATGTGTGACCTCTGGTCTATTTCTATAGACAATAGCAGAATAGTAGGGGAAAAAAAAAGAAAGGGTATTAAGAATTAGAGGCTTTAGACTTTCTATTTAATCTCAGAGCTGTAAGGAACCCTAGAGGCTCTCTAGTCTAACCCAGATCTAAAGAAACCATATTTCTCTCCAACATCCCAAGTTAGCTAGCTTCTGTTTGAAGATCACTAGTGAAGAGAAATCAACTACTTTCTAAGGAAGGCTATTTTGGGTGGGGGTTTCTTTTACCTAGCTGAAGTCAGCCTCTACACCAAAATCACCATTATTTCTACTTTTGCCCAAAAAAACAAATCTAATCTTTTTTTTTTTCGATGTAAGAGTCTTTCAAATAAATATCTGATGACAATTATTGTGTTCCCCCCTAATTCAGATGGCAGGCCTGGATCTAGGTCCTCAAAGAACGACCTAGCACCACTCCAACATAGGCCTCAAGCACAAGACTGGGACCTGAGGTCAAGACTTCATACCACACTAACCTCTGACATAAATAGGTGACCATGACCAAATTACTTAACCTTGCTAAGCCTCAGTTTTCTTCATGTATAGTCTTCATTTCACAATGTTGTTATGAAGATCAAATGAGATAATGTAAATAAAGAGTTTTGAAAACCTTAAACCTTTGTTTCTAATTTCTAAGCAGTTTTTATCCATGATCAAAATCCTTATCTCTAATAAACAATGACTCAATTGTTAAATAATCTTTGGTGTAGAATCTTGAAAAAGACTTTTAAAGTCTAAATAAATTAAAACTACTGATCTTCCCTTGTCTACATGTTTATTTACTCCATCAAAGAACTCCAGTAGATTAGTCAGTATTAATACTTTTATTCCTTTCCAAACACTCACAAATTGGTAATGTTCAATTAACTATTCAATGATCCTGTGTTTCATTATAAATTCCAGAATTTTACTCCAAATAAAAAGATAACTCAATAATATACAGTTTTAGGATCTATTTTCTGACCCTTTGCCTAGATAGGAGTGGCCTATGGTGACAATATGTCAGACCTCTGGGATAATGATTATGTGTAATGCCACATTTTCACTAACAGTTCCACAACAAGGGGCAGAGTGGCCATATGAAAAAAGTGATGGATTTGGAATCACAGAACTTTAGTGCAAATCTTAAGCTTGGTCACTTGCTACTTCCTGAAACTTGGGATTTTCCTCTGGAAAACCAGGGAGTTGGAGGAAATGACCATGAAGATCCTTTATAGCTATAAATCTATGATCCACTATTAATTTTTTCCTTGAGTTCTTTCAAAATTATTAGGCCATTCTTAACTGGTCCCTCATATTGTTGTCATCAAGAGGTTAGCAACTTTTCAACTTTCTAATCCATCATTTTTACAATTTCCTCTTCCTTCCTTTAATTTTGACATTATAGTAAGAAATTTCAACAAAGTAACATCCCCTACTCTTGAATCCTTTGCACCCTGTTTTTCAGATGACCCCATCCCAGGTCAGCACCACTAATCACCTTCTTCAGTCTTGCTTAATGAATCCAAACTGATTAGGTCAACTACCATATCCTCATCTAGGCCCTCATAGCTGCATGGCCATCTTTTATACATTTCTGATTATTTGCTAATCACACTTTGCAGAGAGAAATAATCTAAACGTTTTCTCTCAATTTCTTAACTCCAACTCTATCTCCCCTCTCTCATCTAGAAGATGACTATTTTACCAAGACCAATGAGAACTATGATTTTCTTATCTCTGATTCCTCTACAATACCAAATTTTCCATGTGTCCAATATCCTCCTTTTCTCTAGACTTTGGGAATAAAATGGCCTTGTTCATGACCAGGGCTCGCCCCTTTATTTGAGCCCTATATACCTTACACTCTCTTTCAGGATGATATCTGACACCCTCTTTCTCATCTTCAATCTCTCCTCAGCTGGCTCCTCTTCCTCCCCTTAAGAAAAAAAAAATACTTTGATTTCTCAACTGCTTTAAATTATTATCCTTAATCTCCTCTCCCCTTCCCTACTAGATTTCTGGGATGAGTACTCTCCATTTGCTTCCACTTCCCTATTACCCCGTAATGATTCAACCTAAGGCAATCTGGTTTCCATACTCACTGATCCAATGAAACTGCTCTCTGAGGTCACCAAAATCCACTTAGTTATTAAAAGTCATTGCCTTTTCTTGGTTTTCCTTTCCCTATCCCTTCCTTCACAATAATCTCTTCCATTGGTTTCTGCGACAATGCTCTCTTGGTCCTTCTCCTGTCTGATCATTTCTCTCTCTCCTTCCTCTAGTTTATATTCCTCATCCCACAACATAACACCATAACACATTAATTTTTGGGCTATTTCTTAAAGGGGATGTTTATATTGATCTATACATAAATCCTAAGAATAATTTACAGGTCCAAATAAACCCCAGATACAATTTATAGGTCAAAAATAAATGATAAGGTCTGATCCTGGGGTGTTTTAGGATAGCATTATGTAGAGACAATTAAAACCCTGAAAACAAGTGTTCCCTATCTTGGAAAGAATATTACATTTGATAAAAGTGTTTCACCCTTCCTCTGATACACATAGTAATCAACTTAGTGAAAAAAAGCTGCATTACCATCCAAAAGGCAGAAGTCAACTTTAGTGTTTGAAAAACATGGATACCTTGCCATTCATCTTTGATTTGGTCTCTGACATTCAAATTAATGGTAACATCTGCACGCACTCGAGTTGGCCAATTTTCACCAATGTTGGGTTTGGCAACTTCAACCACAGTGAAAGCCACAATGGGCTGAGCCATTCGAGCCCAACCACCAAACACCACACCTCCATACTCCGACTGCCTGAAAATCAAGCGGTTAAAATAATCAATTACACCAGCAAGAGTTATACAGAAGTTAACTTTTCCTGAACAGCTATAGCAGTATAACAAATAGATTATATGACCAGTTACCACTTAAGACTAGTATAGTCTTACTCCTTAGCATAAAACATTTCACAAAATTTTTCATCTCAGTCTAAGTATCTTCCACGTTGCTATCTTCATTATAATAATGAGCTTCAAGAGAAAATGTTTAAGAAAGAGGAGAGAGGGGCAACTAGGTGGCACAGTGAATAGAGCACTGGCCCTGGAGTCAGGAGGACCTGAGTTCAAATCCAGCCTCAGACACTTAACACAAAAACTAGCCACGTGACCTTGGGCAAGTCATTTAACCCCAACTGCCTTCCAAAAAATAAAAAAAAAAAGGGGAGAGAAAGCAATATGGGGGAAAAGACCCTTCTATGTAAGAAAGGGTATTCATAGAGTTGAATAATAAAGTTATTAAAGGAAATAAGCCAACAAGATAATATGTGCAAATTTCCCTTTTCTCTAATGCCACATAAACTTCTATTTAAGAAATGTGGTTAGGGACTTAAAAAACATTTTACATGGGTACCAACAACACTCAGAACCAAAGAACTGTATAAGGTAACAACTCTTTCCCATTGCTTCTATGCTTTATTGAAAATGGAAGCTGTAACATGAAATTTGTAGAAGCCCCTCCTTCAATAGGAGAAGGGTGACCAACAATGACATGCTCAAGGACAGAGAAAACCTGTGCCCTTAGTGTAGGCTTCTAGTGTCATCAACAAACAGTGATGGTAATCCTTTAAATCTGCAAATCCTTAACAGCAAGGAGGGAAAAGGGAAGGGGGATCCTGAGGGATGGAAAATTATGTCTGAGATCCAATAACAACACTGGTGTCTGAGGCAATTTCTTAAAGTTTAGTTTATAGAGTGCTTAAATCCTGGTGGAACCAGTGCCACATTTCCACTCGTAAAATGTGATGTTAAAAATAGAGATTTTTTATAATACAGGCCATCCTCCCTTGCTGGCTGAGCAGTCTCAAAACATGGTCTTTACAAGTGCCAGATAAAAATACATTTTCCTGAGCTTCCATCTCCAATATTTACAAATATGAAAGGAGATTGGTACCTTTAAAATTTCATCATTATCACAGCATCGTATTGGCCAACTAAAATCAATGGATTAAAATTCTATCTTACAAATGCGAATGAATTCTCTTCAAAAATGTTATTCTCTTTCCCCTTAAAGTAGCTGTTTCAAAATAATATCTAAAACTCTCCTTGATTAATAAAATGCAAGATTGTTGGATTTAAATCAAATGCAAGTGAATCACTGACAAATTGTGATTTAAATTCAGGGTCAAAAATATGCCTATAGCTAGACTCAAAATCAGGGCCTACCAGCTCAGGGTAGACATAAACTTGGGGCAGTTGCTCTACAGGGGGCCCAATATCCCTCCACCCACACTTATATTATGGGCAATAACTGCAGCAGCAAACTGCAGCAGCAGGGAGCAACAGATCAGCCAGTGGATATACAAATTTCCAACTGCCAGCCACATCCCTGCCTACTGACTCAACTGATTATTAAGTCAAAAATACTTTTCTTTAAATGCTATGCTTTATGGTCTCACCCAGAATAACTTTTCACACAATAATTAATGGAAAATACAGGGCCATGTATGAAGGGTAATAAGAGAAAAAAATAGAATATGATCACAAATAACATCTATACTGTTATCACTGGAAAATGATGGAAGTTACCTGAATCAGTTTACAAGCAAACAAATTAAAGCGCCCCGTAAAGAATGTTCTAGTGCATTCAAGCTATAAAAATAAAGAAGATATTTCTGTTAACTTGTAGACTCTCATATATGTGTTGATAGGAACGTCAGTCATACTTAGGGAACAGAACAAAATCTGTCTTATTCAGGAGATATAATGGGTGACAAGTAATAACTTCATCAAAGCGGCACTTCAATTTATTAATTCCTTGGGAACAAATCTTTCTTTTTATGAAGTCAGCAGCATTGAAATAAAAACAAAATTTTGATGATACAAAGCAGAGAATTTTGTGATAGCCATAAAAGAAAAGGCTTCTGACTCTGCTAACCTGCTGAAGGTCTAGCCCCAAGAGAGGCTGGCAGTGCTAGAATATGTACACGCCCCTTCATTACCGGAGTCACCTGCTCTTGCTCTCGGTTAGTCTCCTCCTTTCAGATCTTTCAACAGCCTTCACTACCCCTTTGTACTCCAACATTAATGGAACACGTGACCCTAAATCAGTAAAAACTTAATGTCTTACCTTGATCCTAAGACTTTCATGTATGTGTCTTACACTTTCTGGAATACTTGACATTTTATTTAATGAATTTATGTAACATAATTCATTCCTCCCACCTGATACCTGAGAACTAATTCCTATGGCTCCCATATAATTTTCAAATCTGGTTATGAAGTCACTCATGTAAGAAAGTATACCACTGTAAGGTGGCCTCTTGGTTTAAAAGAGATGGCAATGTACTAACCAAGGTTTCATTCTGCTGACTCCATCTTCAATATCCTGTCTTATTTCATAAGTTGACTCTAACCGGAACAGATTGAAGTTTCTTAGCAGGTAGTCATGAAGAGTCAAAAACTGCAAATTTAGCTTGGGAAGAGCCAGACAACCTAAAGGGGAAGACATAAAACATGAATGTACCTTCTGTTTTACTTCTTATAAAAACATCATTGATAACACAGAGCAACACCCTGTTCGTCTACATGAAAGAAAAGTGGATCTGACTTAGCCCCTAGGAATGACATACAGAGTAAAAAAAGAGAGTCTACATGTTAAAGGACAATTTACTGACTCTGTGAGTTACAGACACCAAAAAATGGTCATTGATTTTCCAAGAAAATTAACTTTGGTAATTTTTTTGGACTGCACCTGTGATTTTATTGATAGAGGGAACATTCAAGAGGAAACTCCCTCTTTCCAATACAGCGTCATCCCTGTTCTTCACTTCAGGAGTTGTGCCTGCCCTGAGGAGTTAAAGGAAACATGGCCAGTATGTTGCAGGTTCTAAACCTAGGTCATTCTGATTCTGAGGCTGGTCCTTTCCCAGTATGCCTCACTGCCTCTCAGGAAAATGAATACATTACAAAAAAAAAATTTATTTTCCAGGTGAGACTGACCTTTGAACACAGGTATAATCACTGAGAAACAGTGCCAAGCACCAATAGAGACCTATGGCCAGTAGAAAATTAAATGAGTTGATTTGCTGCAGTAGACTTATCATATAGCTTTACACTGACACAATTCCTTTCTTCTGAACAGTTCTGTAACTTTTAAAGTTACCCATTAGCTATTAACCCTCTCCTGAGGTAAGGCAGAAAAGTCTTTAGGACACTGAATGCTAAATGGCTTCCAGCTCTCATCTAGCTAGCTGGCTTGAAAGAGAACCAACAAAATGACCCCTAAACACAAATGCTCCAGAAACAAGACACGCTCCCAACTCTCAGATGCTCCCCAATTAATGTTACAGTAGTTATCTCACACCTTTTCTGAAAGTAACACAGATCTATAAGAATACTGTGAGTCATTTTAAGGCTCAAACCAAAGTGAAGCTAGTAACGGGTGTCAAGTATAAGAACAGATTTCAAGTTTTCATGTAATTGACTTGTGTTGGCAACAAGAGGACGATGAAAGAAAAGAACTGTTCAGAATGGACAAGACGAAGAGCGGTGCTAGAAATATGTTTTCAAATCTATCAGAGGTAAGGACAAAAACAGATGATTTTAGGAAAAATAAATATCCCAGAACCTGCAAACCCAAATGACAGGCTCCCTCTTCAAAGAAATCCTCTTCAGAGCTATATACTTGTTTTGCTACCACTGTTTAAAACACTGCTGAAATGCTTCTTCTGGAATTGCCTTCAGAGGCTACATCACATAGGATTCAAAGGCTATATAGAGGAAAAAGGACCTCATAAGTGAATTAGTCCTTACTGCTAATTTCACAGATAAGGAAACAAAAGCCCAGAAAAGTAAAATGATTTTCATGATAATAGTAATGACAGCTGATATTTATATAGCCTTTACTATGTGCCAGACATTGTGATAAACACTTTATAAATATTATCTCATTTAATTCCCACAATGCTGGGAGGTGAATGTTAAATTATTCCCATTTTACAGTTAAGAAAACCAAGGTTACACAGAAAAGTAGGAAAACAGAGATTTTAACCTAAGTTTTGTGGCTCTAACTCTAGTGTTCTTTCAATTGTACCACATCCTCAGAAATGGCAAATCTTGATTCTGTGGTAGTGAATTTAAATTTTTTAAATACTCTAAACAGGAGCGGCCTCAGACACTTAACCCTTAATAGCTGTGTGACCTTGGGCAAGTCACTTAACCCCAATTGCCCTCCAAGAAGCAAAAAAATAAATAAAAATAAATACTCTAAACAACACAAGCTAAGTCTGATGAATGAGATGGCTGATCAAACTGGCTAATGCCAGCTTGGATTAGAAAAAGGCATGCCTATATAATTGTACATTCTCTTGAATGGTTTACAAATCAGAGTTCCAAAAACTGTCTTGGGCAATGAAAAAAATATATTAAAAAAAAAAAATAAAGCTAGGATCATAAGTCTAGAGCTAGAAAGGACTTCAGAGGCCATCCCATGGCCATCTCACTTTGTGGTTTAGGAAACTGAAGCACAAACTGGTTAAGTGACATGTGCATGGTCACACAGTTGGGAAGCAACAGAGGTGATACTTAAAACCTAGAGCCTCTGACTCGAGTCCATACTAAGATAATTATTATGAAGATTTAAATTAATTTCAATATATATATGTTTGAGTAGTATCATTAAAAGGCAAGCTAAATTTAATAAATATCCTAGTCTTACTGGATCAAGTAATTTCTAGTTGTCAAAGATAAACTTGAGGAGCAGAATACTTTTCTTGACTAATAAAATACAACTGTATTTATTTCCAAGTTCCATTTTTAAACCAAGTCCCTCTACTTTTTCTTTGCACATACCTTCTCCAGAATAATACTCAGTTGGGACAATATTTTCATCCCAAATAATTTTCTCAGTTGGATACAAAGGCATCTGGTTAAGTTGCTGAATTTGAGAAATTCGACGTTCATGACGGGATACCTATTATAAAAAAAGAGAAAGCAAGTATATTTATCAATAGAATCAATCCATTAGGAATCAAAGAAGAAAGACTTTCATGTCTGTAAGACATTATGGAACCATGGAACATACAATATTTCTTTTTTTTATTTATCAAATTTATATGACTCCTTTAATCAAAAGTGAAAAATGTATCTATGGCTTTTGGAAGTAAATTTTTTTTCATCAGCATCTTTTCAATATTTGACACGAATTTTAAGATTATCAGGGTTTCTCTTCTTAATGAGTAAGACACTCATTAGGCAGGGGAAAAGTCAGTATTTAAAAATCCATCCCAAAGACTAAAATAAGTTTTTCTAATCAAGAATACTTTATTTGAAATCAGTACTTATTTATCATTAAATTTTTCTCTTATGGAATAGAATCTACTGCTGACAGTAACAGATGTTAACAACCTGAATTAATTATGACAGACTTTAAAATATCAGAAAACAGCCGAAGGAATTTTTAGAAAGCAATAATAGTCAAAAGAATGACTTGGAAATAGGAAGAAAATTAAGCAGGTTTGCTCCCCAAGATCATATTACCCCATCTGAGACAATATATCAATAGCAAAACATTTTCCATGTGTTTAATATACTTTTACTTTACAAAAAAACTATACTAGGGATTTAAAAACCCCTCAGGGAATTCTACCAATAGTAGCTTAAACACCTGCCACAAAGGCTTAAACATTTGTCACTGAGACTTTAGACAGTTCTTGGAACTAACTTGAAAACTAGCTTTGTCTTCTTGAAAAACTCAATATACTGGTTGTCCCTTGAAATAAGAATTATTAAGGGCTGCATTAAAATTGCTAGCTTAGAGCTGAATTCCTCCATAAAATCTTAGACTGGAAGGAACCTTAGTGATCATCTGGTCTAAGCTCTTACTCCATGAAGGACTGACTATAATATACATTCCTGACAGGGAGTCATCTAGCTTCTGCCTGAATACTCTCAAGTTATAAGGAATTTAACTACCTCACAAAGCACCCAATTTCACTTTTGGACAGCTCTAAATGTTGAGACACTTATGCTTTTACCGACCTGATATTTTCTGTGTCCTTACAGTGTAAATTCATTGGTCCTAGTTCTATCCTTCTAGAACTAAACAGAATGTCTAATTCCTTTTCAATATAACAAAAAGCCCTTCAAATATTTAAAACAGTCACTCCCTGACTCTTTCTCTTTCTCCTCCCCTCTCTCACCATTCTTTTCTACAGATTAAACAACTCTAGTTCCTTCAAATATTCCTCATAACAAGGTTTTGAGAAACCTCAATATCCTAGTCATCTTCCCCCGGACCCTTTGTATATGGTACCCAGAACCATGCTGATTCTGTACAACTTACATTTATGACAGAGTCTACTTCCACTGAAGTTCTCTGTCCCAGTGCCTCCTTAGGGGATGGAGGTGAACCTAGATTATTAATGTGACAACAAAGATCTACGTTCTTCTAGGTCCTACCAAGATGGAAAAGCTTAGAATATGGGAATGTAGACAGAGTCTGTCTATTTAAATATGGAAAGATTCACTGCCAAAACATTTGGCACCTGGCAACAGATTGTTTTGGTCGAAGTATCTACGAACACCTTCTCCTATGGTACACTACTATATCGGTAGTCTCCATACCAAGGAAGTCACAAATTTTTTGAAATCATAAAGAATTCAGTTTAAAAGTTTATTAAATTTTTATACAATCATTTCACAATGTGGACTGATTCTACATTTACAGACGAATGAGGTTTCACATTGTGGTCACATCAAGAATGGCAGTACCACTAACAGAAATAGGAAAGTTAGGAAGAAAGGCTGAATTTAGGAAAAGGTTCAGTTTTATATAGATTGAGCTTGAAGTTAGTGGAAATATCTAGATGAAGATACCCAGAAGGTAAGAGAGAGGAAAAAAAACAGAATGTTGTGACTTCTTTTAAGCCGTAAACAAATTGTTTTGTAAAAGCATAGGGCTAGAGTCCTGTAACATGTCACTAAAAACTTCCTTCAGGGTTAAGACAATCAATTTTTCAAGACATTTTAGGCATAGCTATAAACTCATTCAACTGTGTCATTAACCTGCCTATCCTACAGGAGAACTACTCTCCATCCTGTGCACAAGAACATCAATTAAGACTTTGTCAAAAACATTGATGAAATCCACACTATTTCTACAGCATTAACCTAACCCACAAGTCTATTAATCCTATCCAAAAAGAAAAAAGGAAGGAAGTTTAATTAGACTTAATTTATACTTAGTAAAAATGAGGCACCCTGGTAAAAATCACTTTATTTTTAAATGTTCACAAGCTCTATTGCACATGCAATGTAGAAGTTTAAAGAGGTGATAGGGTAGATAATGAATGAATGAAAAACCTATTTGTTGAGCATTTCCTACTGGATAAGCAATGTGCCAAATTGGCAATGCTGGAATTTCAAAAAGGTTATAAATTACTGGACTAATATTTAGATGATCTAATTATTCCTGACAACTATATTACCTCAACATCTGCGAGAGGGAATCAAAGAAAAAAGAATATGAGAGTTTTGTTTTTTTTTATGTAATTTACCAGCAATTCCAGAAGAAATTCCTTGTCAAAGGTTGTGTCTTCCTTTTCAGGGAGGGCTGGCAATAAGCAGAGATACGATGCCACCTGGTGAAGTGTGTTTGAACTGCAACACAGTAAAAAACCACCATTAGTCTAAAAGTTGGTCATAATTATGTATTGTGCTTAAAATGTGAAGAATGCATATTGCTCAGATCATGATATTTTACTAGATGGGGTGCTTCTTCATTTAATCCATTAATTCATACATGTTAGACAGTCACTGAACGCAGACAATGGTCTTTTGGCAGCACTGAATAAAGGAAAGGTTTGGAATTGCACTACTTATTGAACTTGGAAAAATCCAAAGAGCTTTCAATAATCCCACATGGTTCCTTGCTGCAAAAGCCTAATATTCTCCTGATGATGTTACAGAACTGCAAATCATGGAACAGAATGCTTTTTGAAGAATGAAAATTACAGGTGGCGCAAAGGAGGATAGCAAGTTGAATAGTATAACAGGTTGTAGCATATTGTCAAAGACATGGAAGTTTGGATCATGGTAACAAAAAAACTCTTTTAAGGGATTAAGACCTAAATCATGAACAAATATAACAATATCTAGATTATGAAGCTGTTGATGAAGGACATCTGCTCAGCAAAGAGGACAAGGACTATGCAGATGCATGACAATAACTATGTAAAGAGTAAAAAATAACAACAGATTTAGGACATACAGGACCGATGACCAAGTGACATTTAGGTAGAAATAAGGTGCAACAATATCAAGCTTTACCAGTAGGAGGTGCTTTCAAAAGGAAAGGAGAAGAAATCAGGCTACAGGAGAACCACAAGTTGATCCCCATAGCATTTTGCAAGAGTTATTCTGGAGTCAATAAATGTGTAAATATCTGTGGCATCTCAATGTTACTTTATGAACTTGGATCTCTACAGGACATGGTACAGAGGCCACAATAAAAATGGATCCTAGAGCTAACAAATATAAACAATGTGTTGTGCGATGTAGCAAAAAAGACACCATCAAGTCATGGAGGTACAAAAAAGGAGATGGGCTGGTCACGTATTGAGAACAAGGGAGAGTAGAGGAAAAGCCTGAGTGTTTCAAGGGTAAATCCTGCAACATTTATCTGTGGACATGCATAAATAAGTCACACAGAACAAAAAGGCACAGATTATGAATGGGCTACAATCTGCATAGGTGATAAGATTACAGTAGTCTTAATCCTCAAGAGAAAATACAAAGGTACAAAAGACATTTTGAGGGAAAAGCTTTACTTCAGAAATGAATAACACTCACAAATACCTATTTCCTTATCTCTAAAATAGGAATAATCCCTATCTTGAGGCAGGCAAGGAAGGTGGTGAAAAGAAAGAACATTGGCTCTAATATAGTCAGGATGCCTGGGTTCAAATCCCTCCTCTACTACTCACTACTTATGTCATCTTGTGCAAGACCCTTAGCCTACCTTGACCTCAGTTTCTTCATCAATAAAACGATACGGTTAGTTAAACTATATGGCCTCTGTAGTCACTTTCAGCTCTAAATCTATTATCCTATAGATATCTGGGGGGGGGGGGAGAGAGAAGAGGGGGCAGAGCAAATATAAATATATTTGCAAACTGAAAACCATCAAACAAATATGTTTAAAAAACAATTTTAGTGAATATTGGTGCTTTTTCTGTCAATGAATATTGGACTTGAAAAAGAAAAGATACCCTTACTAATAATGTTTATTTCTAAATAATCACGTATTTAATAAGTAAATCTCTTACTACCTTAAATACCTACTATGTCTAACTCACATGTGAATATCAAAACCACAAAATTCCTGCTCCCTTCATTTTAAATGGCCAATGACCAAAAATAAATTTTCTCCAAAATTAGTGACTAAAAGCAGTAATATTTTTACAGGTAGTTAATAACTTCCTAAAGATATTATCATCATCATCTGTTCCAAGCATTTAAAATTCAGCATGTTCCTATCTTTATCAATCTCAATGAATATTTGTTGTACATCTAGAGTGTGCACAGCACTGTTTTCATAGAAACACAAATGACAGAAGGTTCAGCTTACTATCCGTGACCCCTATTCTGTGGACAGCATAAGACCTGGAAAATTCTGCCTTACATTTATATGGCGGGAAAAAAAGATAATAAAAAAATTCCCACAAAATAGGAAAAATGCATGGTCTAACCTAAATGAAATGAAAATACAAGAGTGCTCAGTCTTGGGAAAAGAGAAGTCAGTGACTGTAAAGACTGATTCCAAATATAAAAAGCAAGAACCTAAAGTGATGAAGTGTAATCATAAAAATGACTTCAAACATCCCGGGAACTTAATTAATGTTTGCAAAATCAATGAAAGTAAGAACCAAAGAACAATAAAAAAAATCAAAGTTTAGGTACTAAAGCACAATAATTATATTACATAAAAATGCTATTTTCTTTCTTTGACTTACCTAAGAGGTCCAAAAAACTTTAACAAAGATTCACGAGTATCCACTGCTGCAACATTTGAAAGAGCAAAATCGTACAATTCAGGGAAATGTGCAAAAGCAGCTCTCTAGAAAAACACCAACAGAAATCCCAATAATTTTTATACATTGATAACATCTTTTTACTCTCAAAAGTTCACCAGTTTCACATTTAAGTTAAAAGAAATGCATAGTAAGAAAATTAAACTACAGACAGTGCCAGTATCTTTAAATAAAGAAACAATCCAATTTGGTTATTTATGAATACTAAGATTATGTCATGTATATTTTATTATTACAAATATTATATATAAATTTTATCTTTTAAAAGTTGTTTCCTAAGATTTAGAGAGAAGAAACAGGTAGTGAAGCTTCATGTGAAAGAAAATTACTACCTTTTTTTAAACCTCAAAATTAGAAATATCAAGGGTTCAAGCAGCCCTTAGAGTATTAGGAAGGTAATTTTTTTCTATTAATATTGTAAGCAAGAAA
>NW_027186296.1:3373939-3419440 GCF_028583685.1 Petaurus breviceps papuanus | reverse complement strand
GGATGGGATGGGATGGGATGGGATGGGATGGGATGGGATGGGATGGGATGGGATGGGATGGGATGGGATGGGATGGGATGGGATGACCCAAGCTTAACTATCTGGGACATATGCACATAGAACTAAATGCATTAAAATTACCTGTAAGGAAGTAATTCTATCATAGTGAATCGTTGTCATTTCATTTTCTGTCAAAGCATTCCCAGTTTGGTCATTAATTTCAAAGCCAGTGTAGAATTTAAGCACATCTAAAAGCTGAAATAATACATTTAAATTAATGAACTGTGTGATCAGAACATATGGCAAAAGCAAAAATTAACATTGTGCCTTCTGTGAAAAGCATTCCTCATCACAAAGTCTACATATAGCCTCAGGGGGTACCTATATTTTGAAGAAAAAATGTACTGAAATCAAAACCCGAAAAGAAAACCGAAACATGTTCCAGATTGAAAAATAGCTGGTGACCAGTTTTATAAACAATTAAATGAAAACATTGTCAATGGTCCATTTAATCTGCATGTTCAATTCTCCATGTAAGAATTCTAAAACTAGAATAATAAAATTGAATTGTTAAAATTCCTGAAACCACATAGTTTTAAATTTCAATGAAATAAAGTTTATAAAAATGTAACACTAAATGGTACCACTGACTATTATATACTCTGACCAGAACTACAAAAGGACTTGCTGATTGATGTATAAGTTATGAGATGTCCAAATGGAAATGCCTTTCCCATTTCTCTCCTACTTGGTGAAGCTTAAAGTACTACATTAGCAGTGATCTGGCAGGGGATGGGCATTATCTTAGATTCTATGTGGTTCATTACTCATCTCAGGTCACTAGCTATATACAGTGAAGCTGTGGATCATGGGACATTTCTCTCCAGTTTGACTGATAGACACAACATAAGAGTTGTAGTAGGGAATGATGACTCACAGTAAGTCCAAGATAGAGCTTTATTTAGTTGTACAGTATGGCAAGCCATAAGTCTGTAGTAGATTAACATATGACAATTTGTATTAGGGGAAAACGTCCCCTCAAAATCAGAAAAGTTGGGAATGAATTAGATTTATGTTTGCAGAAGACTCATATCATTGCCCATTTGTTCCCATATCACTAGCAAAAGATGCAAAGAATTGATGTTGATACAACTTTTTATTCCTGCATTAAAAATACATGAACAACAGCTGGTAAATTTCAACACTTTTTCTTCTGTCCTTGGGAGGTATATCAATGCTCCCTGGTTAACTTCAACACCTAAACAGTGGGAACAGAAGGCCATGGCAGAGGTCACTTGAAATCATTATTCATTGTCTTTTGCTATTCTCCTGTTGCACTGTAATTAAATGCATGATGAGAAGATACAAAATTAGAATGCAAATTAATAGGAAAACTGCAGGTATTCTAGAGGGGAAGAGAGGTGGCACAGTGGATAGTGCTAGGCTTGGAGTTAGGAAGATCTGAGTTCAAATCTGGCCTCACAGACATTTACCATTCATCCTAGGCAGGTGGTTTGCTTCAGTTTTCTCCCCTGTAAAAGAAAAATAATAGTCCCTACTTCTCAGGGTTTTTGTGAGGCTCAAATGAGATAATCATTATAAAGTACTTAGCACAGTACCTAGCACTTAGTAAGTACAATATAAATGTGAGCTATTGTTATTGTTGTTAGAATCAACTTTCAAGGAGGGTATCTATTCTGTAGGGTAAAGGAGATTTTTAATTTAAAATAAAACTCAGAAGTATACCAAAAAGACAAATATTTCAATACTTCAATGGACCTATGATATCTCAATGATTTGTATACTCCTTCCAATGGTGCAGGACATTTTATCATTTTGTCCAATTGCTAAAGTCCTCCCATAATCCTCTGCTGGAAGGCTACCTAGTAGGCTGGTATCCTTCCTGTCGAGTCTCCTATATTACAACGGTAACAATGCAGCACAATCTATATTCCTTGGTCTCAGTACATAACTAGCCTACCTCCGTTTTCCGGACATATTCCTTCTGTAAGAAATACTGTAACTTGCTTTTCCGATATATATGTCTGCATTGCTCTTTGGATGACCCATAATTCTGATTTGATTCAAAAAGCATCCATAAGCACCCTCTATGTGTCAAGCACAGTACTAGAAGCTAGAGGTATAAAGACAAAAACAAAATCCTAGTCCTCAGATGAATAAGAGAGATGATTCGGGAAAGGCCTCCTGTCGGAGGTGACACTTGAAATAAACTTTAAAGGAAGCTAGGGGTCCTACAAGGCAAAGTTAAGTAGAAAGAGAATTCTAGGTACAGGACACAGCGTTCTATAAAGGCACAGAAGCAACACTGTCATGTTGTAAACGAATCTTTAAAGGGCTTTTTTAAAAAATAATTTTAACAGACAATAAGCAGATCTTGTACTCTGCATCATCAATTCAAATTTGATGTGAAAAATGACCACTAGAGAGTATATTTTGAGAAAGCCTATCCCTTCCATTCTCACATTTTTATTGAGGACATCCTCAAAACACGTGCAGAAAATTCTCATAAAAATTCCTTGCAGGTAAGAAAGGAGACATATAGAGAGACAATTACTGATGTCTTTTTCTTTAACCTCCTTTTTTGTTTACTACCTTTTTATGGTAGTAATTGTTTTTTCCAAGTATTCAGACTCTTTTTCTTTTAGGTATCTTGATATACAATCCCACCCCTAATGAAGAAAATAACCAATTAGAGAAGTGTATAGCTCTTTTCCAATTTGTCTTTCTTCCAGGTTTATGCTTAAATATTCCTAGAAAGATCTGAATCATTAGACAGCACGGAGTAGTAGACAAGGTACTGGATTTGCGGTCAAGAATATATCTGCTAGGTGCACAATATCAGGGTGGCTAGGTGTTGCAGTGAGTAAGAGTGCTGGCCCCAGAGTCAGGAGGACCCGGGATCGGTTCTGGCATCACATACTTAACACACACACACACACACACACACAAAACTGGCCGTGTAACCTTGGGCAGGTTACTTAACCCCAATTGCTTTAAAAAATAAAAAAAAATTTTTAAATTAAAAAAATTTTTAAAAAAAGAATATCTAAGTTCAAATCTTGCCTCAAATATTTACCAGTTATGCGACTCTAGAAAAGTCCTTGACCTTCCTCAACCTCAGCTTCCCTCCTCAACCTCAGGGCATTTTTTTTTTATTAATGTGTCATAAAAGCTGCCTGGAATTTCATTTTCCCCTCTATTACTTCTCACTGTTTTATGAGACAATAATCTGGTCATAGTTTAAACCATCCTTCTCCAAAATGCTTTGCAAATTAGTTTATACTCTAAACCTGTTTTGCCAATGACTGCTATGACTTCCCTGCTAGGTTAAGTGTGTGTACACTGCCTGAGGTAGTCTTTGTAGGAGGTTCTTTAGTTTACCTCCAGGAAATTGATTTATACTGGTTAAATCTCAGCTCCTGGAAATGGTGTCATAATGGCATTTGTGTTGGCACTGATGGTGACTGTTCCTTTATCCATTTCCCACACTTTTTGGCATTTCTAAATTAATTAGGTCAACTCAAAGCTATTTTATTTGTCCAGTATTATCTTCTCATTTTTAATCTTGCTCCTAATTTGGTATTATTGATTTTGATGTCTGCTCTAATAAATCAAGGATCTGATTCAGAAGTTATTTATATATAATTGGTCTCTTTCTTCCAGCTGAGACAATTTCATTTTTATGATGTTATTCTGTACACCTCATATCCTGTAATCTTATTTTCTTCTTGAAGTATTTGATATACATGTATGAAGACTGTGTAATCCATAGCTTTTAGCCTCTTTTCTTTCTTAATACTAATTTGTATTATTCAATATATCTTTGACTATCCTGATCTATATCCACCTTTGGACTAAAGCTTAGCATTAAAGTAGTTACGTTTGGAGTTACATTACTGGACTTCTTCATAGAATTTCTCTACCTCTGTACTCTCCATAATAAATTCTAGTGCATAAACTACAATTATTTTTGTAGCAGTATTTTTGCTTCTGCTGATGTTTATGGGTTTTTTTTTATGTTTTATGTATCTTGTGGCTTTGGGACACATGATAAAATTGCCTCCTGTATTTGCCTCTCCAAGGAAAACCTGTGAGCCATCCTTCTATTTATCTGTAACTTCCTAATATTTTTATTTCACTTAAAGTGAGAATGTAAATATTGAAATGATTCCACTAGTCAGGGGATAAGGATCTGATGTTTAAAGAATTTAATTTAGGTTTATAGACATTCTAGAAATTGTGACTCAGCACCTTCTGTCCATTTTCCTGCCACTATTATTGCATAAGTGGAACAGAAGCACATAGGACTGAAGCTCATTTTGTCCTTTTCTTTGCTTCACAGGTTGCCATAAGCAAATAATCATCATGAAGTTGCAACCTGATGGTGACAGACCTCTCCATTTTGAGCTAATCTGGTCTTAGGAAAGAAGTCAGTGTTACCAAGATGATACTCAATTCCTTCCATTATCTACCACTTGCCAGGGCTTGTACTTTACTGGTACAGCCTCCTAGAGCCCCCAGTTCCCTTCCACATCCCAGTGAGGCACTGGATAAGCCTTCTGTGGAGGACTTTAGACAAGACATCAAAATTAATTAAAATTCAAGCATTTAAAAATACAGAAATTCTCCATAATAAATAAATAAATATGTTCAAGTACAACATAACTCACCTGGGAAAAAAGATGACCATCATCTACTCTACGAACAAGATTGGACAGGTAACAATGAACAACAAGATGGGAGTCATCTAATACTGTGTTAAACCAGCGCCGTGTAGGTAGCAAGGCCTAGAATAAATATCACAGAAACCAAAATTGCACATTCTCCACAGTTAATACAGAATTCTGGGACAGTTGGGTTGCACAGTGTATAGAGAACCAGACCTAGAGTCAGAAAGATTGATCTTCCTGAGTTCAAATCTGGCCTCAGACACTTACTAGCTGTGTGACCCTCGACAAATAACTTAATCCTATTTGCCTCAGTTTCCTCATCTGTACAATAAACTTGAGAAGGAAATGGCAAACAACTCCAGTATTTCTACCAAGAAAACTCCAAAGGGGTCATAAAGAGTCAAACTGATTGAATTGAAAAAATTGCTAAACAACAACAACAAAGTAGAATTACTTAATAAATGTTCATAACATACAATGTTATCTTATCATTATCAAGAGAAACAAACTGACTTCATAAGTAAAGGACTACATGAAGAATATTTTATGTATTTTTTCCTCTTATGTTTTATTAGACAACTCTGGAAGAAAATAAATTCCTTAACATCAACCCTTTTAATGACTATATTCATCATGTACTTTTCTGTAAAAAGTAGCCATGTGTGAATGAGCTATTATCTACAGCCATATATACACAGAAACAAATATACACTTGATATAGATATATATCTATAAATATAGGCATAGGCACAGACACAGATGTATAAACATCATTTGAGCTCAAGGACTGGGTACTTTTTACCCCAATATGATAATTTGTTTGTTTAGGATTTTTCTATTCTGGAGACATTAATGACAGACATCTCAGAGTGAAGCTGAAGTAATTAAATAGAAACACAGGTCCAACTAGGCTTCTGCCTCATTATTAGAGAGATCACCTTACATTTCATACCTCTAGATCAACCACCAGCTCAATAAATCGTTCACAGTAATGCACTTTGTCCATAGTGAGGGTTTCTAGAAGAAAAAAACCATTATTTTTTATTTTATTCTACCATCATTCATATTCTGCTGTGAAATTTACAGCCACTTTGAGACCTCAATGTCTGGATAATTTTTTCAGATGAGGGGGGGTATGGTATGTTTAGAAGGTTGTTTCAGTTGTCATTAAGAGTCAAGTTATGAATCTCATCACAAACCTCAAATAAAAGAGATCTATTTCTTACCCTTATATGTATCTCCACTATATATGTAATCTACAACATAACCTGCTTTATAATTTCGAATTCCTCTTTGTTCGCCTCATCTATTATCACTATATTCCAAAGAAATCAACTGTGCTTAGAAACTAGATTTAGAGAGGGCCTGGAGACTTGAGGAGAAAATGAAAAATATAAAAAGAATTCCAAACAATTTTTATTTACATTTCCTTCATTAAAGAAGTTATTTTTGAAAACTCTTATTCAGTTTTACACTCTTCTTCCCCAAAGCACTCATTTAAGCAGTCTTATTTTTAAATAACTATTTTTTTGGATATCCTCTAAAGGCAAAAGCACAAAATGCCAGAAAAGAATTTAGACAAACTATTTTGCCAGCTAAAGTCACCCTATCAAAAGTTTTGCCCTTAAATTAAAGGGGGAATAATTTTAAACTCCCTAATAGTGAATTTTTTTTTCCTGAGGAGTCACCATCTAAAAATGCAGATTAACTTATTATTCTATTGTTTCACAAACTTTGATCTGAAAATTTCATGAGAAAATACTATACATAAAATACATGTGCAACCTTGCCAATTAACATTTACTCATTGATCTAAAGGATCTCAAGCTGCAGGCATTAAAGACATGTAATGAAACCTAATTATTATTTCTTTTATTTAATTATTTTATTTTAATTATTATTTCTTTTCTTTTTTTGTTTTTCCTCACCAGAGTAAATGAGTTATATCAAGAGCAAATGGAAGAATGAGCTATAATTAAAGGGTAAAAGAAGCCAGTGTCTGCTAGTGGCTATGTATACATGTGGACTGCTGAAAATTTCTATAGGCTATTACTTTCTTTATGTTAACTATGATGTAAACTTTTAGTTTCCAGGTAATTAGCATACTTAAATCCTCAGAAATGGAGCAGCTAATCTTGAATATATTGCCATTATGTGCTCCAGGAAAAAAAGCCATTATTAATCCTTCTAACTTCTTTCTTGCCTCAGACTGTTTAGCTGAGTTTTAAAGACTACCAACAGAGATTGCATTTTTATTACCATCATCTAGCACAGTACATATCAGGTATTAAATAATTGCTGACTAACTGAACATTCAGTTATCTGTAATACAGTAACACCAAAAAATTATTCTTTACAGTTGAAAATGTCTCTATTAATACTATTTTTCTTTAAATTCGGTACAAAAAATGTGTGGTGTATTTCCTTTCTGCTGATCTCAATGAGGATAAACAACTACTGATATTAACTATAGATTTAACATTAAAAATAACAAAAAAAAAAGGGGAGGTTAGGTGGCACAGTGAATAGAGCACCGGCCCTGGAGTCAAGAGGATCTGAGTTCAAATCCGGCCTCAGACATTTAACACACACTAGTCGTGTGACCTTGGGCAAGTCACTTAACCCCAATTGCCCTGCCTTCCCCCCCTCCAAAAAGCAAAAGACTAAAACTAAAACAAAATCTATGTCCCCCTGTCAAGAATCTCTGATTACCAATTTTCCCCCATGTAGTTTTATTTAATGACCAATAAAGATCACTTAGAGAGGTGTAGTTAATAAGAGTTAGGAAGATCTATATTCAACCTCTCAGTGCTCCAGGCAACACTGAGACTCTAGGTCAAGAGGTGTTGATTGGCACTGAGAAGGGGGAATTGTTTCAATGGTAGTTTCCTAAATCAGGTAGAGACAGAGGAAGAAAAACAGGAAAAAAAAAAAGATTACCAATAGCCCAGTATAGGGAATAAAATACAACACTACAGGATGGAAGACTTGGTTATAAATTTTACTAATACTTCCAGTGTGACCCTGGGCAAGTCACTTAACTCACATACATGAGGAAATTCCATAGCACTTATATCCATGCTGTAATCTGTCTTGGTGGCTTAAGGAATTTAAGGATTTTCAGATAAAATGATTCTCTTCACTTATTAAAATGCACAAACTTAGAGGTTCCACAAATAATGGGTAGTATATCAGAGATGTTTCAATATTTAACTGCAGTAAGGTGCCATTCTGACTAGGGTTTATGATGCTCTCAGCACCATTAATTTATTGTTTGTTTCAGGAAGTAAGGTTTCAGAAAGAAGGAATCCACTCCCAAACTCCTTTTTCTAGCTCAAAGGATAGGGTGCCACAAGGTCATTTTTCAAAAATAGCTCCACTCTTGCCCACAGAGCGCCTATTATGAATAGTTGGGTAAAGCTCCTACTCTTTTTTTTTTTTAACATTTAGATATGTGATAATGTTTTAAGATATTCACAATTTGCATTTTTCTGACACCTGAAATTATAAATTATCCTAAAAGTAGATTTGAAAGCTAATTTCAAAACCACCTTTAATTTGATAAAATCTCATGGACAACAATTTTAAAAAACAAGTTGAATTAAACAAAATAATTACCAGAAAGTGGAACTGATTTCAGCACAGATATGAACCTCTGGATGAGCTCTGAAAGGAATCTTCGCTCCTTATGGGCCCTAAAATCACAAACATTTCATATTTATGTATCTGAAAAGACACTCAAACAAAAACAAAATTTCCAAAAACTTTAACATGATTATTATTACTATACTTTATTATTATAGCTTGCTGGGTTTGTCTCCCTACCACAAATTTCTCCTTGTTGCAGTCTATTCTCTACTCAGCTATCAAAATGATCTTCCTAAAGTGCAGGTCTGACTATGTCACCCTCCCAATTGAAAACTTCAATAGCTCCCCCTATCACTTCCTGGCTCAAAGAGAAGATCTTGTTTGGCGTTCAAAGCCCTTCATTACTTGTCCCCACACAGACACTTTTCCAGTCTTCTTATACCTTACACCTTCCCCTCACCCTCTACTCTGCTATCCATACACTGGCCTCTTCACTACTGCTCAAGTAAGACACTCCATCTCCCAACTCTGGGCACTTTCGCTGGCTGTCCCCCATGTCTAGAATTCTTTCCTTTGTCATCTCTGGGCTCTTGGCTTCTTCTTTTAGGGTCAAATAAAGCTTGACATTTGATAGGAAGACTCTCCCAATCCCTCTTAATTTTAGTGCCTTTTCTCTCTTATTTCCCATTTAATCTTTATAAAGTTTATTTGTACACACGTTTGCATGTTATCTCTCCCATTAGACTGTGAGCCCCTTGAGAGTATGGAATGTCTTTTACATTTTTCTGTATTCCCAGAACTTAGCACAGAGCCTAGCACACAGGAAGTATTTAATAAATGTATAATGCCTGAAACTGGGCATAGACCAACATCTGACACCGTGTATCAAAATAAAGTCCAAATACATACACGATCTAGGTATGAAGGCTAATACTATAAACAAATTAGGGGAGCAAAGAATAGTTTATTTGTCAGATTTATAGAGAATGGAGGAATTTATGACCAAATAAGAGACAGGGACTTTAAGTTTGTGCATTTTAATAAGTGAAGAAAGCATCATTTTATCTGAAAATCCTTAAATTCCTTAAGCCACCAAGACAGATTACAGCATGGATACAAGTGCTATGGAATTTCCTCATGTATGTGAGTTAAGTGACTTGCCCAGGGTCACAATGGAAGTATTAGTAATTTTTTTTTTATGAAACACAAAGTGGATAATTTTGATTACCTTAAATTGAAAGCTTTTGCACAAACAAAGCCAATATAATCAAGATTAGGAAGGAAGCAGTAAATTGGGAAAGAATTTTTGCAACTAGTGCCTCTGAAAAAGGCTTCATTTCTAAAATATATAGAGAACTGAGTCAAATTTACAAGAATACAAGTCATTCCCCAATTAATAAATGGTCAAACAGGCAGTTTTCAAAGGAAGAAATTAAAGCTATCTATAGTCATATGAAAAAATGCTCTAAATCACTATTAGAGAGATACAAATCAAAACAACTCTGAGGTATCACATCACAACTATCACATTGACTGAGGTGTCAAAACAGGAAAATGATAAATGTTGGAGAAGATGTGGGGAAGTTGGAATACTAATTCATTGTCAGTGGAGCTGTGAGGTGATCCAACCATTCTAGAGAACAATTTGGAACTTTGCCCAAAGGGCTATAAAAATGTGCATACCCTTTGACCCAGCAATACTGCTTCTAGGGTTGGATCACAAAAAGATCACAAAAATGGGAAAAGGACCCACATGTACAAAATTTTATAGCAGCTCTTTTTGTGGTGGCCCAGAACTGCAAATTAAGGGGATGCCCATCAATTGGGGAATGGTTGAACAAGTTATGGTATATGAATGTAATGGAATACTATTTCTATAAGAAATGATGAACAAGCAGACTTCAGAAAAACCTATAAAGACCTTATAGGAACTTATTGTTGAGTGAAGTGAGCAGAACCAGGAGAACATTATACATAGTAACAGACACAGTGTGCATTAACTCATTTCAATAGACTTAGCCTTGCAAGGACCTATAACAATTCCTAAGGACTCATGATAGAAAATGTTATCCACATCCAGAGAAAGAACTATGGAGTCACAATGCAAAGTGAAGCAGACTATTTTCTTTTTTGTTTTTTCTTTCCCTTGGTTTCTCCCATTTGTTATAATTCTTCTATTCAACATGACTAATGTGAAAATGTGTTTAATAGCAACATATGTGTAGAGCCCATATCAGATTACAGGCCGTCTTGGGGAAGAAAAGAGGAGGGAGGGGGAGAAAATTTAAAACATATCGAAGTGAATGTTAAAAATTAAAAATAAATTTTAAAAAATGTATAATGCCTGAATGACTCTTTCTCTGAAACTAGGGATGTATCAAGTTTTACTCCATTCTTTAAAATTCCTAATTTGTACAGAGTATTCAAGCACCAAATTAAAAATGTGAGAAAGCCCTATTATCTACCTTATAGAATCATTTAAAAAAATAAAAGAAAATGTGTTGGGGTACAAAGAGCTCTGTATTTGAAGTCAAAGGACCTATGTTCAAATTCTGGTTCTGCTAACTATTTATGTGATTCTGGGCAAGCCAATTAAATTTCTGGGTCTCAGTTTCCTCAACTCTAAAATGAAGGAGTTTTCCTGGATAATCTCTAAGGTCTCTTCTAGGTCTAAATCTATAATCCTCCTATTGCTGCTAAAGACTTTTCACTGCCAGGTAACAGACACAGGATGAGAAGGGACTTCCCCAAATCATGTTAGTTCATATATTTATTCATCAAATACAAAAAAATTTGTCATCTGACATCTTAAAGGCACTTAAAAGTATAAGAGTCTCACACCTATCATGCTGGCAAAGCTGACCAAAAAAAAAAAAGGAAACAAATGTTAAAACTGGTCTAGCCATTCTGGAAAATAATTTGAAACTATGCTCAAAAGATTACTAAAATGTGCATGCCCTTTGACCTAGGGATACCACTACTAGGTCCACACCCCTAAAGACTGAAAGAAACAAAGAAACTACATGTACAAAAATATTTATAGCATCATTTTTTGTAATATTAAAGAACCAGAAACTAAGGGGATGTCCATCAATTAAGAAATGGCTAGACAAATTATGCTACATGAATACGATGGGATATTACTGTACTATAAGAAATGAAGAGAAAGTTTCAAAGAAACTAGAGATTTGTTTGAATTGACACAGAATGAAGTGAGCGGAACCAGGAGAACAATTTATACTTTAACACCAATATTGTAAAAAACAAATAATTCTGAAATTGTAATCAAATATGATTCCACATCAACTGTGGTGGGGCACATCTAGAATTCCTACTACTAGGAAAGCTGAGGATGGATCACTCGAGCTTGAGAGTCCTGAGATGTAATAAAACTAAAGTCAACTGGGTGTTCACACTAAGTCTGGTACCAAAATAGCCCTTGGGGCACAGGGGCCACAAAGCTACCTAAGGTGTAAACTGATGCTGGTCAGAAATGGAGTCAATCAAAGTTTTTATACCGAGCAGTAGTAAAGATCAATAAGGCCCATGACTGGTCACTGTACTTCCAGCCTAGGTGAGAAAGGAAGGCCCAGTGTCCAAAAAAATTCCAGAGAATTATAAAGAATGCACCTCCCTCATGGCAGAAAAGTGATGGAATAATATGCAAAATATGACTTGCATTTTTTAGACATGACCAGTGTGAGAACTTAACTTTACTATATTTACATGTTAAACAAGGAATTTATTATATTTACTTTTCAGGGGAAAGGGGGAGAGGAGAGAGAGGAAAAAAAAATTTTATTTTTAAAAAAAAAAGGTATTGGGTTTTTTTTTATTAGATTTAGAACACCACTTCATACCATATACCAAGAAAAGATACAAGTGGATGCTAGATACAAGAGAATAAACAAATTAACAGAAAAAGAATGACCTTCCCTTTGAGATCTGTAGATTAGAGAAGAGCTCATGACTAAACAAGGAACAGAAAGGGTCACAGAAGATTAAAATGAACAATTCTTATAACATAAAATTAAAAAGATTTTGTTAAAAAAAATCATTTCAGCTAACATTACAAGGTTAATTGGGAAAATAAATCTGACATCATTGTATAAGATGAGTTAAAGGAAGGAAAAATATTGGAAGCATACATTTCATAACACAATTTGGACTTGGATAAGAGCAGGAATAAATAAGAAGAAATAGACTAGAAGGACATTTAAAGAATATGAGAAGAGAGGAAAAAGCTAAGAATGACTGGAAGAAACAAAGAATTCTAGAAAGGTCCTTGTGTTGGGAAAAAGATGATGAAATTGGTAGTGAAAATAAAGAGACCCAATAGCACAAGTCCAAAAAGTAATTGCAGGTACAGGATTGATATTTAGGTACACTCATAACTAGAAATATAAATTTGAAAGTCTCAAGAATATAAATCTGCAAGTCTTTTGTAATCAAAATCATGAGAGAAGATAATTCAACCTCACTTTTTGTTGTTGTTTAATCATTCAGTCATATCCAACTCTTTGTCACCCCATGAACCATAACATACCAGGCTCTTTTATCCTCCATTATCTTCCAAAGTCTGTCCAAGTTTATGTTTATTGCTTCTGTGACAAACCCTCTATCTCACCCTCTGCTGTCCCCTTTTCCTTCTGCATTCAATCTTTCCCAACATCAAGGTCTTTTCCAATGAGTCTTGTCTTCTCATTATGCGGTCAAAGCTTCAGCTTCAGTATATGACCTCCCAGTGAATGGTATGAATTAATTTCTTTAAGTTATTGATCTCCTTGCTGTCCAAGACACTCTCAAAAAAGTCTTCTTCCAGTACCACAATTCGAAAGTGCTGATTCTGTGGCACTCAACTTTCTTTATAATTGAATCTCACTGTATACCCATATTTACAAGGAATAAAAAGAAACACAACTAGGAAAGACAGGTGAAAATCAAGACAAAATAGTTTCACAGAAGTAGAGGTGAGAACGTTTCAACAGAAAAGGCATAGTCAGTGATGAATGGTATAGAAGAGAAAAATGAGGTCACAGGATATGGAAATTAGGAAGTTATTAGTGGTCCTAGAATGAAAATGACAAAATCCAAACTCTTACAGTCAAGGGGTAAGTTGAGGGCAAAGACATGGAGGTAATTTAAACAGAATTTTTAGGGGGAGGGAAAGAGCAGGAAAGGAGGAAAAATAGCTATAAGATGATAGAGGTTCTTTTCCTTTCTTTTCAAAAAGGAAGATCTGACAGTATATAATTATACAAGGAAGAAAAAGGAGTCACAGTAAGAAGAGACTGACAATGTAGAAAAAGACAAAGAATAACTGATGAAACAAAAAAAAGTAGAAGAAGGGAAAATGATCAAGAATGCAAATAGATCAGGCTTAGAAATAAAATAAGTAAGGGTAGCTGGAACAAAAAGGAAGAATGAGTAAAGATTATCACTTTTGAGGTGATGAGTAATGTGGCTATGTGGCTGCAAAAACATTCTGAAATGGAAAGGATGGAAAATCACAGAGAACATGCTTCATGCCCTCTATCTTTTCTACAATGTCAAACAAATCTATCCACATGGAAGGAGTCTATTAAAAGATATGGAAATTTGGAACAACCACCATTAGAACATAGTATGTCCAGGTGAACACCATTAAGAAGTGCTGCTTGCTGGTATAGAAACTTATCAGGGAAGCATAGGATTACTGGTTTCTACTCCAAACAATGACCTAAAAACATTAGTGACAATCTGTACACTATTTCCCCAAAACAGAATAAAAAACTTTTAAAATCACCTATTAAGCAAATACCTGTATTTTATATAGTACCTAGCATACCAGCAAGCAAGTGGTAGGCTCAGTTAATGCCCACAAGAAATTCAGAATTTTGGAAAGTCAAGTAACAAAGAATACATGTTTCACTACATACTGTTCTCGTGCCTTTGGATCCATTTTTTCATCATTCTTTTTTATCAAGTTCCAAAATTTTCTAAGCTTAGGAGTCTTTTTCAATTCTAATTCCAAACGTGCCTGAAAGAAGACAGAACGTAGTCACTGGTGACATTAAACTGCATTTAACACAGAAACACAAACCAACATCTAATTCATTTCTCACATTTACCTATTAGAGGCAAGTCATTCTTAGCAAAACCTGAACATACTCCAAAAGCAAAGCTCCTAACACTCCCCTCCAATTCTTTATTATGACACTCAGAATATATTTCTTTGTTATGGAATTGCCTTTTCTAACAAAAATTCTAAAGAAGATTAGCAATTAAATATAGATCGTTTCTAAATTTGGATTTAGTACAATGTGTATGTAGAAAATTAGGCTAAAAAATTTATATTGTTATTATAAGAAAAAAACATGTACTACACATTATGCAAAAACTTGTTTTATAGGTAAAGCTGTCAGAAAAAGAAAAAGAAATGGGAAATCTTGTTCAATTCTTTAGGAAATATCCACATAACAGTATGAAAAAAAGAATCCTTTAAGCTATATATGATTCATTTATTTTAAAAGCTGTTCTGCATAGTCCAAGTGAGGTAAACACAATGATTTAAGTTTAAAATTAGTCTAATGCTCTGGATGGGAATATGATAATGTGATAATAATATATTTATATAACTATCTTCTAAGAATTCAAAATAGTATCATTTTACTTCAGTGTATAAAGCAAAAAAAAATTACACTATACTATTTAGAAATTCTAAGTCAATATGAATACTAAGCTAATGCTTTGAAGAAATAGGAAAAAAAAAGAAAAGAAAATTGTACTAATTGAGAGATACAAGTTCTAAGGAGGGAAAGAACTTTTATCTAGTTGGCTTAGTGGCTAAGTACTCAGGACTTGGGAGTCAGGAAGATCGTAATTCAAGTATCACCTCAGATCCTAGCTAAGCATCTTTGGATAAGTCATTTAACCTCTCTCTACTTCAGTCTGCATCTCTGCAATATGGGGATAATTACAGCCCCCAAAGATTAAATGATACTGTATAGTGCTTTGTAAACCTTGAAGTGCTATATAAATGCTAGCTATTATTGTTATTATTACATATAGACAACACAAAGACCAGTTATGAAGCATGTATATCTATGCTTCTGAAATAGCATTACTACTCACAGGTTGTAGACCGAACCACATTGGCAGAGAGATAAGTTGTTGTACTTGACTCCGAATCAGATCCACTTCCTATATAAGGTTATCAAGAAAACAATTTTATAAAAATATGAGAAAAGCAAATTTTTTTCCTTAAATTTGCATACACATCTTTAATGGAAAACATCAATAGACTAAAGTTCAGAGAGACCGTATAATAAAATTCATAAGGAAAAAATGAAACTTAAATCCACTTATTTTTGCTGGTTTTAACAAAATGTTTTGGTTGAGGAGACTGAAATTCAAAGTTAAATATAGTTTTGGTATTAACTACAGATTTTTTCAGTCCTCTGTTACCATAAGACAGCTGACTATGCTTTTGATTTTCTCTGAACTTTACCATGAAGAAGAGAAAGTTTGGGGAAAAACCCCTAAATAAAGTTAAAATTACCAAGCTATTGAAGCAATGATCAAGGAAGAGTAATAGGATTGTCTGTTCCTGCAGAGAAAACTCATCTTCATTTTCAACAAGTACTGATTCCAAGATGCACTTAAAAAAGAAAGGGAAGTATTCTGGCTTCTTCTTAAAAATCTAAAAAGTAAAGCAATAAATTCACTTTAAATCAGTTTATTCAAAACTATATTTTATCTTCTAGAAATACAAGTCGATATAAAAGTATAAACAAATATAAAATATTTCTTGAAGAAATATACATAGAGGAAAAGGTTGGTACAATTCATCCTTTTAGTTTATTTTCTATTACCCTTGGCCAAAATTTTCTTAATTTTCTTTCCAAGCTAAAAGCTAATCTATTCCAATTTTAAAAATCAAATGCTGGGGCCATGGGACTTCTGATAGCTAAATATTTACCTTATCTTGCCTGGTCCCAAAACCACCAGACTAGACCACCTCCATGCCATCTTTAGTTCATGTCACTATACATGTACCTTCTCCCCAAACATTTTTCAACCCTTACTCCAAAGAACAATAACGAAAAGGACACTACAATCCCTAGAAAGGACATTCAATCATCTAAGACTCCAATCATTATCCCTCTGATTTTCCTGTCCAAAACACACCTACCTCCCTGTATGTGTTACTCTCCCCATTAGGATGTTCCTTGAGAGCAAGGACTATCTTGCTTGACTGGATTTGTAATCCTAGTGTAAGCACAGTGCCTGGCACATAGTAAGCACTTAATAAATGCTTTTCCATTAATTCGAAGAACCACGAAATTCTTGAAATTCTTTATTAAGTACTTTTGAATCGATCTAATTCTTCACATTTCTTTAAGGGTCCAAGTACTTAACGAATAACAATATAAAGGTATTAAATATTTGCTGATGGGTCAAAATACCCTTTCAACTAGTCAGTGCCTAATCTGTTCCAGATCTGCAATCACTTAATGAACCTCTAAGATAACAGTTCATAGAACTTTAATTTTTACAAATGGTTGCTGGATTTCCATACAAGAATTAAGTGCTTTTGGGCTACCTCTAAGGAATTAGAAGATAATTTCTCTTTCTAAAAAATTCTTTTAGAATTGGACAGCAATACTGTAGGGCAAATGTATGCAAATCCCTTCAGAAACAATTACCCCTTTTTTATCATACTTTTTTCACACACATACACACATCTAAAAGAAGTGAAATTGTGGCATTTCAGGCGACTCCTTGGTAGCATAGAGAAAATATTGTTGTCATTCCACCCATTTCCAAATCTAGGGACTTTCACAGGAAATAAGTCTGGAATCTCTAACGCCAAGAGCTCTAAGAAGCAAGCACGAGTGAGAAGTTTCAGTTCATTGGAAAAAGAAAATTATCCCAGTTCAGGGATAAAATTTGATAACCAAAGTTATGGCACAGAAATGTGACCATAACACAATGTCAAACATCACTCTATTCACAACATATATTTCCCTAGGTGGGATAAAAAATAAACTTACAAAGAAACTTACAGTATGAAATCATCATCTCATTTCAAGAAACATCTATTTTTTTTTTTAAAGCAAATGGGGTTAAGTAACTTACTCAAGGTTACACGGCCAGGTGTTTCTGGGTGGGTGCTAAGTGTCTGAGCCCAGATTCGATCCAATCCCAGGTCATCCCGACTCTGGGGCTGGTGCTCTTACTGTGCTACCTAGCCACCCCAAGAAACATCTATTTGCATTTGTAAACTGTACTTGGCATTCACTTGGAATCAATAGCTTTGCAATCTGTGACATTCTTTGTGTCACACACAGAATAACCGCACACAGTTTTTAAACTCAGGAAATAGCTTTACTGTGAGGACTGTTGAAAGAAAAAATAAACTGACATAAAAGCAACCTTTTAAATAGCCACTCTTTCTGTCAGAGCTACTTTTGCCATTGTGGTAGGTACTGTGCAGACAGGCACTGTTTATTGTCAAAGTTAAAAGTTCTACTACTTTGCAACAATTTAAGTGGGCACAGTGTGAAAAGCCAACTCCTAGATCAGTCATGAATTTAGTAAGTCAAGTAATTCAAATCTGTTACCTCCCACGCAGGGACATTTTCTCTGAACTTCTCATTCACCATACAGCAGATCGACATTAAATAGGCCTTGCTGGACACCTCTGGGGAATAATTTATCCATAGGTAATTTTCAAGGTACTGGCTGTGGAGAGTGAAAAAGCACAGAATATTTCACTAGTTGCTACCACCCACAGTAATGTGTCATTCACCTAAAAAAGCATAATTATCCATGTCTCCCTGAAAGCATTCTGAAAAATCCATATTCATGATGTAAGAACACTTCACGAAGTTATCTTTAATCTAGGTCACTGTTGCTGCTACAAACTTATCCACAGAAGTTATGGATTAGGCAGATGAGACAGTGGAAGGCTCATCTTAGAAGGTACCAATGGAGAGTGGCACACATTAACTGTCATGACCAACAGGCCACAGATCTCCTTATCCAGTTTCCTCCACTGAATAAAAATAAGAATGCTAAAACAAAAGAGGCTGTGAGATCACTAGCTGATCTTATGAGAATTTTATCAGATATGCATACCTGAGACATAGGGGCCTAGTACAGTACCTTGAGTGCCTAACAAAATAATTATTGCTATGATTATCACAAATCGATTTTCTGAGGAGCTTTTATTAATACAGTCACATGTCATCTCTCCAGTATCTCCAGATAAAAAGACCTTTCACACAGTTATATCTGTAGAAAATCGAGTTATACCTTTAAGTTAAAACTTTTAATTTTAGTAATTTTTCTAAGATGTTTAACATAATTCTCTAACATCAAAAACAGAAGATACTAAACATAATTTATCCTTTTTAATGGTTTATGAACATCTATTATTTTGCTACATTTTCTCATCTATAAAGAAAAATAATACTTGTGACAATATAAAGGTGTTATGAAAATAAGTTTGTAAACCTTTTAGAGCTAAAAAGATGTGAATTTTTATCATAAGGATCTGTAAGACTAAAGTCCAATTTTGAGATCTCTTTTTGGCAAAGGAGTGACCGCAAATTCTCAAGTTACAAGGTCTGCCAGAGCCTATCAAGTTATAGTAATTTCATGTATGAGACTAGCTAAAGACTGTATTCTAGTCTTCCAAAAACCAGCCTAAGTTCAGAGGGTCATCACCAGAGGGTTAATGGGGGGGGGGGAAGGGGGGGGGGGGGGGGGGGGGGGGGGTAGGGGGAAGGAAGTGGAGTCAATAGAAACTCATGAAGAAAACCAATCAAGGCAGACACTGAAGAAGGAAATACCCATAGAAATTAAATTAAATAACCTTAAGCTATGAAATAGTGGTGCCTTGAAAAGCCATTAAAGTGTATAGTGTTCATCTCTACATATTTCTGGATAGACATGCTTATCAAAATGTATTGCGTTTTTCTTTATCTTTCCTGGATAACATTAACATGCTTGCCCCTGGGTTCTTCTCTTTTAGTGGCAATCATGAAAATTCTGCGCCAAACAGAAAGAACGTAGGCAGGAAAGAATCAACCAAAGCTACTCCTTCTCTCTATAGGTATCCCTAGAAAGAAAAATGCACCATACCCCATATGAGTGAAAATTTAACAAAATTATACTACTTGCATTATGCAGTATCATACAAGGAATGCACAATATTGAAAAGATCATGGTAACTTGGGAAAGTTAATTTTATGTTTACTAGCTTTTGCTGAAATATTAATGTCATTCCCAAATAAAGCACTAGGCAACTTTTTAAAAGACAAAAGCCCATCAATAATCAGGAAAAAGGGAGTAAAACATTATTTAGGAAAATCAAAGTGAGAAAGTCAGAAGAAAAATAAAGTTTATCTTCAACTAACTTTTACATTTTACTTTCTTTGTATTTAAATTTTAATCTGAATGTATGAGCAGAATATAGAATCATGGTAAGGGATGGGGGGAGTTAGTATAAGATGACCTTTCCACCCATCTAAAATGGACAAAGCAGTTATATACACATTGAATCTAGAAGAGAAATACACCAAACACAACAGGGAAAAAAGCAGGAATGGGGTGAGGGTATTATACTGAGAGAGGACAACACTGGAGACAGAATAATCACAAGCAAAACAAATTTCAGGATCCTGAAGGGGAGAGATTAAAAGGGGAGAAAAACGAAAAGCAAATAATTAAATTTAGTGTCTTGGACTCATTTTAAACAATTGAGGAATGGCTGAACATATGCATGTAATAGAATATTATTGTGCTGTATGAAATGATAACAGATGATTTTGAGAATTTGGGTAGTAACAAAAGCAGAGCAAAGTAAGCAGAACTAAGAGAACAATTTATATAAGGACAGTAACACTGTAAAGAAAAACAATTTTGAAAGACTTAACTCTGATTAAGGCAATGACCAACCACAGATCCAGAAGACTTATGATGAAACATATTACCAACCACCAGATAGAGATGACATGTATAAGGTGCAGAGACACTCATTTCTGGACACAGCTACTGTTTGGATTTATTTTGTTTTGCTTAACTGTGTTTATTTGTTACAAAAGTTTGGTTGTTTTGTTGGGTTTTTTTCATTTTTTTCTCCCAGTTTATAATGACGATGGTGGTACAGGAGAGGGGTGTTCACAATAGCGATGTCCAAAAAAAGGCCACTGTAACATTTTTTAAAAGAAGGAAACAATATCAAAGCGAGATGGTCTTAAAAGTAAAACACAGGGGAGGCTAGGTGGCACAGTGAATAGAGCACCAGCCCTGGAGTCAGGAGGACCTGAGTTCAAATCCGGACTCAGACACCTAACACTTACTAGCCACGTGACCTTGGACAAGTCACTTAACCCCAATTGCCCTGCCCTTCCCCCTCCAAAAAGGGTGAAAAAAAGTTTAAAAAGTAAAACATGGAATTTATTACATACTTATTAAAAAAAAGTAAGCAATATGAAAAAGTCAGTTTCACAGAAAAATCCTCCTTGTTTTTATGTAAATGGAAAAGCTTTTTTTTTTAAATGTTTAAATATGGAATTTTATAAAACTTCAAGCTCATGGAAGCTACACTTGAATCCTGGGCCCTGCTTGTACAGAAAGTTCCTGGGTTGATGTCTTGTCTGGACTAATACACTATCAAGGTCTTTCCTTGTCACTAGAGCCCTGAAGCAACCTTCTTTCCTGACCAAGTTCTGATTTCTGGCTGTTTACTATAGCCCTTCTACTCTGCGCTCCTGAATTCTGACACACTGACCTCTAATACCTACTTGACCAGAACACCTTTGCCTCCACTTTCTAGATCCTGAAGACTAATCCTACACTCCAAAACTCCTGCTACCAAGTGGAACACCCATTTCTATGACCTAAAACGCTATGTGATTTTCTGTTCAGATTATTTCTGAAGGAAATGCTACTAATTTGATCAAAAGTTACATGTTCCCAAAAAGCAAAAAAATAAAGTAACGGTGACTTGTTCCAAAAGTATTTACGTAGGTTTTGGGGTGGCTAGGTGACGCAGTGAATAGAGCACTGTCCCTGGAGTCAAGAAGACCTGAGTTCAAACCAAGCCTCAGCCAGTTAACACAAAAATCTAACTGTATGACCTTGGGCAAGTCACAACCCCAATTGCCCTACCTTACCCCCTCCCAAAAAGCAAAAAAAAAAAAAAAAAAAAAAGTTACATGTTCAATATCTAAACTGCCCAGTTAAGTCTTAGAGAAAAATTCTGTTCCATGGCCATAAACTATACTACTGATAAATTCTTATAAACATAAACCATTAGTCACTAGGAGACCAAGGGAAAAACCATGACTGATTCAACATAATCCATTAAGAGCTTCCAGGAAAAAAAAGTTCACAATTCAGGTTTTACTGAGGATGTGTTTTACTTAAGCATGTGACGGGGAGTACCCACATATTCCAAATAACCAATTCCAAAACTATGATCCTTCTGCATTTTCAAATTCTTTCCTGTTTCAATTTTAAATCCTTCACAGGACCTTCAGCTTTTAAAAAAATCAGTTATTCTACAGGAACAAGTATATCAGTTATTTTACCCTTAGTGGAAACAACTTTAAGACTTTTTTTAAACTTACCTAAATTCCAGAAGCATTATTTTCCGAATGGCAAACCTAAAAGACAAAAGTACAGTATGTATATATTTTTTTAAATTTGAGAAATTATTTTTTCCTATGGCTACCAATATTTCATGGTCATTACTATACCTGCACTTTTCAAATCTTTATTTTTATATAGAATTACATTTTTCATGTGCATTTTGTCCATAAAATTTACAAAGGCTAATTTATTAAACTTCTAAGCATTTTTACAATATACCCTATACACATTATTCATAAACACAACTATCACCATTTTGCTGATGGCAAATAAAAGACATGGGGGGAAAATACACATCAATAACAAAGCTTCATTAATACTCACATCACCTAGTTACCAGTCAACCTAAGGTGGCTTAGACAGATGGCTGATTTCATAGAAAGCTATGAAAAATGGATGAAAGAGGAGTCAAAAGGAAATGGACTGAAGATGCAGCAGAAGATATGCATTCTAAATATGATTAATATCCATTTGTTTTGCTGGATGATACACTTGTTTCAAGGAAGAGCTTCTATTCAGGAAGGGGCTAAGGTAGGCTAGTGAGTAGTGACAGATAACAAAAAGCATGAATAAAATTTTAAATGCATAGAAGAAAAAAAGTGCAGAAGAGAACATAAATAAATAGAAGTGCTTTGTTACTTCCCAGAAAAATGTAATATATGTAACAAACAGTATGTAACAGAAGTTCAATTTCTTCTATATGCCTCTTGTCCTTTATATATATATATATATATATATAAATATATACACACACACATATGTATGTATGTATGTATACACACAAGTCTGTTTCTTGATAATTAAATTCAAAATAAAAACAAATAAAGGTTTCAAGAACAAAAGGTTCAAATTGCCTTCTTTTTTTTTCAAGGTAATACACACAGGGTCATAAACTACAAAGACAACTTTTAAAGAATAAGATAATTTTTTTCCCCATTTATTGCTATTTCTTAAGCTTTGTGCTCTACAAAGGAAACATGCAACTGTGCTGAGGGAAAAGGAATAAAATATTCAGAAGAATCATGTGATTTTTCCCTTTATTACAATGTTCTTTACTTAAAAATAGTTATTTAAAATAGTTAGGATGATGTTGATCTTCACATATCTTTTCAAAAGCTAGGTCAGGGGCAGCCAGGTAGCACAGGGAGTAAGAGCACCGGCTCCAGTGTCAGGCTCCAGTGTCAGGACGACCTGGAGATCGAATCCCAGGCTCAGATACTTAGCACCCACCCAGAAACACCTGGCCGTGTAACCTTGAGCAAGTTACTTAACCCTAATTGCTTAGGGGCGGCCAGGTGGCTCAGCGAATAAAAGCACTGGCTCCAGTGCTGTGATGACCTGGAGATTGGATCTCGGGCTGAGATACTCAGCACCACACCCAGAAATAACTGGCCATGTAACCTTGAGCAAGTTACTTAACCCTGATTGCTTAAAAAAAAAAAAAAAAAAAGCTAGTTCAAATATCTACTAATTTATTTTTTATCATTTTGTATAATGGTTTAATAAAGCAACCAGACCAGAACATTGCCACTGGATCACAGTCTCTCATTTTGAAAATTAAATGTGTAGGCATTATGAATTTATAATACCCAAGAGACCATTATCCTGTCAAAATCCTATTCAACTGATTTCTGAAATAGTCTCACTGAGCAATCTATGCCATAGAGCTCTGTTGAGCATGAAATGGTGAAGGCTTTTAGTTTGTAAAAGCTTAAAGAGAAAGCAAGAGACTAGTTTCCAGAACTATGCAGGCTATTCAGCAACTATGACATCAAATGACATTCAGGATCTCTAGTTGTTTCACAGGGACATTTCACTTCATTTTACTTCATAATCCATCAACATTTATCCAGTAACCAAGATGTGTAAACTTAGTAGTGCTATAAGAAGAGAGAAAAAAGGAAGACATATTTCTCTAATTCAGTGCAGCATTTCATGCATGCTTGGGGGAAGAGGTGAAATGGTTTTCTTTTTCATAAAAATGGGTAGAATCATTCTTTACTGAACCTGACTAAAAAACTTTACTCTTTATAATCTCTTAATGCTAAATATTGTCATATTATTAAATCTGCTTTTCTCTAATCTGGAACACCGTATTTAGGAATACACAGTAATTCCTTACTTGATCACTTTTTATAACTTCCCTAAGCCATATTCCCTTTACCCCTCAGACTAGCTAAATTTTTTATGGTATTAAGTCACTGAGTTCCTGTAATATACAGTAACTTCCCATAAGTGTGTATAGTAAATGATGTCCATGTTGATGTGAAATTAGCATAGAAAAGTTTACAAAAGACTTTTACAAAAGATTCTACATGTTTATAACAGACTGTGGGAACCCAGAGCTTCCCTACAACAACATGAAAGAGGGGCATCTATATGCGACTGAATTTAATTTGGCACACTTAGAAAGTGAGGAAGGAGTTAAAATAAATGGCTTGATTCCTTGCTTTAAGTCATTTTTTCGTTTTTAAACCAAATCCGAATATATCCTGCAGGGATCCAGGATGCCTTCTGGAAGCAAGATTTCAGGGGAGGAGGGCATGTCCAAAAAAGTCTTGTGGCAATCCCTGTGAATTCCTTTCTATGTTTCTCCATGGTGATCTCTGGTCCAACAAAATGTAGGATAGTCCCATGGTTCCTGAATAGGTTCTGCCTGATGATATACTGTAGTGGATAAGGGTGAGAGGGAAGAATAAAGCTGTGTTCAAGGTGGGGGAAGGCAGAAGATATCCAAAAAGAGTAATGCTGCCCTCTGGCAACCTTGTTTCTAACCATATACATATAATTCAATCCCTTCGTATTCCATAATTCCTCTTCCAAAGATAACGTTTCTGCTAAGTCAGTAACTGAGCTAAGTAGTATTTATGTGTTAAAAAGAAATAAAATCAAGCATTTGATTTATCTGAACTTCTGTGGTGCACAGAAAAAAAAACTTATCATCAAATTTCCCATTTGAGTATGCAAGGGCAGTAAGCTACAGAAAAAAGCTTAAAAACCCAAAACATCCCCTTAAATAACCTATTCTCAAAGCACAATATTGAGTCCAGGAATTTAGACAGATGCTCTATTCTCAATTCACAAAGTTAGTAGTCTGGTGTGGGGCTCATCTCCTCACATCTGGACTATTACAAGCAGCCAGCGGATTGATTCCCTTGCCTTATGTATCTCCCCACTCCAGGCCATTCTTGTCTTTGCTATCAAAGTTACCATGTCAGCCCCTATATCAATAAACTCCAGAGGCTCCCTATTACCTCAAGGATCAAATATAAAATCCTCTGTTTGACATTCAAAGTCAACCCTGCTCCTTCCGACCTTTCCAGTTTTCTTACACCTTATTGCCCTCTGAATACTTTACAACCCAGAATCACTTGGCCTTATTCCTGTTCCTAAAATACGAAACTATCATCTCCCAACTCCATTCACCTTCACTGGCTAGAGCCCATTCCTAGACTGTTCTCCTTCCTCACCCCCACCTCCTGGCTTCTCAAGAATTAGCTCAAACCCCATCTTCTGCAAGAGGCCTTTTCCAGTCCTGCTCCCCACTGACAATGGTTTCCCTCTGAGATTGCTTCCTATCTCCACTGCATGTACCTTCACGTACACAGCTGTCTGCACGCCCTGAGGGCAACTGTGTTTTTGCCCTTCTTTGTGTCCCCAAAACTTAGCACAGTGCCTGGCACACAGGCAGACTGAAGATATCCTTGATGACTTGCTGACCTGATTTTTGGATTAAATCCACAGGTCACTGAAAATGTTGTCATTTAGGTTGGCCATCTTGTACATTAAGATCTCTTCCAGATCAAAAATTCTATAATTCTTTCCCTCTCAAGGACATAAGGAAAACAATTAGTAAATAAGAATGCAAAGAAATTGGTTAAAATAAAAAATTGCAGATGGGGGAAGATATAGGAGAGAGCAGATTGGCGGAGGGGATACAGTGGGACTGCTGTTTTGGGGTGGTGGGTAAGGAAAAGGTGGGGAAAAAATTTGTAACTCAAAATCTTGTAGAAATGAATGATGTAAACTAAAAAGAAACAAAATTTAGTTTACAAAAAAAAAAGAAACTGTACTCCATACTAAAAAAAAACCAAAACTTGTTCTTTCCACAAAGCAAAAAAAAAAATTAAAGAAATTTAAAATAAATAAATAAATAAATGTACATAAGTAAAAAAAAAAAAAACCATCATTTGGCCTGTTGTTTATTTTTAAAAGAAAATAATTGGGGCGGCTAGGTTGCGCAATGAATAGAGCACCAGCCCTGCAGTCAGGAGGACCTGAGTTCAAATCCGGCCTCAGACACTTAACAAAAAAACTAGCCATGTGACATTGGGCAAGTCACTTAACCCCAATTGCCCTCCAAAGAAGCAAAAAAAAATAATAATAATAATTACAAATACTTTTACAACCTTACAAATAGTGATGCATTTGTGGTAACCATTTAAACCAAAATAATAATGAAAAGGACTAAATATTTACTACCAATGTACTTCCTGAGGAGGATATGGAGAAGGTTGGAAGAAAATTGCTATGGATTGGTAAACTGTCTTATTTTCAAGCCTATACTATTCCAGGTAACTATTATGGTGAAAAGTGATAATATTTTCCAATTACTTCAAGTTAGATACTAATACAAAGTACTCACCACAATACATTTTAAGTAAACTACAGGAACTTTGACTTAAATGTATTAAAACATTTAATGCTTGTAGTTAAATATTAAGAGTACTTTATGGGCAATAAATTGTGTATTATGATAGACTAGAAACAAGTTAATAAATCTTACATCAAACTATTCCCACACTATTCACAACTCCCAAATCATCATTGTTCAGGAAAATGGCTACCTTAGGCAGTAGACTCAAAAATGGCTATTTAAATTTTTAAATATACTTTGCATTTGGAATGTGGTAGAATGCTTCTTACCTTTTGAACTTTCAGACTTTGGGGCAGAATGCAATCTGTTCAGTTTTTCTTTACATGCTTGAAAATGTGTAAAGGGTGAGGAAATAACTATTAAGATTGCTGTTATAAATCTTAGAGAGCCTGGAAAATGACAGTCACTCCGTTCAGCTGTTACCAATAACACAGCCAAGTCTTGTTATTTGCACACCAACAAAAGGAATCTTAAAGCCAAAGTTTTATATATGAAAACAAAAAATCAGGGAAATTTGTTTCTTCTCTTTCTTGATTCAAAGTATTTTCCAAGAAATAGCAAAAAAAAAAAAAAAGTAGTTAAGATACAACAAATGCTACAGAAAGAACAGGGGATGTTGGCAGAAAAGTCTCAGAGAGCAGGAGTTTTCAACCTGAATCCATGAATTTGGGGCACAGTTTGTGTGTGTGTGTGTGTGTGTGTGTGTACGTACACACATATACACATACACAGAGAAACTATTTCAATATAATTGGTTTCCTTTATAATCCTACATAATTTATTTTGAGCATTTAAAAATATTATTCTGAAAAGAGTCTATATAGCCTTCACCAGACTGACAAAAGGGTCCATGACCCAAAACAGGTTAATGCTCCTTAACTTATTAGAGGGGCATCTTTAAATATCACTTCTGTGGAAGGGACTGGCCTTGTTTTTTTGCTCATTGTCAAAAGTCAGAAAGAGAGTCAGTAGGATAGAAGCAAATGAAAAGCAAATTTGGAGCTCAGTATCAAGGAAAAGCTTCTAAGCAACTAAAAATGTCCCAAAGCAGAATGGGCTGCCTTGATTCTAAAATGGCAGGAACATAGTTTTAGATCTGAAAAGGACCTCAAAAGTCATCTAGTTCAACCTTGTCCTTTCCCAGATGAATATTCAATGTATAAATAAAGCAAAGGTCCAGAGCAACTTTCAAAGATAGCACATGTTTGGTAAATGAAAATCATAAATAACTCATCCACCCTGAAGATACTTAAAAGTGAAAAGTAGCAAAGGAATGGCATATCAGCCCCAAGTAAATCAATGGAGGAAGTGGGAGATTTGAATAAAAGCCTCAATACCACATTCTAAAAATTTAATAGGCATAAGCAACAGATCACAATATTAAATATTTACTTATATTATTTTTTTTAATCTGTCAGTTTGGGGTGCATGATTTTATTTTCTGTTGAACCAGGAATTACATTACTTATCCAAAAAGGACTTATACCTTGGCATTTACACAATTTTATTCTTTCTTTCTCAATATTTTTCCAAATGTACTTTCTAAGAATAAAACACAAAAAAGAAGCTAAAACACACTGTACTTTAAACATCATCTGTTATTCTTCATCTATTTGGTTTTCCCTGGGCCAACTGTTAGGTTGAACTCTTCTCTGGGACTATAAATCTCATTTAGAAGACTCAGTAATGTATAAGGGCTTAAACCAATCAGCACAAAAACATCCACAAACGGCTATCTGAAAGACTCCCTCTTCAAACTGAATTTTGTACTGGACAACTTCTATGACTACAGCTAATAAAAGAAGTATCCACAGTCATTTCTGTGTTGCATCAATCAAGAAATTCCATATAATTATAGTACATGTATAAGGAAGCCACTTTGCTGAATGAGAACCTGTAAGGTTACATTTTTGCTCCATTTAATCAAATACTTTTTTTTATAGTCAACAAACAAAAAGCACAATATAATCTTATATTCTCTGCACCTTTCAGTCAACTGCGTGACTTATAAAGATGTGGTCTAGGTGAAAACATTATTTGTGAAAGCCTGCCTATTTCCTTGTCTTATTTCCATCAAATATACACATAGGTTCTCATAAAAATTTTATAGAAATGAAAAAGTAAGCATTAGGGTTGACAGTTATTGATGTCCTCTTGCCTGCCTTTTTTTTTTAATAGTGCTATTATTTTTTCCAATCATTGGTACCCTCCCCTCTTTCAGTTATCTTGAAAATTGATCCTTCTATGCATGCCCTCATTACGTCCAGCACAGCCCTCCTACTCTGTGAATACTTGGTCTGGTCAAGATGCTCTTCATGGCTTCATTTTGTATAGAGCCATTTCCGCTTCTTGAAAAAGCACAAAGTAGGGGGTGGCTAGGTGGTACAGTGAATAGGGCACCGGCCCTGAAGTTAGGAGGACCTAAGTTCAAATCTGGCCTCAGACACTTAACACAAAAACTAGCCATGTGACCCTGGGCAAGTCACTTAACCCCAATTGCCCTACCTTCCCCCCTCCAAAAAGAAAAAAGAAAAAGCACAAAGTACCAAGAAGTTAAGAATACAAATGTAATAAAAAATATTAACAACTATCATTTAATAGCACTTACTATGTGCCAGGCAATGTGCTAGGCATTTTACAATTATTATCTGATTTGATCTTCACAACAACCCTGGGAGGTAGGTGCTATTATTATTTCCATTTTACAGCTAAGGAAATTGAGGCAAACAGATGAAATGACTTGCGCAAAGTCAAATAGCTAGTGAGTGTCTGAGACTGGATCTGAACTCAGGTCTTCCTGACTCCAGGCCCAGAGTAATATTCACTGCACCACCTACCTGCTTAGGAGGCAAACATAATCATTTCACTGCCAACAATGACAAAAGTATGTTTACTATAAAAATGATGACAACATTTTTTTTCTATTTTTAGTCTGCTTCTTGTTCTCCTTCCAGTTTTCTTTAAATGCTCTTGGAATACGTTAATTTTATTGGTCTATGAACAAAACTTTCTGAAAACTCATTTTTTCCTCTACTGCTTTTCAATGTTCTGTAAAATGCTGCCCATAATCTTGCTGCATTCTCTTGCAAAGGACTCTGAAAATTATTTTATATTGTAAACATTTATTGCCATTGCCTGTCATATATCTTAACTTGACAAAATCAAGTTTTTGATGGAACGGGTAACTTTGGCCTCTTCACTGTGGGGACTGTCTGACATTACACTTCAATAGGAAATAGTGATGATGATAATAACAAAAGACACTGTTGATTCACATCAAGATCTGTTCCTTTTACTACTTTTCACCATGAAAAGCTTATATGAAGAGCTACTTTAATAAAAGAGTAACTTTAATTGCATGGTACGTCTTTTCATCTTTATCATTTCTTCTAATTTAGTGTCAATTTTGAGCATTAATTTTTCTAACAAATCAATGGTCTAAATATACACAAGGTAGATGATTCAGAAATGACTCCCATATCAATAACTATCATTTCTTTGCTATTAAGATAGACTCATGTAGTCTGTATATAGTTAGTATAATGTGAATTGATGTAAAGTGAAGTAAGCAGAACCAGGAGAACATTGTATACAGTAACAGCAATATTATACTATGAAGAACTGTAAATGACTAGCTATTCTGAGCAATATAATGATCCGAGAAAATCCTAAAGGACTTATGATGAAGCATACTATCTGCCTCCAAAGAAAGAAGTGATATTGTCTGAATACAAACTAAAACATGCTATTTTTCACTTTCTTTCATTCTTTTTTTTAATTCAAGTCTTCTTGTATAAAATTACTAATATGGAAATGTTTTACATGATCACACATGTATAATCTACATTTGACTGCTTACTGTCTCAGGGAGGGGGGAGGGAAGAGGGGATAGATTTTGGAACTCAGAACTTTAAAAAATGTTTAAAAATTGTTTTAAACATGTAATTGGGGGGAAAAATAAAATGTTATATATTGGTGGGTTTTTTTTTCCAAAAAGAGAGTAAGTATGATGTAGTGGAGAGGTGACCCTGCACCCTGGAAAATCAGGGTTCAAACCCTGAGCAAGTCACTTAACTTCTTAGTGCCCCTAGCCCTAAGTCCATATATTACAAAAGATGTGTTTGTCTTCATTGATGAAGGAAGTTCCTTAGACCAATAAAATCACAGATTAATCTAAAAAGCCAATTTCTTTCCCTCCCCCCAAACTTTTTAACATTATTTGGAACATATCATAACCACTGACTTCCCAATTCTCTTCTTGAAAGAAGTACTGGATGGGGTGCTTTGGATCTATGTTTGTAAAATCTATTTGTAAACTCAATTTGTAACACCAATCTGTAACATCAGCAATGATGGGGTGCTTCGGATCTATATTTGTAACATCAGTCTGTAAAACTTTCTAACATCAATTTGTTAAAACCAGTTTGTAAAATCACACTCCATTCCCCCCCCCGCCCAGTCTCAGAACATTAACTCTGCCCCTTCTCCCTACCTGCACTCTGCCTAGCTTCAAAGCATTAACTCTGCCCAGAAACAACTCATGAATTGTTTATCTCAGCCTTGGAACACTAACAAGCTACATCTATCAGTCCTTCACAAAAGTATCTATAATAAACATTCCAGCTTAGGCAACTATTATCTCCCCCTTGCATAGTGTCTCGTCGCCCCCATGAATTCTTTGGTACCCTATCTCTAGTCTGACTCCTTGGCTGCTTCAATGAATCCTTCAGGACCCTATCTCTGGGTTAACTCCTTAGCCTATTATCCACTGAGTCTCCGGTTAACCTTGGTTCCCAGACATTAATCTTGTCAAATATGACACTGATGGGTGGCAGACTGGGCACTTCTCCATCAGCCCTTGACAACTCACTGACTTAGTGACATTTCAAGCCTAAAACCATACCTCTAGGTACCCCGCCTTGGGCTTTTTCCCAGTGAATCATGGGCAATACACCTGTGCAGTTACATTACACTGGTCTCGCCTTAACTCCTCCCTAACCCCACCCTTAATCACCTAGTTAGCATAATTGGCATGGGTTCTACTATGGATGATTCTATATAAACCTTAAGTCTACCCCTTTAAGGTTGCAGGTCCACTAAGGATCCTTGCCCACTGTAAGGCATATAATAAACTTTTACAACTCTGACTCCAAGTCTGCTTAGGCCTACTGAATTCTTTCCAGACTGAATCACAGGCTCCCTGTTCTTAGCTAAGATCAGAGTTCCTGCTGAACCTATTGGGAGCCATCCCTCATCATACTGATGAGAGAGAGAGGGATGGATGCATGCATATGTGTGTGTATAAATTATATATGTATACACACACACATGTGCAAGCCTCTGGCTGCTTTCATTGCTTGACACTGTACCATGCTTTCCAATTTATTTTTCATCATTCTCCCTCATATCAATTTTTATACTGAAGTCAATGACTATTAAAAGTATGTATTGATTTAATTTGGAGGTCTTTATTGAGTCCTTTGTAGGATTTCTCTATTTCCTTATCACCTACAGATGTTGGCACATAAACTGCAATTATTTCCCAATAGTCCTTTTGATTATGCTCAATATAATCCAAGAAGAGATGATGAAGCATCACATAAAATGGTGTTTCCTATTGCCTTTGAACTCAGAAGGAGAAATATGTAAAAGATACAGTCCAAGGGATAAGTATGATTGGAAAAGGAGGTAGGCCAGTCGCGTAGCAAGTCCAAAGGATAACAGATATATAGCTCAAGTACTATGACAGTATCTATGAAATGTAAAAAGACCTAAAAGAAAGTCACCCCACACTACCCCAACTTCATAGACCATCTGTGAAGGACCTGGACGAAAAGTCACAAAGGGCCTCAGTCAGTTAACCAATAAGCAATAATTTCTAAACTTTAAAATGTAGGACTAGAAGATCTTTAAATACCCAATAGTCCCATTGGCTTAGTGATCTTTACCCCACTTCCAGGAAAAAAAACAAATACAACTTTGTTGAAACTTAATTCCTCCAACCTAAACCAGAAATTGTGTGGCAGAAAGGCAAAGTATGACTCTTAGGAGTCTTAGGAGTCTTTAGACAGTCCAAGCAATCCTTCTAGCACAATTGCTTCCATTGTGTTAGGAAGATGAAAAAAATCAGTCAGTCTTAAACTTGAAAACAAATGTTGCCTACCTTGACCTGACGATCTCTTTTTCATATATGGCTTCGATGACCTATTATCAAAAATATAAATATGCAATATTGAATCAAGACTATTTTGATAGATTCTACTCATTTTTCAGATAATAATTCAATATATTTAATTAGCAGTTTTCAACTCCTGGAATTATACAAGAAACAATATATAATCATTATAACTAATATTTCACAATACATGTTAAGTGAAAGAACAATTTAATATAAAACTGCAGGACAACAAAAGAAACCCAAATAGAGGTTGCACCCCCTAAAATGAAATTTCATTCACACTCTGAAAAGTAAAAATACATAGATAGCTAAGAACAAGTTATAAGTTGCACCAAAGTTTTGTACAAGTCAAACTAAAGAAAAAGTACAGCCTATATTTGGACTAACAGGACAAAAAAACCCACATTTATGGTATTATAAAAAAATCAAATCAGAACATGTGGCATGTTTTGGAAAAAGAGATGACAAGACATTTTAAAATATTTAATGCTAAAATCTTTATATAGTTTTCTAAATCTAAAATTCATAAACAATATTTCAGAACTCGGACCCATAAGTGTAATGCCTAACAGAAGCAAAAAACATTTTGTTAACATATTCAAGGATGCTTCAAGCTTTCCACTTAGTGCAGTTGGAAAACATACTCTCCGGTTATCTGTCTAGAATAACTGAAATGCATTTAGCAGTCTGTAAGTTCTGAGTAAAAATTCTACATTCTCAGTGTACTATGATATATTTTTATTTCTGGAGGAAGTGTGTAAATTCTGCAGGTCTTGCCCAATTGGGGTGGAACTTGGGGATTTTGTTGGTGATACTTCCATACCAAATTTCAACTAAAATAATAATAGTATATATCAACTAGGGAAATATTTTATTTCTTCTACCTTTCCAAAATTAATGATAAAATGCCACTAATGTTAATCAAAGTGATTTGGGAATTCAATCTTCCCAGTCCTTGTATCTAAAGATGCTACCTGGGCATTTCTGTAATAGAAGGAAGAATTCACTAAGGTTGTCTGTACAACTTAAAGCATGTCTAAAGGAAAAATTCACTAAGGTAATCTGTACAATCTAAAGAAATCAACATCTATCCCATTTAAGGACCATTATTTAAGTAGAATTCCAATATTAACCAATTCATCTTTAGGAATTCATTCTTTGGCCTATCTCTCAAGCTGAACTAAGTTTAGGTTATTCTTATTCAGCAGCACAATAAAGATTTATAGCACTGTTAAATACCACTCTCTATTTGAACCCTCCATCCCTTCAATGAAACTGATCTCCCTCAGGTCCTCTATATTAAGGAATTTCTATTCCTTTAGTTTTTCCCCACTGGTTTAAAAGCTCAAGTTGTTTAAACATAAATATTTAAAATTAACTAGTATTCATAATTTACAAAAATAAGAGCTTAAAGTTTTACATTATCTAGAAAATTTGTGACACAAACCAAAAATCCTTACCTTTGAATCAAAGGGGGATTTATTCTTGACATGTGGAGCCCAGTATTTACATGCTAACTGGAAACATAAGCAAAAACAAAGACTTATATTATACAATCACATAATTTTTTTTTGACTGTAAAAGATCTACAAGATAATTCAGGTCTAAAACCAAATCCATTACCTTTTTCCCCAAAACCTTCTCCTCCTGCTCAACTCGCTATTTTTGCTAAGGGTAGTACCATTCAACCAGTTACCATCCTCAAAACTAGTCATCACTGATTCCTCCCTATCTTCCTCACATCATATATATGATTGGGTGCCAAGTCACAATGATTCTTCCTCCAAAATATCTCTTGCAACTAGCTATAATTTTTTTGGTTGTGCCAAATGTGGGGATTTGTTTTGTCTGACTATGCATATATGTTACAAGGATTTTGTTTTTCTTTCTTTTCCAATGTGGGGAAGAGGGGGAATGATAGTAGGGAAAGAAAATTTGTTTTTAACCAAAAAATATAATTAAAAAAAAAAAAACCTCTTGCATCCACCAGTATTTTTCCAATCCCTAATGCTGGCAAGCAATTTCTTCTAAAAAGAAGGTTCTTTCTATAATAATCTCTGAACTTTTCCTTGTCTCTCCCTGCCTCTCTTCTATCAATTCTACATACCAATGCCAATATCCTTCCTCTCCTCTCCACCAGAAAGAGTAACCCTTCAGATCCTGACCTCCAAAGACTAAGACCCCAGCCACCCTAGGAGAGTTAATATACTCATCTTAGGTAGTGCATTCTGAAGGTGAGCTATCCTGATTGGTGAATGAGTGAGTAAAAAAATCACCTAATCCACTATATCTAGGTAGCCGAGGGCCATGTTTCATACCCCATCCACAAGGAAACCAGAGCCTACTCAAAATAGGCACCTTAGCATCTGTCTCATATTACTCTTACTCTGAACCAAGAATAAATAAATCAATGCTACCATTGTTGCTGGGAAGGATATGACAACTGACTGCTCCATTCAAAATTCCTCTAACTCTGTGAACCTTGTGTTGTACTCACTTCTTTTTTTTTATTATTAATTTGGTTGTTTCCTTTTAGTTTACAGGATTCAATTCCTTGAATTTCACATTTTGTCCCCCCTCCCTTCTCTCCCCCCCCCATGGCGGCTTATAGTCAAGTATAGGATCTGTAAATACTTTCACATTATACATTGGTCAGGTTATAAGGATGGATTGTACCAGCTGGAATGAAAAATGGTAAAGAGGACATAAAACCAAATAAGAGAACGAAAAAGATCAGGTATTTTGCTTCCACCTGGATATAAACTTAGTTCTTTCTAGTTCTTTCTCTGGATGCACATTTTTCTCTCCATCATGAGTCTTTTGGGATTGACTTATATCACTGCATTGCTGAGAAGAGTCCAGTCTATCAAAGTTGGTCATCACACATATGTTGTGTCTGTAATTGTGTACAAATTTCTCCTGGTTCTACTCTTCTCACTCAGCATCAGTTCTTTTAAGCCTCTCCAGGTAAATATGAAGACTGCCTGCTCCTCGTTTCTTATAGCACAATAGTATTCCATAACATGCATATACCACAACTTGTTCAGCCATTCCCCAATTGATGGGCACCCCCTTAATTTCCAATTCTTTGCCATGTACTCACTTCTTCTCTATATGCACCATGGTGTCACAGTAGATAAGAGTGCCAGGCCTGGCATCAGAAAGACCTGAGCTCAAATCTGGCCTCAAACAATGAATCCCTATATGACCCTGGGCAAGGGTCTGCTTGCCTCAGGTTCCTCAACTGTAAAATGGGGATCATAAAAGCACTGACTTCAAAGGATTGCTATGAGGACCAAATGAAATAATACTTGTAAAGCATTTAACACAGTGTCTGGCACAGAGTAGGCACAATATAAAAGTTTACCTTCCTGTCCTGCCCCACCCCAACATATCTACTCATTAGAATGTAAACTTGAGTGGAGAATGTCACTTTTATATTTGTATCTTAAAACCCTAGCACATAATAAGATTTTGTTTATTCATTCTTTGGCAATATTCCTGATATTGTCCTGAAAGTGCCCTACAGGCTATACACCAAAAGACCTATTAATACTTATTAAAAGGCCCAAAAATCTTAAAGCAAAGATCCAGAAGCATGGAATCAAACATCCAAGCATTTATTAAGGTTTAGTATGTGTTAGGCACTGGGAATACAAAGACAAAAATGAAACAATCCCTGCCCTAAGAAGTTTATCCTCTATCAAGAGAGTCATGTGCAAACAAAGGTAAAAGCAAAATATATAAAAAACAAAAGTTAATTTGGGGATGGGTGAAAGGGCAAATTAGCAAGGAGGAAATCAGGAAGTTTCACAAAGAAGGTGGAAAACCTGTGTCAAGTTTTGAAGAAGGATAATGCATAAAAAAGGGCAGAAAGGAAGACTGGTGCTAGGTTATGAAAGATCTTAAAAGCTAGAGAGTGGAATTTACATTCGATTCAAAAGGCAATAGGAAGCTATTGGAGCTTAATGAGTAGAGGAGTAACAAGGTCAAACAGGTACTTCAGCAACTATAGAGCAAATGGAAAAGAACCAAGATACCACCATCCTTTCCAACAATTAAAACTCAGAATATCTAATACAAATATTGATAAACAGGGATAAGAGGTAATTCCTCAGAAGGAAACATAAAATAACGGAGACGAATAACTCATCAAAAATTGAGCTGCATTATCTATTCACAGATGTGGTACTATACATCAATGTCTAAACACACAGAATATACATATTCTTTACAGACACAGATTAGCAAATCAAATAAATGATGTTTCACTTTTACTAGGAAAAGCTAGGTGTAGAATGTTATGTATCAATGTGTATCAATAAATAAAAATGGAAGCATGAAAAAGGAAGTATACTGTCTTTTTCCATATGAAGGAGGACATAGCATTTTGCTCCTGAGCAACTTTCAGAGTGTAGAAAGGACTGTTCACATATTTGGTTCAGGGCATACCTGTAAGCTAAGTACTATGAACTAACCTCCAGCCAAACTAGATTATTCAATTTCCTGAATACATCCTGAGTTTTTCCATAACTGTGCCACTGGATCACACATTACCTATACTTGGAATACCCTTTCCTATCCCTACCTGTTGAAATCCTATACATCCTTTAGGCTTGGCTAAAGTCCTCATGCATTTCCATGAAACCTCCTCTTGCCTCTGTAGCCCAAACCAATCTACCTCCTTTGAATTTGTATAGACAATACATACCATACCATATTTGCAAAGCTCTTAGCAAATTGCCTTAGCACCATGTACACAAGAGGTATTTAATATATCATTGCTTCCCGTCTCATAGAAAATCATATTCTGCTAGGCAACCCAGACTCCAGAAGGTTATGGCCTAACACCACAGCCAGAACTGGCACCAAGCAAGACTGCCTTCTCCCATCCTCCAGCCACCCAGACCTTATTCTTACTGCCAATGCCCCTTCTTTTTTCTCCTTGCCAGATGTTGATCCCCTATTCCAATAACTACCAAATGTAATCCAAAATCCCCAATCCCCTCCAACCCTTTAGGCTCACTCTCCCCACCCCAATTTCCAATGGTGGTATATAAGAACTGCCCAGACTCCTCAACCGAATAGGGAAGACATCTCAATGTACCCTGAAGATTCCTGAGCTTTTCCATTCACACTGCAAGTGACCCCTCCTACATGAGCTGTCTCCCAAACAGAAAGGCAACTGCAAGTGATCCTCCTACATGCTCTGTCTCCCAAAAAGAAAGAGAACTACTTGAGAGTAAGACTATCTTATTTTTCTTTGAATCCCAGTGCTTAACACAATGTTTGTCACATATTAAGAATTTAATAAATTATTATTAATTCACATATTCATTTCATGGATATATAAAAATATGAGGACCTATGATAAAGAATTCTTGGTATAAGAACTTGCTCCACCATCTTATTAAGTTTATCACTTAGAGAACTTCTTTTGACACACAGCAGCCTTGCCCAGAGCCACAAAGCTAATAAATATCAGTTAGAATTTGAAAGCAGGTCTTCAAGACTCAAAATACAGCACTGCACTGCCTCTTTTATATGTAAAACTTCCAACTTGGAAAATAACTGTGAAGCCATGAGCAAGTCATTTAATCTGAGTTTCTATGTCCTCATCTAAAAACATTTATGATACCTGTAATGCCTAGCTCAGAGTTGTTATGAAGATCAAATGAGAATGTAAAGTGCTTTGTAAACTTTAAAACCCCATTAAAAACCAGTTCCTAAAACCAATCATGTATATCTTATCATTGTCTCCCTCATGAGATTATAAATTTTTTAAGAATGAGAATAACACCTTATACCTTTTCCAAAATCCCTCAGAGAGCCTTAGGATATTGATAGTCTATAAATAAGGCCTATTCCTAATTTGAATACTATACCTATAATTTTATACTTTTCAAAACACTATAATGAAAATTAACTTTATTTGTTCTTCCCAAAAGCCTTGTGAACTGAGGATAGAAAGGAGAAGGTGAAAAAGAGAAGAGTTAAGTAATCTGCCCAAGGTCCAGGTCTCCTAATTCTTGGTCCACCATACTTCTTCACATTTTGTTAATATTCTATACTTCCTAGATAAAGCTACTAGCAATGTAACAATCAAGTATTTGTGCAAGTATATGCAATATTCCAAACCCATAGTCCCCCATATCTAGAAAGAATCGAGGGGAATACATTTTATCAACTCCTCTCTGGGCTTCAGTTTCCTCATCTGTAAAATAGTCTGGACTCCACTACCAATAACTAACTCCACTAACCACTTCACTAATCAATAACTCAACACTAACCAAAATCCATCAAAAGATGGATAAGGTACTATCCCTATTCTTAATTTATAATCTCATCAGGGAGACAATATTAAGATTTATACAAAATTGGTTTTGAGATAGGGTTTTAAAGTTTACAAAAGCCCTTTCTAGTCCCAAATTATAATTCTATGAGTTATTTTATACATATGAAAGGTTTTTTAGAGAGTGTGAAGGATTTGCACAAATACACACATACACTTGTCACATTATGCACTTAATAAATATTTTTAATAAGCTAATTCTCTCTCCTAGACACCTTTATTGAAGGAGAAGGATCTTGAGTTATATTTCAAAGGTGCAGTGTCCATCAAGGGACACTAACAAGAACTAAAACGGTGCCTGGCACATAGCAAGTGCTTCATAAATGCTTGCTGACTGCTGAAAGACGGATTAGTAAACCACAATAAATTAATGGCTCTAACAAATGCTTTCAATTGCCTGCATTTATGTCCGTTAATTTAAAATTTATTCAGAAATATTCATTCATCTTTGACTCCTCCCGGGTTTTCCTCAAATAACATATATGATCAATTTCCAAGTACCAAAGATCCAACCTCTGAGATCTCTCCCATTCATCATTACATTTCCTTTCCCCAATCCTGGTAAACACTTGCTTCATGTTGGATTACTTCTATAATAGCCAACTCTTCCACTCTCTCTCCATCCCCCTTTCTATCGATCACAGTGCAAGGAGCTTTCCCATTTTCTACAATTTAACTGCAAGCTCCTCACTTTCGTCCTGCATCACCTTCCCTTTCTATATTGAAAAAATAATACGAAGAAAGTAGTCTTCGTCCAGTTTCTAGAAGTAGATTCGAGAAAGTTGAGCGCTGACACATCCTAGAATTTGTTCAAAAATAAGGCAATGAAGGAGTCCCCCAGCACTGTACTGCCCTCGTGCCCCATCTCCCGCCCCAGTCATTCTCCAGGCCCGGTGGTCCTCGGCCCCTCGGCCCTCACCCCTCCACGCCCTCTCCGCATCCTCCCCTGGTTCCTATACCCTCATCCCTCCCGGCCCCGCCGCGCTCACCTGGGTCACGAACTCGGCGTTGATCTGGGACACCGTGGGGGCTAGGATCTTTTTGGGCGGCGCTGGGGTCGCCATGGCCGGTCAGTCCTTGGTCCAACCCTGGAAGTAGCTGCAGGTAAGAGCAGATTCCCAGCTATCCCTAGCCCTTTCTCTCCACACACACACACACGTCCAAACAACTGCCTGCCAGTCGTCCGGCACTTCCGGGATCCAGTACGGAGCGGAAGTCGTCACCTTCGGGGATAGAGAGCCTAGGGTTATGTTTCCCGCGGAGGACCAGAAGGACAGGAAATGGGCATAGAAATGCTCTAGGCTAGAGAAGCAAGGAAATGAAGAAACCTCCTTCTGTACTTCCCCCTAACGGAAGACAGAGAGAAAGCACGGAGGGCAGAGGCTAATTTTTTCTTTCAGTGCTGGCAGTGGGAAGGATGGTACAGAGAAAGGTAGACAAAGCAGTGAGATGCATACAGGCAGTGATGAACGAAGCAATTACAGACTCTATGAAAATCAAATTACAAAATTTTGTTTGTTCATAACTCACCTACCCTCGTAAACATCATACAGATGTTCATTAAAGAATCAGTTTACATTACTCCTTACATTAGACTTTCCTAGTGTCTAAAATATTCCTTGAATTAAAGGCACATTTACTAGTGCCTTGAGTTAAAAGTGGAATGACATTAATTCCTTCAGGTTCTGTAGTACTGTTTAGCAAGTTACTGCTTCAGTGTTCTCTATTGAAATATCATCGAGGGTTTATGAATTCAAGGATGAACACAGCTTCAATGCATGTCGAAAACTGGGAGAATCTGATTCATTTTTCTACTTTGCTTCAGTGTCACTTCTACTATCCATTTCCCCAACAGGGTGGGATTTTGTTTGATTTGAATTGTAAAAGATATCACTGTAGTGACAGTGATTATGTCCATATGTTAAAGATGGTTGTTAGAAATGAGAGACATTAAATAAAACTAGTATGTGTTGGGGTGATGTGACTTATATCAGACTCTTACTAATTTTCAACAAGGAAATTTTTCCCCTTCCTGCCCATGGCTTACAGTGAGAGAGAGAGAAATGAAGGAAGAAAGTTTAAGGATGCTGAAAAAAATTGAGGAAGTCTGGGGATTTTTTTTTTTTTTTGCTTTTTGCTTTTTTAGAAATAAGGATATGGAAAACTTCGTGTGTCTGTGTCTGTGTCTATGTATCTGTGTGTTTTGAGATCTGACAGCTAGATGGTCCCAGGCTCCCAAGTGGGAGATGAGAACATGGAATTTCCTCCTGTGTCCTCTACCCATCTCTCATCCTGATGGCAAATAAAAAGATGGGGAGAGGAAAGGTTGGTAAACAGAGAAAAATTATAGGGAACTGGGAGTACCACCATGTGTCCTTAAGAATGAGCTAAGTGATAACAATGAGTTCTTAATCTTGAAACTCTCCCAGAAATTTTTGAAATTTTAAATGTTGCTATTAGTAGTTATAAAATTCAGATTTGATTTGGTTGAAATATGACCTGAAACTAAACATGAATGTGCTCTTAAGGATGATTCCCTGTTAGGATTATCAACATGAAAAAAAGAAGACTGCCAAAACAGCAAAAATTAAGGTCTTGTAACTGAGGAAAGGGAATTGCAATTAAGGACCACCTCACAGCACCAGAGCGCGAGTGCCCAAGATGGGCAGAGGGGTGAAGGTTTAAATGACAACAGAGAGAGAAGTCTCTGGGAAAGCACATCCCCAAGAAGCTGTCACATAAGTTGTTTGCATAGCAACCCAAAGTCCATAAAGAAAACTGGGGGGGGGGGGCAGGAGTGGTAACATCTATCTGGTCAGAATGAGGGCTCCTTTTTTTGTTTCTTTACTTTTTTAAAGTGGTTTTGATAGTCCTTTTTAAACTGGTTCCATTCGCCCTCAGGTAATTCACAGTCCTGGGATCAGACAAGATCAGCTGCATTCAACATTCCCCCATCTTAGTCAAGATGAATTCCCTGTAGAACAAGGTAGGCATTGAGGGATTGAATGTACTGCTGGACCATGATAGTGTTAGTCACCTTAGTTCAGAGTTTCCCTGAACAAGCGATGATTCCATTGCATACAAGCCCATCCCAATTTGAGAAAATTGAGAGAATACAAAATCACCAGTGCGAATGGAAAGTACAAGTACTCATCTATTTAGTTGTAAAGGCTACTGAACGCCTGACATGATTATTGAAATTTTCCATACAAGGAAAAGAAAGACATATGGAAATGTGTGGGAAAATGCTCCCCTAGTTAGATGTCAATTCCAGGCAAAAGTCATATAAGTAGCCAATTTTATTGACAGAAAGTCACAGTGAGGCTTAGAATCATCCAGCTGGGAAAACTGTCTGCTCAGGAGGAAATGTTAGGAAAGTCCTACATCAGCCTGTGCTACCAGACACTACCCTAGTTTTCCCTGAGAAAGGACTCCATTTGCAATTCACAGATATCACCCCCACAGGGCTTTTGGCATTATAGATCATTGGCTCAATAGTATTTCTTGATGATCATACCTGGAATCAGACTCAGTCCCATAAGACTTAACTTCCTCAGGCAACATTCAAAATAGAGACTTGAGTGATGTTGGAATGGGGGGGAGGGCGCGGGGGTGAGAGTAGCAGTGTGGTAAAAGACAAGATCAAAATTACAAAACCTTGAAGGTATCTCACCAAGGGTAGGGTACCAAGAGAATGGGCACAGATCCAGCAGGAATTAAGCCCTGCAAAGGACACAACCTGCAGGAGGTCAGTGGAAAAGGGATGACTCAGGACCAAGAACAGAAAGGAAACAAAAGAGTGGCCAGAAGCCCAAGTCAGTGAGCAAGATGGACAAGGCAAATGAAAGGTAGAGTCAAGTAATACAGGATACTCCGCCCACATCTGAAATTTTGAGGGGGTGGCCTACGACTGCAGTTGTCTGCTTCTTTTTCCAAGTCAGATGGAGCTTGAGATTACCAGTGGTGGGTAGAGCTGTCCACTTAGGGACTATTTGGTCCATACCAGAGCCCAGGGTTTTTGTTTTGTGTATTCTCCTCTTGTTCAAGCCTGTCCTGGATAGATTGGGACATAATCTCTTAGACTAAAGCAATTTCTGCCACAGTCAGTGTTAATCTAGGAGCAAGGCCCACAGATGTGAAGGAAGACAGACCTTATAAGGATTAGAGGCTTCAGGGAAACATACTTTGGACATAGGGAGAGTCCTTGGAGAGTGTCCTGGGACCTTAATAATGGCCACTGCTGCTGCCAACAAAAGGAAATCAAGCAATCTCTAGACTTGCATTCCCATTCTTAATAGGGGTGCCAGAGGAAGTAAAAAATGCTCAATATTTCCACAACATCCCAAAGTCATGTGCCACCCCAAAGGCATGCCTGATTTCTGTGTATTCACATGTTTTCATTTTGCTAATTCACAGTGATACCTCAAGTTAAGCCTGTCGAGCTGAAGAGGTCAAGGGGAAGGGTCCTGCCTCAACAACTTTTTCAGAGGTGGAGATGATGGCATACTCAGCCATTAGGTAGCCAGAATAATTTTGAAGGCAGGAATCAGGAATAGGAGTTAGTGTACTAAGAATAATCTGGGTTTTCTAGCTCAGTTTCTTCTCATTGGGTTAAAATAGAGTCAACAATTTCAACACAATTATGATCCTCAGTGTAGTTGGGGTTCCTCTCCTCTGTGTCAGGGAGGAAGGTGGCTCAGTTAAGAGTCTTACACTGGGAAATGGTGACATTTGGTTTGGATAGAAAGGAGATCTCTAGTCCTGCAAGGTGGCTGGTGGAGAAATTCTGAATGTGATGAGACTCTAGAAGAATTTCAATTGCATGGGGAACATGCAAAGTTAAAAGAGAGTCTAGAGTGACTTTCTCCACTAACAACAAAAGTCAGAGACCATAACAACAGCTCAAAGGCAAAGTGGGAGACGCCTGGCCACTGGATCAAGGACCTTTTTATAGTCAAAAATTGTCCCCATGTTTCTGACACAAAACACCAAGGTTATTCCCCTCTTTTCCACTAGGAAAAGGTGAAAGGGGAGGGAGTAGTTAGGGTAATTGATAGTCAGAAGACAGGAGAAGGGCAAAACTCAGCTTTGCTCCAGGGATAATAGATACCTAGAATGGTTTGGTGTCTTCTGTTCCTTTAACTTTGAAGGGGAAATGGGGCAAGGGGTCCTCAGATGAACCAAGGAGAAGATAGAGGGGATTTTTTTTAAGAGTCTGGCTTTTCAAGACTGTCTTTCAAGGTCTCTTTAAGGTTTTTTGTTGTTGTTTTGTTTGTTTTTTAAATCTTTGTGTAAAACTTCAGCCTGACTTTAGATTAGCTCTTTTTCCTTCTTTCATTTGGAGATGTCCTTCTGAAGGACACACACCTTATTCTCAGCTTGCTTTCTCCTAATTTCAATTGTTGGATAGCCTCTTGAAGGAAGGAAAGTTCAGATTCAGATTCCCACTTGGCTGTTCCAAGGAGTCATTAGAAAAAAAAATATTGCCCTCAGGGCCATAATCTTGGGGTCAGTGGAATCAAGAATAGACTGCAAAAATTAAACTTTGTGACAATCAAAGGAGTCCCACTGTGCCCAGCAATTTTGGGGGTCAGATTTGGTTAAATCCTGCCAATTATCCAAATATTTTCAAGAACATGGGTCATAATTTAAGAACATGTATTCAGCAGCCATCCCTTTGGGGGGAGGGGACCTGCCAGAATGGATCCAGAAGGGCCTACAGGTCTTTTAACAAACCTTTGAGTAAAAAGCCAATATCTCAACTGAAAAGGGATGAAAGTTCAGTAAATTCAAGAGAATTGCATACTCAGACCAAACTTTTGAGTCAAATCCAGACTGAAACATAAGGGGTCCCTGCTGGTACTGGCATCTGGGGTCAAAAGTAGAAACTGGTCAGCAGGAGTCTTTCAGTCCCACTTCTGACACCAGATATGTCAACCTGAAATAAAGAAAACTTCGAAAAAAAAAAAACAGCAAAAAAAATAGGGTTTTTTTCTGTGCCAAGAGAATTGTGATTTGAGGCCACCAGGATGAGAGTGCCCAAGACAGGCAGGGGGAAGGGTTTAAATAATAACAGGAAGCATGTTTCAGAAAAGGAATAGTCTTGGGAAGCTGTTAACATAAGTTGTTTCACATAACAACTGAAAGTCCATAGAGGAAGATAGTGGAGGCTCAAGAACAGTCCTGAAAACTTTTGGCCCACCAACCACTTTCATCCTGTGCACCACTTGCAGCCCAAGGGACTCTTACATGAAAAGACATCAGGCAATCCACCATAAATATAGAGCCCACAGGCTATATGCTGTGCAGGCCTGCTCAAGAGTGAAACCATCTGGTCAGAAAGGGGGCTTCTTTTATTTTTTCTCTTTTCTTTTTTTAACTTGTTTTTATA
>NW_027186296.1:3360834-3373539 GCF_028583685.1 Petaurus breviceps papuanus | reverse complement strand
TCTTTATATGAGGGTATGCGGGCATATGAATACATATGTGAATGTGTATATATATGTTTACAGGTATACATAGATAGAGGGCATGGGACCAATTTAACAGGAAGGGATGATACTTAAAAGGTGAAATTAAGAGGTGAGAGGAATATAATGAGAAGAGATGGGGAGAGACAGAGTGGGGCAAACTATCTCATACAGAAGAGGCAAGGGAAAATGGTTACAATGGAGGGGAAGAATAGGAAGGCAAAAGGGAATAGGTCAACCTTATTCCTATTGAATCTGGCTTGAGAAGGGAGGGAAATATACACTAAATAGGGGATCTCACCCTCCAGGAGAATAGGGAGGGAAGGTGATGTGAGGGGGGATGATGGAAGGGAGGGCAGGCTGGGGGGAGGGAAGTTGGAAGCACCCACTTTTGAAAAGGGACAGGATCAAAGTAGAGAATAGAACAAGTGTGAGGTGGGATAGGAGGGAAATATAGTCAGTCTTTTACAATACATCTACTATGTTATTGTTTTGCATTAGCCACACATGTACAACCTATACTGAACTGCTTGTCCCCCCAGTGGGGATGGGTGGCGGGGGGGGGGGAAGGGAATGAATCTGAAATTGAAAGTTTAAAAATCAAATATTCAAATATATATATGTGTGTGTGTGTGTGTATATATATATGTATATATATATACTATTATTAATACCATCTTACATGTAATTAAGAAAAAAATATACAGGCACTGAGGCATAGAGATCCACTGGAAAAGTGGAAACGGGTATGGGAGAGAGCAGATTGGAGGTGGGGATATCCTGTGGGACTGCTGTTTTGGGGGGATGGGTGGGGGAAAAACGGGGAGAAAATTTGTAACTGAAAATCTGGCAGAAACGAATGATGTAAATCAGCAGTTAATAAAGCATTTAAATTAAAAAAAAAGAAAGAATTCAGCAAAAAAAAAGAAGATAAGCATGGTAGATCAGAACTTAATGAAAGACTGCCACTCTTAAGTCTTTGGCAATAGATTAGCTGGGAGGAAGGAAAGAAGGAATAAAGGAAGGAAGGAAAAAAGGTAGGAAGCAAAAGAATTGAGTTATGGCTTTTTAGGGAGCAGAGCCAAGATGGCAGAGTAAAAGCACAAATTGGTGTGAGCTCCTACTCCAATCATTTCCAATACATGTAAAATAAATGACTCTAAACAAACATTAGAGCTACAGAACCCACAAAGTGACAGAGAGAAACAAATCTCCCACTGAAGGAAGCCCAGCAGGTGGACAAGAAGGGTCTCACACTGAGCTGGGAGCCGAGTGCAGTCCTGCATGAGCCGTGAGGTTCTGGCTCCAGGGTGGCCCTGAGCAGCCATGGCCAGAACAGAATTCAAGGGAGTAAATTACCAGCAGCTGTGGTGGTTTCCAGACTTCTCAACCCATAAACACCAAAGACAAAGTAAAAGGTCAGTGTGGAACTCTGTTGGAATAGGTGGGGACTGAAGAGCATGGTCTGGCTCCTGCCTCCAGGTGAGAAGCAGCAGAGGCATGGTAACTGTGCAGCCCCACCTCATGACTGCCTCAGGAGCTCCTGGCCTGCAGATCATAAGGGCACCAAGCAACCATTCAGAGGGTAATCACTTTTGTTTTAACTTGGTTGGATCTGGATTGCGGTCTTGGGTGGTGGTCCTGGGGTGTGTGACCAATGAGTCAGAGATTGTGGGGGTTGTAGAGATTGCACCCTCCTAATAACTCTGGCAGCTGTGAAAACCCCAGGGATTTGGGACAAAGTTCTGGAAGCAGAGTTCTACTGTGGCAAAGATCTCAAAAGTCAAGTAATTGGTTGGCAATATGAACAAGCATAGGGAGCACAAACAGACCATAGAATCCTTTTTTGGGGACAAAAAGGATCAAGGCATGGAATGGGAGGAAGACAGCAAAGTCAGAACTCCTGCATCAAAAGCCTCCAAGAAAAATATGAACTGATTATAGGCCATGGAGAAGCTCAAGAAGGATTTTGAAAATCAAGTAAGAGAAGTGGAGAAAAAATTGGGAAGAGAAATGAGAATGATGCAAGAAAATCATGAAAAGTGAGTCAACAGCCTGCTAAAGGAGACCCAAAAATAGACTAAAGAAAATAACACCTTAAAAAATAGACTGACTCAAATGGCAAAAGAGGCTCAAAAAGCCAATGAAGAGAAGAATACCTTAAAAAGCCAAATTTTTCAGTTGGAAAAGGAATTTCAAAAAACTCACTAAAGAGAATAACTCCTTTAAAATTAGATTGGAGCAACTGGAAACTAATAACTTTTTGAGAAATCAAGACACTATAAAACAGATCCAAACAAATGAAAAAAATAAAAGGCAATGTGAAATATCTCATTGAAAAACCACTGACTTGAAAATAGATCCAGGAGAGATAATTTAAAAATAATTGGACTACCTGAAAGCCATGATCAAAAAATGATCCTAGACACCATCTTTCAAGAAATTATCAAGCAAAATTGCCCTGATATTTTAGAACCAGAGGGCAAAATAGAAATTGAAAGAATTCACTGATCACCTCTTGAAAAAGATCCCAAAAAGAAAACTCCTAGGAATATTATAGCCAAATTCCACAGTTCCTAGGTCAAGGGGAGAATACTGCAAGCAGTCAGGAAGAAACAATTTGAGTATTGTGAAAACACAATCAGGATAACACAAGACCTAGCAGCTTCTACATTAAGGGATCGAAGGGCATGGAGTACGATATTCCAGAGTTCAAAGGAGGTAGGACTAAAACCAAGAATCACCTACCCAGCAAAACTGAATATATTGCTATAGGGGAAAATATGGTCATTCAATGAAATACAGGATTATCAAGAATTCTTGACGAAAAAACCAGAGTTGAACAGAAAATTTTATTTTCAAATACAAGAATCAAGAGAAGCATGAGAAGGTAAACAGGAAAAAGAAATCATAAAGAACTTATTAAAGTTGAACTATTTACATTCCTACATGAAAAAACAATAATTGTAACTCATAAGATTTTTCTCAGTATTAGGATAGTTGAAGGGAATATATATGTGTGTATATATATACACACATATATATGTATATGTATACATACATATATGTATGTATAGGAGGGTGTATGTGTATATAAATATATATGTGAGTGTGGGTATATGTATGTTCATGTATACATAGTCAGAGGGCACAGTATCAGTTGAATTGGAAGGGATGAAATCTAAAAAATAAAATTGAGGTGTGAGAGGAATTTATTGGGAGAAAGAAAAAGGGAGAGATAGATTAGGGTAAATTATGTCATATAAAGGAGGCAAGGGAAAACTGTTACAATGGAGGAAAAGAGGAGGAAGGTGAAAGGGAATGGGGCAACCTTATTCTCATTGAATTTGGCTTAAGGAGGGAATAATATATACACTCAATTGGGTATCTTACCCTACAGGAAAATGGGTGGGGTGTAGGGGAGGGGATGATAGTGGGGATGATAGAAGGGAGGGCAGATTGGGGGAGAGGGTAGTTAGAAGGAAACATTTTTGAAAAGGGATAGGGTCAAAAGAGAAAATAGAATAAGTGGAGGGTGGGATAGGATGGAGGGAAATATAGCTAGTCTTTCACAATATAACTACAATGGAAATAGTAATATTTACTAGTAAATAGTAAAAATACACATGTACAACCTGAATTGCTTATCTTTCCAGTGGGGGTGGGTGAGGAGGGAAGAAGGGAAAACATCTGGAACTCAAAGTTTTAAAAACAAATGTTTAAAAAAAAACATTTGTTTTTTACATGCAACTGGGAAATAAGGTATACAGGCACTGGGATATAGAAATCCATCTTGCCCTACTAGAAAGTTAGGGGAGCGATGGGGGAGGATATAAGAGAGAACAGATTGGGGGAAGGGGGTATTCAGCAGGTTTGCTATTTTGGGGTGGGGGCTTAGGGAAAGATGGGGAGAAAAATTGTAACTCTAAATCTTGTGGAAATGAATGTTGAAAACTAAAAAGAAATCAATAAATTTAAAAAAGAATTGAGTTATGCAAAATATTCTGAGCTCTTTCATCTCCTGGGTGAGTTGGAGTACATGCCCTGACATTCCTTTCAGGCACCCGCACTGGTTGTTCCTCAGCTTCTGGAAAAATACAAACATAACCTCACTCCCATATTAGTAAAGGGTTAGGCCCTTCCCATTCCTTGTTTTGGAATCTCTCTACATTACCTCCATTTGGGGAGTATGCACCTTTTCAAATTGTTTTTCTGCTGGTGTGTACTCATTATTAGTGGTGTTTAAAAAATTTAAGGTATATAAGGCAGTAGTAAATACCTGGTTTTCTACATGGCAGATATAAACATTATAAGAAGGGTTTAGCAGAACTGATAAAGTGACATAACTGTTTTTACACAATTTTTCCTCTATCTTTTAGTTTCAACAAAATTCAGATTAAAAATTTGCTTTATTTAACACTAACTACTGCCTTATATACTATTTCTAGCTAACAATGATTACTTAATGTTTTACTATATAATAGAATTTTAATACAATTTAGGAAGACCATAATGACATTATGACATTAATTGCATATTTAAATCATCACTTATAAAAATTATTGATAGAAAATTGGACCGAGTGCAGAGATTTTTCTCCTCTCCTCACAGCTGCACTCAGCTAAACATAGATATCAGTAACGGCCTTGACTACCAAGGCTGCTTCTTGCATGCCCAGACTACTTGTAGGAGACACAGCAATATTTCTTGATACCGATTGCCAAATATTCTCCTTGGGGAAAGATATGACATACCTGTCCAGAGGGGACTTTGCACCCTCCTGGATCTGAACAAGTCAACAAGTCCAGACTTGGACATAGCTCAACGAATCCTTGAACTTGGAGCAAGTCAAAAGTCTATGTACTCAGACACAAGCTCAAGAATCCATTAGTCTTGGCCCCCCACAGATTTAACATATGATTCTATTTGTATAAATAGATCCAAATGTAATTGACTTCATTCTGGTTTCATTTTAAAGGGGATGTGTTCTCCTGACAGGAGAATGGTGATAAATCACAATCTACTATTTGACATTCAGACAAAATATTGGGAAAATGCATGGGCCAAGGAAACCTGAGATATATTCCAATTTTAGGAAATTTGATAGCTGTTTGATCTTAAAACAATCTGTGTTACCTCAATTTGCTAATTTGCTATGTGGATAAAGAGCGCCTGACATAGGTTTGATTACATTAGAAATACTGTTAGAAAAGTGAGCTCTTCTTTGACTTTTTTTGGGTTAAAGACTTAATTCTTAAAAGAATGATGCAAATATGTTTGAAAACTAATATAAAAGATAATAACGGTTTTCTGTGAAATTGATATAGTAAAGACCTCTTAAGGCTTCCTCGTCTGTGAAAAATAGAGCCCTAAGATTTTACCAACTCTGCTAATACTTTAAAATATGGTAATTTAATTTTAAATGAGAACTGGAAATTATAAAGAAAAAAGGATTCAATCCATATCCCTACCTACTGTAACACATCACCCTAAAAGGTTTTATTCTTTTTTGTTTTTTCAGTCTTCTTATCCTTCTATAAATGAAGTTAGATAAGTGTCTGGTGTTTGCTCTCCCACTTTCCTTTCTTTCTTTCCCTTCCCTTCCCTCTATCCACATAGGGCATTATACCTTTACACGAGGTTGCTCTGCCCAAAGGAATGTAAATTTTCACCACTAAAACCTCACAATATATTTTGATGTTTATGGGCTAGATTCTTTTTCTTGAAGACCATACCTTAAACCCAAATCACTCTGATTCCATCACTGTTTGGGTCCTGACTCAAAGTGAATGTAAATAGCAAGTGTTTCTGCTTTTGCCAGAAACCCTGACTGTCTTTACCTCCCAGATTAATTTTTTTTTAACTAGATAAAGAGGCCATTCTCTGCCTCGTTTCTTGCCTAGCCTTAATCATTAAATGGGCACTGCCTCAGTCAAACTAAGACCTGGGAAAGACCTTAGCTTAAAAAGGTCAAAGTATCTCACTGCGTCTAGGGCCATCTCCAGTCATCCTGATTTATATCTCACCACTGGACCCAGATGGCTCTAGAGGAGAAAATGGTGCTGTTGTCTTTACACAGCCTTCCCTAACTTAAATTCAATTCACTTGTATGTTATGGCATCACCTCCCTGATGTCATGGTCCTCTTCAAGAGTGAAGGACAAACAACTACCCACTTTTCTGTGTAGCTTGTAAGCAGCTCTTGTTTGGAGGGTACTTAGCATGGACCTTGCCCACATCATACACCAAGCACAGGTAAAGAAAAAATAAAATGATCACTTTTTGAAGATGATATATTTAAAGAACCATAGAGTAAATTGAAAATTAACTGATATAATTAATAACAAGCAAAATTTAAGGATATAAAATAAATCCACACAAATCATCAGCATTTCAATATAGTATCAGTAAAATCCCATAGGAAGAGACAGAATAAGAAATTCCATTTAAAATAACTATAGAAGGTACAAAATACTTGGAACACTGAAATACAAGAATTATGTTAATATAACTATAAAACTATAAACTACTGTTTTCAGATATAAACAGACTTAAATAATTAGAATGACATTAACTGTTCATAGGTCAGAATGAGTCAATATCATAAAAATGACAATATTACTGAAATTAATTTACTCATTCAATACCATAACAATCAAACTACTAAAGAGTTACTTTGTCCAAGAGGGCTGACACCCATGAAATCATAGGTCAAAACTAGAAAAAAAAAATTCTTTCCTCATAAGTTGTGAGGGCATGAGGAAGCATAGAAAGGATTATTTTGTTGTGCTCATAGGCCAACACTTAAATTGCTCCAGTTGCTATTAATCTGGAAATCATTGTACCCTTTCTTACCTTAAATCAGATTTGTAAAATTTAAGTATAAAATACCAACCAGAGGGGCAGCTAGGTGGCGCATTGAATAGAGCACCTGCCTTGGGGTCAGAAGGACCTGAGTTCAAATTTGGCCTCAGACAATTGACACACTTACTAGCTGTGTGACCTTGGGCAAGTCACTTAACCCCAATTGCCCTGCCTTCCCCCTCCAAAAAAAAGCAAAAACCAAAACAAATCCAAAGAAGGAATCATTCCTCAACTGATAAATGGTCTATGTGAATAGGCTTTTTTTTTAAGAGAAAAAGCCCTAGCTCCCTGTTGACATATGAAAAAAAATCCTCTAAATAACTAATAACTAAAGAAATACAAATTAAATCAATACCTCATGCCCATTTGTAATGGTAATTTGAAGACCCCTTTTTGTATTGGCAAGTAAGTAGGTACTTAGCACTTAGTAACAATCAAACCTCTGTGAAAGAAAGAGAAGGTATGAACCCCTGTTCCTGATGTAACAGTAAGTGGCTGGCTGAAACAGGTAGCTGATGTTGTGTGTATATAAGAAAAGCCCCAGGAAGGCACAGTCAGAATTTCCTGGAGCACTGTGGAGGCAGAAGCAGCTGCTGGGAGGAGGCTGAAGAGGAGCCCAGGAGCCCCATCCCCTCCAGGCTGGATAAGGTGATTCTGATTTTTTTTAACCAAGCCGCAGAAGACCGAGGAAGCATGACAGATATGAAGGGATTTTGTCTGTTTGTGGCTTGGTTAAGCCTTGAATTCCTGGGAGCAGAAATTGTGAAGGATTTGAGATGAACTGGACCCTGTGAACTTCAGTGTGAAGCAGGACCTACCCAGAGAGCTAGACAAGGAACTGGGAGCTGTCTGCCATCGAACCCAGGTGACACTCTGGTGAATCCAGGTAGAATCTGGGACCATAGAAGGGGATCCAAGGAATTTGAGAACCGGGCCCAAGTCAAGATGAAAAGACCTCTCCATGGGTACTGAGTAATGATGAAATTGTAGTTTACTAGTGACCTAGGGGTGGAGAGTTTGTGTATTTTCTAATGATTGTACTTAGTGATTAATTTTACTTATTAATTGATTGTTGAATAAGTGACTGATTGAGTTAATTTAGTGTGCCCTATGAGTGGAAGACTTTGACTATTGTATTTTGAGATGATTGTTCTTTGTTCTAAATATTGTGACCACTTTGGTGAAAACTATGTGGCCATTTTAATGATAAGCTGTTGTGAATACTATATTGTGATTTTTCTGTGATAAGTTATAATATTGTAAATGCTGTACCTTGATTTTCTGTGAATGTTTTGCTTTGATTTGTTATGGAATAGAGTATTCACGAAACTATGTAATCAGAACCTTAAGAGCTGTTCACAGTAGCATTCTTCTGGAAAGCTGCTTGTACATGGAATGACACCATTAAATTGGCAAAGATGACAAAAAAGCAAAATAACAAATATTGGTGGGGTCACTAGAAAACATGTTAATTAATGCTTTTTTTGTGTACCTATGAATGGATACAACCATTCTGGAAAGTAGTTTAAAATTAGAATTAGAAACATCCTAAGTGACCACATAGTCCTTTGATTTAATTATATCATAGCTAGGCTAATACCCAAAAGAGATCAAGAAAAAGGAAAAGGGGCCAAGGAGTCAAGATGGTGGAGTAGAAATAGGACTTCCGCAGGGCTCCAGCTTCCACCTCCACCAATATATGTAAAAGGTTACTCTGAAGAAACTTTGGAGGCACAGAACCCACAAAATGACACAGAGAAGCTAACCTCCTGCTGAGGTTAGCTCAGAAGGCTGGCAGAAAGTGGACAGCACGGTACTCTGGGAGCTGACCCCAGCCCTATGCAAGCTGGAGGTCTTGGCCTCAGGGTGGCCATAGCCAGCCGCTGGCTGGAGGGACTTCAGACCACCAGAAGCTGTGGCAATTTCCATAATTATCAACACATAGATGCTAAGGACAAAGTGAGAGGTCAGTGCAGTATGGAATTTGGGATACAGTAGTTCGGGAATGTGATCCAACCTTTGCCCCCGGAGCAAGAAGCAGTTGAGACTTTGTGGCTGTCCAGCCAGAGCCACGTGACTGCTTCAGCTCCTGGCCTGCAGATTGTAGGAGAACCAAGCAACCAGTCTGAGGGGTAATCGCCCTTGCTTTAACTTGCTTGGATCTGGATTGCAGTCTAGGGTGGAGGTCTTGGGGTGTGCGAACAGCTTGCCAGAGCATGTGGAGGCTTCAGAGAGGGCACCCAAATGATACCTCCGGCAGCTGAGAAAATCCTAGTGTTTGAGACAAAGCTCCCCTATCTGGTAGCAGAGTCCTACTGTGGCAAAAAAAAAAAAAAAAGCCCACAAGTCAAGTAATTGAGTGGCAACATGAGCAAAAGAGGGAAGCAAAGCAAGCTGAGCAATCCAACTTTACACTCCTATTTTGGGGACAAAAAGGATCAAAGTATGGAACAGGAGGAAGACAGTGAAGTCAGAACTCCTGCACCAAAAGCTTCCAAGAAAAATATGAGCTGGTTACGGGCCATAGAGGACCTTAAGAAGGATTTTGAAAACCAAATAAGAGAAGTGGAGGAAAAATTGGGGAAAGAAATGAAAACAATGCAAGAAAATTATGAAATGAGAATCAACAACCTGACTGAAGAAAATAACACCTTAAAATATAGACTAACTTAAATGGCAAAAGAGGCTCAAAAAGGCAATGAGGAGAAGAATGCCTTAAAAAGCTGAATTTGCCCAATGGAAAAAGAATCTCAAAAGCTCACTGAAGAGAATCATATCTTCAGAATTAGATTGGAGCAAATGTAAGCTAGTGACTTTATGAGAAATCAAGATACTGTTAAACAGATACAAACAAATGAAAAAATAGAAGGCAATGTGCAATATCTCATTGGGAAAACCACAGACCTGGAAAATAGATCCAGGAGAGATAATTTTAAAATTATTGGATTACCTGAAAGCCATAAACAAAAAAAGAACCTAGAAATCATCCTTCAAGAAATTCTCAAGGAAAGTTGCCCTGATGTTTTAGAACCAGAGGACAAAATAAAGGTTGAAAGAATCCACTGATCATCTCCAAAAAAAGATCCCAAAAAGAAAACTCCTAGGAATATTATAGCCAGGTACTAGAGTTCCCAAATCAAGGAGAAAACATTACAAGCAGCCAGGAAGAAACAATTTGAATATTGTGGAAACACAATCAGGATAACCCAGGATCTGGCAGCTTCTACACTGAGGGATCGAAGGGCTTGGAATATGATATTCTGGAGGCCAAAGGAGCTTGGTATTAAAACCAAGAATCACCTACCCAGCAAAACTGAGTATCACATTTCAGGGGAAAATATGGTCATTCAATGGAATGGAGGACTTTCAAGCATTCTTGATGAAAAAACCAGAATTGAATAGAAAATTTGACATTCAGATACAAGAAGCAAGAGACGCATGACAAGGTAAACAGGGAAAAGAAACCATAAGGAACTTACCAAAGTTGAACTATTTACATCCTACATGGAAAAACGATAATTGTAACTGATGAAACTTTTCTCAGTATGAGAATAGTTGAAGGGAATAGAAATGTGTATACATATATGTATATATACATACATACATACATATATATGTCTACATAGGAGAGTATATGGGCGTATGAATACATATGTGAATGTGTGTATATATGTGTACAGGTAGGCATAGATAGAGGGCACAGGACCAATTGAATAGGAAGGATGATACTTAAAAGGTGAAATTAAGAGGTGAGAGAGGAATATAATGAGAGGAGATAGGGAGAGACAGAATGGGGTAAACTCTCATATAGAAGAGGCAAGGGAAAATGGTTACAATGGAGGGAAAGAACAGGAAGGCAAAAGGGAATGGGTCAACTTTATTCTCATTGAATTGGGCTTAGGGAGGGAATGACATACACACTAAATAGGGTATCTCACCCTACAGGAGAGTAGGGGGGAAAAGGATGAGAGGGGGGATAATGGAAGGGAGGACAGGCTGGGGGGAGGGGGAGGAAAGTTGGAAGCAACCACTCTTGAAAATGGACAAGATCAAAGTAGAGAATAGAAGAAGTGGGAGGTGGGATAGGAGGGAGGGAAATATGGTCAGTCTTTTACAATATATCCACTATGGAAATGTTTTGCATAGCTACACGTGTACAACCTATACTGAATTGCTTATCTTCCCAGTAAGGGTGGGTGACAAGGGAGGAAGGGAATGAATCTGGAATTCAAAGTTTTAAAATTAAATGTTTAAAATATATATATGCTATTATTAATATTATTTTACATGTAACTGGGAAATAAGATATATAGGCACTGGGGCATAGAGATCCACTGTGCCCTATTGGAAAGTCAGAGGGGGTATGGGAGAAGATATGGGAGAGAGCAAATTGGAGAAGGGGATATCCAGTGGGACCATTATTTTGGGGTGGTGGGTAGGGGAAAAACGGGGAGAAAAATTTGTAACTCAAAATCTTGTAGAAATGAATGATGTAAACTAGAAGTTAATAAAGCATTTGATAAAAAAAGAAAACCACAAAAAATAAAAGTAAATAAAAAAAGAAAAAGGAAAAGGTCCTTTATACAAAAAATATATTTAAAAATACATATACACAAATAAATATATTTTTAGCTTCTCTTTTTGAGATAGCAAAAAACTAGAAGTTAAAGGGATACTTCTCAGTTGGTAAATGGTCAAACAAATCTAGTCATTTGTTCTATGATTATGATAGAATATTACTGGGCTCTAAGAAATGAGGGAAAAATTATTTCAAAGAGACATAGAAAGACATGTATGAACTGATGCAGTGATGTAAGCAAAACCAGAAGAATAATATAATTCTAATATTATAAAAATGAACAATTTTGAAGACATTTATAAGGTGATGAAGAACAAAATGAGCAGAGAACAATAACGTAAAGCCAAAGACTTTTGAAAACTGTAAAACCTGTGACAAATGTAATGACCATCTGTGATGTTAGAGGACTAATAATGAAGCATGCTGACAGAGATGTGATGGATTTAGGGTACGACATTTTAAAAAATTTTGTTTTTCTTGATTATGAATATTTGTTACAGGAATTTGTTTTTCTTTTCTTTTTCTTCCAATGGGGTTGGCTGTGGGAGGGAGAGGGAATAGATTTCTATTAATTAAGATAAATAAAAAGTTTAATTAGAGAGACACACAGACAGACAGACAGAGAACATGCATTCTAGCTATATATTCTTCTAGTTCTCAGAAGCTTGGGAGAGTGATGGTCTTCTTCAGAGAAAGTTTTGTGACTTCATTGGATTAGGCTCCTTTTTGCCTGACCAAGCAGGGAACAAAGAGTTGGCAGTTTGTTATTATTCAATAGGCAGTCTTGAGCAGAGGATGATGGAGCTAAGGAGTAGGGGAAAGAGCCAAGGAGGTAAAAGACACTAGTGACAGTGATTAAACAGGAACTAGATCGACTATTGAGGTATGAGTTAGGTATGTTGTGGTAAGACATCTGGTGCAGGTTGGAGCCCATCTTGGCTTTTCATTCTTAATGGGACCAGTCTACTAAAGTTCTCAGATCTTTTTCAGACAAACTACAATCTAACATGCTTTTTTCCATTTTATGATGCTGATTTTTTAAAAACTTAAGCATAAAACTGTATATTTATCCCCATTCCATTTTGAGACCCAATATTCTCTGTCAATAACTTTTAGAACCTTAAGTCTGTCATCCAGCATATTAGCTAGCTCTCCTAGTTCTGTGTCATCTATATATTTGATAAGCCTTCATTTAAGTCATTGATAAAAATGTTAATACAGAACCAAGCACAGATTTTCAGA